>NW_023270854.1:8592721-9128304 GCF_011800145.1 Mirounga leonina | reverse complement strand
GAAGGAAGGAAGGAAGGAAGGAAGGAAGGAAGGAAGGAAGGAAGGAAAGAAGGAAGGAAAGAAGGAAGGAAAGAAGGAAAAAGTATGAATTGATTAGATTTTACCCTGAAGTGTCCATATTTATTTTCTGTTTTCTGGGATAAATGATGCTTTTGAAATAACTAAGATCTATTAAATATTTTTTAAATTTTTTATCGCTATGTTAATCACCATACATTACATCATTAGTTTTTGATATAGTGTTCCATGATTCATTGTTTGTGTGTAACACCCAGTGCTCCATGCAGAACATGCCCTCTTTAATACCCATCAACAGGCTAACCCATCCTCCCACCCCCTCCCCTCTAGAACCCTCAGTTTGTTTTTCAGATTCCATTGTCTCTTATGGTTCGTCTCCCCCTCCAATTCCCCCCCTTCATTCTTCCCCTCCTGCTATTTTTTTTTAAGTTACATTGTGTATAGTTAAGATCATGTATTGTAGAAGTAACTATGTCTGATAAGCATCAGATACTCCTGGTAGAAGGAGGGATATCAGGCATACATCTCCACTCTCAAGTTTACTGGAAAAAATGAAATTCTCCAAAGTGAAAAAAAAAAAAAATCCAACACAGAAATACAAAAGAAGTTTCCCTTAGAGCATTTTTTTAGGTTCTTAGAGTAAATTTACTTTTTTATGATTATAAAATTAATACAGACTTTTCACAGGAAATGTTGAAAACACAATAATAAAGAAAGAATGAAAATATAGTTACTAAAAGATGACCAACAAACAAAAGAAGTTTGTAAATGATCATTTTGTTTAGATTTCAGCAAATTTTTGCAAAGATTAGCTTTAGGAGAAGGTCTAGTCCAGAGAAACACCTAGATCTCCCTTTCTCAGAGTGTAATTCGGTGAGCACTATCCCTGATAGGCTTCTCTCAGAAAGAGCTATTCTTCTACTATATTTGGGAATGCCGTGGTACAGTCTCTCTCCCTTTTGCACATGGAGGCATCAGAGTCTCTCAAAAATCCTGTAGTAAGGAAATCTAGCTAATTTACTGGGATCATTGGGCCATTTAAATGTCATGAGAGAATGGGACATCATGGCAGAGTTCACAGAGAGAAGGGAATGTGTGCTCTTTATGGTGCACCAAGCAAGCTTGTGCCCACCTAACATGAGTGTAGACTCAAGACTACAATGAGGAGCAAACAGGAAACCAGTCTCCAGGAATCACAAATGCTTACATCCCAAAGAAGAAAAATTACAGGGTGCCTGGGTGGCTCAGTTGGTTAAGCATCTGCCTTGGGCTCAGGTCATGATCCTGGGGTCCTGAGGTCAAGCTCTGTGTGGGGCTCCCCATTCAGTGGGGAGTCTGCTTCTCCCTCTGCCCTTCCCCTTGCTCATGCTCTCCCCCCCCAAAATAAATAAATAAATAAAATATTTTTAAAAAAGAAGAAGAAAAATTATATATTATGGTGATGATTCTTTGAAGAAGGATTTATAGAAGACAGGAAAGAGAATACAAGACCTCTTCAGATATTCAGCTTACATTTAGAAAAGCGGTATTAAAAATTTCAGACAAAAATGGGAATGATTCTATGGTCAGATTGCTTAAGACAGTTGAAGGGTCAGAAAATACAACTGCAAATAGAATAAAAAGTAAAATTCAGAAAATACAAGCCAAAGTGACCTCTGTCGTAAAGGAAGGTGGTAAGGGTAGGAAACTCTCAGTGAGGGTACTCAAGCAGCTCTGGAATTTTAAAAGGACTTGACCAAAATACAGGAAGAATAATGAAGAATAAAATCAAGTAATAAAAAATAAAATCAAAAGCAAAGCACAAAGATTCAGGGATAATTTTTCAAAGTTTAACTACTGGTATGAAATTTATGAAATGTGAACAGGAAATTTAAAGAAGAAACTTTAAATAACAAGAAAAATTGGGAAAAAAACCCTACTATTTGGTGTGAATATGGGAACAGGGCCAATAATCTCCTATGTAACTTCTATCTCCAGAAGAAAGTATAATTACCTTCAAATTGCGAAGAACAAAGTTAGTTAGAATGTAATTGAAGGCCAAGTGGGTTGAAGAGTAGAAAGAGAACCTTTTAAATGAGGTCATTGCTTTAATTATGTAAGCCTCCATTATTAAATGAAATGGAAGATATTTTCAAAACTTGAAGGATTACAGGAAATATTTCAGAGGGGTAAAATTTCTTATAGAAAATAAGGAATAAAAGACACATTTCATAGAAGTCAAATATCAGATTATACACACTGGTTAATTCAAATCAGCCTTCTGATATACCCTAAGCAGAATTATCAAATTGCTGCTAGATAAACCCTGAAAAATAAAATGGTGAACACTAGGAGTAAGCAGGTTTTCAGATTTAGTAGCTCTAGTCTGAGTGCTGCTAGAGAAAATCTGAAAATCTGTATAGCTCTGAGCACTTTTGTCTTCAACCAAAACTTTTCAAGGGCTGGGAAGCTCTCTGTCTCAGGTGATCTCCACCTTCACCATGGGATGGATCACTGTTGAAAGCCTACATCTCTGATCTTAAGCTCCCCTCCTTTACCAGCTCCTCCTCATTCTCAAACCATGATTTCATAACTTCATTTATGGGAAAAATAAGATACATGTTTAGTATCTCTATGTATTTACATTATTCTGAACATAGGAGAATTTGGGCAGGGACAGAAAAAAGTATTACTCATTATTAATACACTGGTTCTCCTTGACCCAAACCCTTCCCTGTTCTGTGGCAATATGATGAAAACCAGATTTCATCTGGTACCTCTGTACTGTGTAAGTGATGAGCCTTGAAGTCAAAACTCTGAGAGCTTATAAAAGACAGTGAAAACTGTAATGGAATGAAATGGAAAAAAAGAGAGAGAGAGAATAATCATGGGATGTTACTTTATGGAATGAAAATAAATGTTTCTGGGGTAGAAACAGGAGCAATATCTCAGGATTTGTAATCCCTGGAATGTTTCCATGGCTCTGAGACTCATCTTGAAACGTAAACACATACCTCTAGGAAGGCACATTTCTTCAGAGATCTCTTATCATTGAATCACCCTTTTACTTAAAAGGTTTGTCCATTAACCCAATTGTAATGAAATTTGCTTAGAAAACTCTGTGAAGAAACATAAAAATATGTTCTCTACAATTCCATGGGTTGGATACTCAAACCTCAACTCTTCTCCAAACCCCAGCGATAGTACCGCCATGTTTATCCTTGTCTCGTTGTATTCATTTCTTGCCCAGTGTGTGTTGACTAAGGTGTTCTTCTCCTGGACAATTGGTTAGATTCCATCTTGAGGCTGTTAGCAGATTCAACTCTTCGCTCATGTCTTTCCAATATCCCCTCCTTTCTGAGTCCCTCTTATTTATATTTAATAATATTCTAATGTCTTGAGATTTTTATCCCCAGCCTATGTTACTACTTTTACTTGTCTTTTATTTCTCAGAAAAAACCTTCTCATTTAAACATTCAAACCAAGCAACCATATGTTAATAATATCCAGCTTGGTACATCCTCCCTGTCCTCTATGGAGAAATAAGTTTTAGCTTTTGTAAAGGAATTTAGTTTTTGACTCTAAAGCTCCAGTAAGGGGGTGCCTGGGTGGCTCAGTTGTTAAGCATCTGCCTTCTGCTCAGGTCATGATCCCAGGGTGCTGGGATTGAGTCCAACATCGGGCTCCCTGCTCAGCGGGAAGCCTGCTTCTTTCTCCCTCTCCCACTCCCCCTGCTTGTGTTCCCTCTCTCGCTGTCTCTCTCTCTGTCAAATAAATAAATAAATAAAATCTTTAAAAATAATAATAATAATAAATAAATTTCCAGTAAGACTATGTCAAAGAATCTTCTTGTATCACTGTTTTGAACACTTCTTCCTATATGAAATGATAGATTATGTTCTCCATTTAGAGAAGAGCTTCATAGGAAATCCCATTGGTGATAGCAAGTCAAATTTAGTATATATTTTCTAACTTTTCTATCTTTTCTCAAGACTTGTTTATAGCAACATGAAGAAATTTAAAAAAATAAATAATTCATTATTTTTTAGTAGATTCATATCATTGTTCTAAATAGAAAGTTTTTCACAAGGTTCACTTAAGACAAAAATCTCAAGTTTCCAGGACATAAAGAAAGGCAAAGTGGGGGTAAATATGACACATACTACGTATATTTTAAACATTATAATCCCACCCTCCACAACACATATCCAAAGGAGTATATTAGCAAAGGTCACTTAAAAAAATAAACTGAGGAACTTAAGATAAATACCTTGTCACATAGAGACAAATGTTCAATCTGCAGTCAGAATGTAAATTTTACAAACCAGTATAAAATATAAACAATTTGACAAGATTTTTGATCAATACACCACTGCATGGTAATTTAACCTTGGTTGTCTGTGTTGTCGTTGATGTGCTAGTATACAATAATGATTTAGAAAGGTGATAGGCACACTCTTTTAATAAGAGCCAGATAGTAAATATTTTAGACATAGCAGCAATATTGTCTCCATTACAACAATTCAGTTCTGCATGATAGCATGAAAGTAGCCATACAAACCACATAAGCAGACAATCATGGCTGTGTTCCAATAAAACTGTATTTACAGAACCTGATAACAAGCTGGATTTGACACAGTGTCCATTATTTTTCAACCCCTGATTTAGAAAACAGGGTCTATAAAATGCTTTGGCTCTATAAAGAACTATTTGTTACTCCATGTCCATTATTGGAACAGTGGAATTGTTTTCTTATAAATATTGTATTTGCAAATCAAGGTATTTTGCACTTGGATTTTTAGTAATTATCCCATTCCTAAAATACCATTCCTGTTTTAAGATTAGTATATACTGTATGGTTGTCTATGCTTTACAATGAATGTGTTAGAAAGCTGGCAATCTTTAGGCTAGTTATACCATTAAACAATATTTTTTCCCTTAGATATTTAACATTATTTAAAGAATATAGTAGATTCAGGTAAATGTGATAATAAGGCTCAATAACAAGATTGCTAGTTTTTTGAACAAAGGATGGAGTGTATTTTATAATTGTCAGATATTCCACACAATAACCACCATGCAGAAATTCCTGATTGAATAATCATTGATTTCAATGTGACTTTCCCTTTTATTTCTCTAAAAAGAGCTAAAATATCCTATTTTGGGATAGGGTTTTATTTTTATATTACAATAAGAAGAAAAAAAATCTATGTTCAAAATGTAAACATTTCTCAATGTAATATCTACAAAATAGTCAACAACATAATTCTGAGGTAACTATTTTTAAAATGAGAAGGAAATATTCCATTGTGTTATTATACATGTTAAGTTTATCTTTAATATTCCATCTTTTATTTTTGGTAGGTATTAATAAAATAACAATATCAACACAACATTCCTAGCATTTACTGTAAATCATCTCACCAAAAGAAATACTCATGTATTTTAATCTAAATTATAGCAGAGTAGAGATTGCATTGTTTTCCTCATCTAAATTCAGCCTTACAATTGTAATAGCCCTGCTCAATTTGAAATGCTGAATTGTCATGATTATTTCTATTCTGGGGTCTAACATATGTAATGTTCATCCATTAAGAGCCTCACCCTTCAGGCAACTTCTTATTTACTTTGTTTCCAGTGATCCTATGAAATGTTGCTATACAATCTTTTTGACAAGCTTTTGCAATGACTAAAAATACAATGTCCAAATACATCTTTAAGGGAATTTGATGCATATGCAAAGAACGTCATTAAGGACCTTTTAGACTGAGAATAGCCTGCTGTTGATATCATTTATCTTGCATTTATATACTGCTGTATCCATATGCTGCATAGAAGCATCTCTGCCTATATTTCCTGCGGTTAATTTAAGATTAAATAAATTGCTATTCTCTTGAAATCTCTTTTGAAACAAATGATAATAAATTCAAAGCAATTGAGAAATTTCTACTCAGTATTTCCAAAAGAATAATGTCTCATCTTTGCTTATTTTATAGCAAATGTGCAACAAAAACAATATTTACCTTTTTAAATTGAGTGTATTTCCAATTACATGACTCATTAGGGGAGTTTAAACAATTTCCATTTTTCTCATCATTACAATATAGACTTCAAACAACACTAAACATATCATTGAAACAGTATTTCAAAGCTCTTAAACAGATTCTTAGTTTCTATATATGGAAATCCATGCAAACAGGCAAATTATGCCAGAGAGAGAAGCAAAGACTAACAAAAGTATGAAGTGGTTTGGAAGTGAACCACTCTCTTACTTCCTGTCTATCTTGCTTACTTCACAGGAGCAGTCAACTCTAGCAATTAGAAGTCATGCCCTATTAAAAGGGAAGAATTGAGGAAAGTTTGAAATATTAAAACCTTTTAGGAGCAGAAACTAAATTAAAAGGAACACAACAAGCAAATTGACACCACAAAAAGTGCAGTCTGAAATAAAGAATAGAAATGAGAAAAGTGAAGAAAATACACATAAATAAGAAACAGAATAAAAAGGCTTTAGGAAGAAAGGAACGATATAGAAGATGGGTAAAGAAGGTCATATTAGGACAGGCTACAGGATTTGTGGGGCCCAATACAAAATGAAAATACTGGGGCTCTTGTCCAAAAAGTAGGGAAAATTGCTGTTAAAAGAATTGAATATTTAGGCAGCTTTCAAAATTTCTTCTACAATCTCTCTCTCAACCTCTGATGCTTTTTATTTGCTGTCTAATGTCACAGTCCTTTGGGCAGGGAGGTGTTCCCCAAGTGAGTATAGAGACTCACGGTTCCTGCATCCCACCTTATACCCTGCTTTGTGTGGTCCATCATTGCTGATCCCCCTTTTCCCAGTTGCTGGACCAGCAAGCTGCCCATGGTAGGTCAACAAAATCCAACCAGATATCTCCTCTTCCCCTGACCAGCTGTTTTAACTTATAGCAGAGAGGCGAATCCAAGGGAATGTAGCCTCCCTGTCAAGTCTCACCAGTTAATTGAAAGGGATGGACCAGAGGCTCCCAGGCAGCCAGCCACTGGCCCAACGTGTTATGCAGTCTCCAGCCTGGGTGGGAATGGCCACTGTTCTGCCATGCAGGACTGGTAAAATAAGGCCCCATGCCTCAGGCACCTACTGCATTGTCCATAGGCCTTCACTTATAAAATACAAATTTAAATAAAATTATTGAGACATTCAAGACAGCCACCTCTGAGCATGAAACTCCCAACTACAAGGTCCTTCTGAGCTTGAGTCTCTATGCAATTGCATGGGTCGCACGCAGATCAAGAGAGATGGCCCTAGATCTGATATTAATATAATTGGAGTTCTCTACGCAGAAAACCAAAGAAATAAAACAGAAGAAGTATTTGAAAGAATAATTACCTAAAACTTTTCTGAAAATAAAAATTGAGCCTACACACTGGAAGTACACTATGTAAATAAGCATCCAGCCCATAATATTCTGCAGGGGACTATCTTCCTTAGTTCCTCCTAAGAGCAAGAAAATAAGATTGTTATCAGACTTTTGGAAACAACATATTGTGCTAAAAAGCAAAAGAGTAATGTTTACAAACTATTCAAGAAAATACTCAAGAAAAGACAAATGTAAGTGAAGGATTTTAGATTCAGTTAGGCTGTCCTTCAATTATAAAGGGCACAGTAAAATCAGTTATAAATATGCAAAACTTCAAGACGTATTGTACCCATGAGCCTTCTTGAGGAATGGATTAGAAAATGAATTTATGGCAACGAAAAATATTTAGGGAAACTATGGCATGCCTATTTGTGGCTCAAGGAAATTCGAAAGCACTTGATGGAACTTTTATTATTTGCCTGGAGGCAGCACAAATCAATTTTCCCCACATTCAATTATCAAGAACTTCATCACATGGCTTCAATATCCTGCAAAAAGGGAGAGGTCCTGTGTCCAGCTACAATTCTATTACTTTGGAAGAAATGGAAATAAATACTTCATAAGTGGCCAAAATGTTAGGGCACACAGGATTTGTCAATTTTCCTTGTAATCTTGTCAATGTTCGGTTTACATATTTTGAGATTATGCTATTAGGCGCATACAAATTTAGTACTGCATCTTATTTGTAAATTTAATATTTTATCATTTATCATTTTATCTATTTGATAAATTATATCAATTATTAAAATATAAACATTATGGTAAAATATTTTTGTTAGAATATTTATGGACCTCTGAGAATTTATACTATGCTACATTGTCACATAGTATGTGGTGTTAGCCTAAAAGAGATTTCTCTAAATAACTGAGAACTATATTTTTTAATGCCCTCTACTGCAAAGACTTTGTATTTTATTATATTGTCTAAGAGACACATAAAAATGCATAAGATTTAAACTCAGTTTCTGGAATTTAGCTTGTAGAAAAAGCATCAAGCCAGTTAAATATAAGGTTTAAATCATAAGTAAAAGGCTAATAAATTACATTTATATCCTTAACATGAAAGAGACTTCATATTCCACTAATTCTCCAAATGCATGTACACTCTTTCTGTATACAGATTTAAAACCTAAAGATACACCATATGTAGATATGTACTTTTTAACTTGTATTTATTTTGGAAAGAATAATTCTGATTAATGCATAATCTTCAAATGTATGATTCAGTTTTTTAAAGAAGATTTTTAAATCAATTACTCTCTAATCATACTTTTTTTTTTTTTAAAGATTTTTTATTTATTTGACAGAGAGAGATACAGCGAGAGAGGGAACACAAGCAGCGGGAGTGGGAGAGGGAGAAGCAGGCTTCCCGCCGAGCAGGGAGCCCGATGTGGGGCTCGATCCCAGGACCCTGGGATCATGACCTGAGCCGAAGGCAGATGCTTAACGACTGAGCCACCCAGGTGCCCCTCATACTTTTTTTTTTTAAGATTTTATTTATTTGACAGAGAGAGACACAGCGAGAGAGGGAACACAAGCAGGGGGAGTGGGAGAGGGAGAAGCAGGCTTCCTGCAGAGCAGGGAGCCCGATGTGGGGCTTGATCCCAGGACCCTGGGATCATGACCCGAGCTGAAGGCAGATGCTTAACGACTGAGCCACCCAGGCGCCCCTCTCTAATCATACATTTAATGATTTTTTCATGTAATGTCATTTATAGAAAATGTCAAAAGTATTAATTTGTCAAAATAAAAATTTGTCATGTTTCTTAACTATACACTCAATCTAAGTCAAACTATTTTATATTAATAAGAAAATACCATGTAAATTAAAATATATTGGAATGTGAGCTGCTCCATAAGTAGATGAGAATAGTTCTTCTGAGTAAAAATAATAAAAACAAAAGTATCAACCTCATAATGTTAATAACTATTTAACATTATATATAGAAACCTCCATCTTTCATTATACTCTGAAATTGGATTTAACAATTCAAATTTGTTTCAATTAAAAATAATACATTTCAATAAGCCAATATTTAAAACTTTTTTATTATAAAAATAATATAAGAAAGTGCAGAAGAGGGTATGTGCTATGGTGAGTGCTGTGAATTGTGTAAGACTGTTGAATCACAGATCTGTACCTCTGAAACAAATAATACATTATATGTTAAAAAAAAAAAAAAGAAGAAGAAGATAACAGGAAGGGAAAAATGAAAGGGGGGAATCGGAGGGGGAGATGAACCATGAGAGACTATGGACCCTGAGAAACAAACTGCAGGTTCTAGAAGGGAGGGGCGTGGGGGGATGGGTTAGCCTGGTGATGGGTATTAAGGAGGGCACATACTGCATGGAGCACTGGGTGTTATACTCAAACAATGAATCATGGAACACTACATCAAAAACTAATGATGTAATGTATGGTGATTAACATAACATAATAAAAAAAAAGACAGTGCAAAAAAATAGTTTTATAGGTTGAATTGTGTCCCTAGAAAGATGTATGTTGAAGGGCTAACCTCCAGTTCTGTGAAAGGAATGTTATTGGAAATAGGGTCTTTGCAGATGTAATCAAGTTAAGAGGAGGTCCTACTGAATAGGTCGGCCCTAATCCAATATGGCTGATGTCCTTATAAGGAGTGGAACAGAGACAAAGACACAGAGGGAAGATGGCCTGTGATGAGGGACACAGAGTTTGGAGTTACGCTGCCAGAGCCCAGGAATGCCTGGGGCTCCCAGAAGCCGGAAGACAAAAGGAAGTATCTTCCCCCAGAAGGAGCATGGCTCTGACATCTTGATTTCAGACTTCTAGTCTCCAAAACCATGAAAGAACATATTTGAATGGTGAACTACAGAATCATAAGAAAATGCATACTTTCTTTGTCAATAATTTTTTGAGCTCCAAGGTTGATTTGAGCACCATGTTAGTGCTAGAGATTCAGAAATAAGTTTGCCTATTTCCTGATGGGCATCACAGTCTAATGTGTGATAAATATGCACCTATGTGTAATTGTGTAAGATTTCGTAGCTAAACTAGAAACTAATCACAGGGGAATAGCTCCTAACACACAAGAGAGTATTGTAAGTGAGTCTAAGAAGCTTATTTTGCAGATTAGAAAATTGTTATCTGAGGACATTAGGTTGCTACAGTAAAGACCAAGAAACCACATAGAAATACTTGGACCTCAAATTTCTACACTCCTATTAAATCCGCACTCAATACAAAGTGCAGAGAACATGCTATGTCTTAACAGTAGAAGACCTACAATCTTTTTTTTTTCAATCTTTCTTTCTCCTATCTGACAAGAGAGAAATGTGCAATGAATGAATGAATGAATTGTGCTCTATGTTTGAATTACATAGCTGTATTCTGTAGGAAGACATTCCAAAATTACCAGAATAATCAGAATTAAAGGATATAGCTGAAAGAATTAACCAAATTTATCTAGAAGAGTCATTACTATAGTTATGAAAAAAATAAAACGATAAGCAAAACTGTTGTAAAAGGAGGAGGGCATTCTCAATGAAGAAGAAACAAAGTATGGCTCTGTACCTTATTATATATGCATGTTTGTGTTCTATCTAATGACCTGGCTGCTCTTTACCTGCCCTCCTTCCCCTACCATCACCCTACCAATATAGCAAAGCATTCTAGCAGGCAAAACAAGGACACTTGGATCAATTTCTACCTACTTAGCATAGGGAGAAGGTAGGAGTAATTAACTAGAATTTGGGTCTTGCCAATTTGGGTCTACTTTAACTGTGAAACCACTACACCATCATTATAATTACCTCATTGATCATCACCTCCTTGTATTCATACACCATGTCAGTAGTGAATGGACAGCTGTTAAAACTATTAGGTGAAATGTACTTGAAAAATTAGCCTTATTTAATGTTTTAAGGACAATATGTACAGAATCTATTAAAGTGTACAAAGTGCCTCAGATAAAGGTCTTCTCTGAATAAATGTTCAAAATAAATTAAGAAGACAAAAGTCATGTTCTCAATCTTATTGGGAATGTTGTTAAGTGTAACAGAACTGTTGCCTAGCTCCCAATGGACCAATGACAAGTCCCCAAAGTGTCATAGATCTAACCACAGTCCTCTAGAAATCTTGTACCTATTTCAAGTCAAGGACAGATGTGGCCATGCCAACTTTAAATAGGCCAGAATACCACCTCACGCCAGTCAGAATGGCTAAAATTAACAAGTCAGGAAACGACAGATGTTGGAGAGGATGTGGAGAAAGGGGAGCCCTCTTACACTGTTGGTGGGAATGCAAGCTGGTGCAGCCAATCTGGAAAACAGTATGGAGGTTCCTCAAAAAGTTGAAAATAGAGTTATCCTATGACCCAGCAATTGCAGTACTGGGTATTTACTCCAAAGATACAAATGTAGTGATCTGAAGGGGCACTTTCTCCCCAATGTTTATAGCAGCAATGTTCACAATAGCCAAACTATGGAAAGAGCCCAGATGTCCATCAACAGATGAATGGATGCAGAAAATGTGGTATATATATACAATGGAATACTACTCAATCATCAAAAAAATGAAATCTTGCCATTTGCAATGACATGGATGGAACTAGAGCGTATTATGCTAAGTGAAATAAGTCAATCAGAGAAAGACAATTATCATATGACCTCACTGATATGTGGAATTTAAGAAACAAAACAGAGCATCATAGGGGAAGAGAGGAACAAATAAAAGAAGACGAAATCAGAGAAGGAGACAAACCATAAGAGACTCTTAATCATAGGAAAAAAACAGGGTTACTGGATGGGAAGGGGGTAAGGAGATGGGGTAACTGGATGGTGGACATTAAGGAGGGCACGTGATGTAATGAGCCACTGGGTATTATATAAGACTGATGAATCACTGACCTCTACCTCTGAAACTAATAATACATTATATGTTAATTAATTGAATTTAAATTTAAAAATGTTTAAAAATGGGGGCGCCTGGGTGGCTCAGTTGGTTGAGCGGCTGCCTTCAGCTCAGGTCGTGATCCCAGAGTCCTGGGATCGAGCCCCACATCGGGCTCCCTGCTCAGTGGAGAGCCTGCTTCTCCCTCTCCCTCTGCCTGCCTCTCTGCCTACTTGTGCTTTCTCTCTCTCTCTGTCAAATAAATAAATAAATAAATGAAAAAAAGAAAAAAGAGGTAGAGAAGATTTTTTAAATGAATTAAAAACAGTTACATCAATACAAAAATGGGATATAAAAGACAGTAAATTAATTTAAATTTTTTTTAAAGGGCCAGAATAGTAGGCAAGATTTTTCCAAAAATGGACAAAATGGAGGGCTTTGTATTATACCCCCAAGGTCCATAGACATTGAGCCAAGCATTCAGTGAGATTCCATTAGATGCTAAGAAATAATCTTAATATTTTATGACAGAAATTCTCAAAGCTTTCCTCATAATAGTGATAATCCCTGTACCTGTGTATACACACACACACACACACACACACACAAACACACACACACACGCTATGGCCCACCCTATCCCAGATCAATTATCTTGTATTTTCAGTCAGGAGAATTTACACGTGAGTATTTTAGGAAGTTTCAGGTCATTTTAATGTGCATGCAGGACTATGGACACTTCTTTAGATTGATTAAGGCTATATAATTACCAACTTTTAGCTAAAATCGGAGGCCCCCAGTGCATTTCCTAATGGAAGTCAGAATAAATACCCCATTGACATTATAAGCTTTTACTTTCTATCTACTGACAATTTTAAATGGTAGAAGATAGTAAGATACTATCAAGAAAAAAACAGAATCTCCATACCACAGAGTGAGTTTTATTTCACTTCCAGCCAGTAGAACAGATGGAGGAACTAGAGGTTTCAATACGTGGTGAAATAAAATGAAGAAGCAGTAGATTTAGTATCCCAGATACTAACTGACATTTGTCTCCACTCTTCTGCATAGACTTAAGTACACACTAAACAAAATCCTATAAACAACAGCCTCAACAGAGCCAGTGTAGAAGACTAGCTTCTGAAGACAGAGGCAGAATAACTGAAGAGAGAAATGAGATTGGAATCATTTCCTTTTTAATTTAAGGGAGCCCTTGTTCATCTTAATGAAGAGGAATTCACCCAAAGATTAGTTAAGTGACCACCATATTCATGGCTTTCTGGCTGTCATTTATGTTTCACTTATGAAGAAATTAATTAAAATAATTTGATAAAATGAAAGTCACCATCTGTTCACAATGTTTAGCATTTCGAAAAAAATTCCTGCATTTGGTTGACATACTTTAACACTAAGCAATGTTTTCTAAAAACCCTATGAACATTTTCCAATTTTCAGTACCATGATAATAAAAAGTAAATTACAACAAAAGCACGATATTAATTTCAAGCTCCATTAGAAACACAGGGTGGGGAAAAGCTACTGTTTTCCAATTGAAAGGGATAAAATTAGTAGGGAACCAAATCCCATTTAAAGTCTTAAAAGGGGATTACAAACAAAAGGCAGTAAAAAAAAATTACACTATGAAAAACCATTTGACAGTATTATTTTAAGGCACATTATCTCACTTAATGGAAATACATAGCACTCACTTAATTTCATCAGTTTCCATACAATGAGGTAATGTGCTGTAAAAGTCAAACACTTGTAAGGGGGGAAGATTACAATTTAAAGTTTCATGCTAACTGCTAAAACCCTTTATAGTACCTTTTATGCATGTTGATGTATTCAATGCTATGTTCCACTCTAAACCTGAAGTAATCAGGAGATAAGGTTTTATTAAAATTAGTTTAATTTCTCTATTCAAATATATCAAAAATATTTCTTTAGGTTACTTAAACAATTGACTAGATATAGTGGATGATAAAACTCAGTATGAAAGGAAAAAATTAAACGCAAATAACTCTAGTGTAAAGGAATGATAACTTATGTTCAACTGGCATTAACAACTAACATCCATGAATCTTTGGTGAAATTCCCATCAAATACCTCAATGTGCATTTCAAAAATTCACATTCTCTGTGTCAAAAGGCATTCTCAATATACTGTTCTATTTAAAATAAAATTGACAATACTTCACTAACAATATTAAAAAGAATGGTGTTGGGAAATCTTATGCTTCCTGAACTGACTAGAGAACCATCTAAGTGACCTTTATAATCAACATAATTGGAGTAGTCTCTCTGACAGTGTAAATATGCTATTGTATATCAATGTCTTTAGTACTAGGAAAACTCTGCTTTCCCATGCAGACTGCAAATATAACCTTTGTTCAAAACAGTATGCTAATTTAAAATGCTTACGACTAGAAATGGCTCAAAAAAAAAAAAAGTTACCGTGATGTTTTATCCCAACTGAAATAAAAATATTCAGTTAAATAAAATATTCAGTTAAATCCTAGCTTGGAAAATAAAGAAGGTAGCATCCGCTATTAGGTAACATTGACCTTTTTTTATAAATTAACTTCCTGAAAGGAAATAGGGCTGAAGTAAATTTCATACCTGTTCCCTGCTACATAAGCTTCATAAAAACAGTTTATTTCGTATTTGTTACTTATTCCATTGATGGATGTGAGCTTCCAGCATTGATAAGAAAAGCACTCTTTGATCACCTCTGAAGGAAAAACATGCAGGATAGTTAGAAGACATAATTTTCTTTTATAGGTCAAAATATTTTCATAGTATTTTCAATTAAAGAACTTATGGATCACTTATTTCCTGCGGATTTTATCTTTTTTTTTTTTTTAATTCCCCAGTGATCTGATTTCCTTGTTAAGTCTCAATATCACTGGGGAGCGGGGAAAGAAAAGCAAAAAGGAATTTATTTCAATTAGTGAATCTGGTCAGATCCATATTTTTAATGGTCACTGAAGGCATCTCAGTGTTTTTGGAAACACTTGCATGCATTCTCACTTTTTCGGGATCTCATGTGCCTGATGTCTGTTTTCAAAGTGGTGTTCCGGGATACATTAGACTCATGGTAAGGGATGAGAGTGTGTCCTCAGCTCATGAATTTCCATCAGCTCTTCTCTCGTTGGCTCCATGGCCGGGTCACCAGTAAGGTTTGACTGGTTATATTTGGAGACACCATCTGGGGGCATCCACTACTATAGTTTGTGGTCTCATCATTTGCTACTGATCCTGAAATGTACAAACATTATAGACTCTTCCTTCCAATTCCAAGACTCCAATAAGAAGGCCAGCCTCTCAGCACCAAATGCTTTAGTGCACAAGTTTATTACATCTTTATACAAGAATTGGCTTCAGGGAACCAGGAAATTCCACAAATTTTAATCTATTCCATTTCTGCTAACACTACTATAATACCATTTCCGTGCATTTTTGAAAGGGACCTCAGTTTTGTTTCTCCTGATAGGTACAGGGGAGCAAGCCACTATTGTGGACTTCCTACAGCTCCCCCATACCCTCCTACAGCTCCAACATACATCATGTTTCTGAAGCCCATCCTCCCACAGGCAGGCCGAGAGTTGTGGGTCAGTAGCTGTTATAGCAAGAACAGGAATTTTCTTGCCTGTTTGTCTTTTGGATTCTCTTCGGGGTGTTTAAGTTACCTTCAACTGGGATGGTAAAAAAGCAGGCCATCTGGAAGAGCATAACATTGCCAGTTCTTTACTGACCAATATAGCTAGAAGTTGCACCTGCAAATTGCTTTCCAGTCATATAATTCTGAACCATGGGAAAAAAGCCTGACTGGATTATAATTGCATTAGGTTGAGTCAATTTTTCATTTCATCAATTTTGTAAAACTTGACATCCAAATAATATTGAGCCTTTTGATCTATGAGCATGGTAAATACCTCTAATTTCTTCTGTAAATATTTTGGGTTTTTAAAAAGTTTTTATTTAAATTCCAGTTAACATACAGTGTAATATTAGTTTCAGGTGTAGAATTTAGTGACTCAACACTTCCATATATCTCCCCAGTGCTCATCACAAGTGCCCTCCTTCATTCCTATCACCTGTTTCACCCATCCCCTGCCCACCTCCCCTCTAGTAACCATCAATTTGTTCTCTATAGTTGCGAGTCTGTTTCTTGGTTTGCCTCTCTTTTTTTCTCCCTTTGCTCATTTGGTTTGTTTCTTAAATTCCACATATGAGTGAAATCCTATGGTATTTGTCTTTCTCTGACTGACTTATTTCACTTAGCATTATACTCTCTAGCTCTATCCATGTCCTTGAAAATGGCAAGATTTCATTCCTTTTTATGTCTGAGTAATATTCCACTGTCTATATATGCCACATTTTTTTCATCCATTCATTCGTCAATGGACACTTCGGCTGTTTCCATAATTTGGCTATTGTAGATAATGCTGTTATAAACATTGGTGTACATGTATCCCTTCGGATTAGTATTTTGTTTTCTTTGGGTAAATATCTAACATCTTAAAAATATTTTGAAATTTTCAGCATATGGATATTATATAAGCTATTTACCCAAGTTAAATTAAAATCAGATTTGATCATTTCTTATAAATTTAAACACAAATTATAGCATGATCCAGTAATCCAACTGTTAAGTATTACTCAAGAAAAATAAAAATATACAGCCACACAAAGACTTGTATGAAAATGTTTATAACACCATTATTGATAATTGCATACACTCAAAAGATGAAATATAATCTAAATGCATTCAATTTTAAATTTATTTTCAAACAATGATCCATTATTTCAATAAAATAATATTCATTTGTGTTTCTGATATTGAAAGTAAGATTGAATTGACCCACATACAAAATAAAAGTTTTTTGTGTTTTTTGATGGTTTTTTTTTATTTGTTTGTCAGAGAGAAAGAGCACAAGCAGGCTCCCAGATGGGCAAGGAGCCTGATACAGGACTCGACCCCAGGACCCTGGGATTATGACCTGAGCTGAAGGCAGACACTTAATGACTGAGCCATCCAGGCACCCCTATTCTGTTGATTTGGTTACTAATAGTGAAGCCAGAAGGGAACGGTTGGGTTAAATAATTAGTATTCCATCTATTGTTAAATATTGTCCTGCTGTTCAGAGCAATTATTTTTTTAAGTACATTGGACATATATCAAAATATTTCCCTCTCAAATATTTAAAATTTACTGTAATGATCCCATCAACTTTTTTCAGGAAGAATGAAAAGAATGGAAAGTGAGTTTTCAGATAAACTATATTAGTTATACATTGTCATTCAATAAATTACCCCAAAACTTAGTAGATTAAAAAGACAAACATTTACTATTTCAGTTTTGGGGGTCAAGAATCTGGACTTGACTTATACAAAATGGGCAAATTTCTTGAAAGACATAAACTATATAAGCCTGTCTAGTGGGAACAGATAACCTGCACAGACCCATAGCAATATAGAAATTAAATTTGTGGTTAGAAGCATTCATACAAAGAAAACTCCAAGTCCAGATGGCTTTAATGGTATATTTTATAAAACATTTAAAGAAGAACTAAGGGGGCACCTGAGTGACTCAGTCAGTTAAGCATCCAACTCTTGATTCCAGCTAAGGTAATGATCTCAGCATTCTGGGATTGAGCCCTGAATTGGGCTCCATGCTGGGTGTGGAGTCCTTGAGATTCTCTCTCTCCCCCTTCCTCTGCCCCTCCCCCACTTCTTAAAAAAAAAAGAAGAAATAAGAACAATTCTATAGAAACTCTAAACAATTGATGCATACAGCATGGATGAATATCAAAATAATAACGTGGAATGAAGGCAGCCAGGCAAAGGAGAGTGCACCGATTATGATTCCATTTATATAAATTATAGAAAATGCAAGCCAGGGCGCCTGGGTGGCTCAGTTGGTTAAGCGACTGCCTTCGGCTCAGGTCATGATCCTGGAGTCCCGGGATTGAGTCCCGCATCGGGCTCCTTGCTCCGCGGGGAGCCTGCTTCTCCCTCTGACCCTCCCCCCTCTCATGTGCTCTCTCTCTCATTCTCTCTGTCTCAAATAAATAAATAAAATCTTAAAAAAAAAAAAGAAAGAAAGAAAGAAAATGCAAGCCAACCTACGGAAGCACAGATCAGTTGGTGGTTGCCTGCAGGTATCCACAGGGCAGTAAGGGAAGAAGCGATTACAGGGGAATTACAGGCAAATTGGGCAGATGGATACGCTAACCGTCACTAACGTTTGACGGTTCTATAGGCCGTTCTTATTTAACGCTTACCAAATTGTAAATGGTAAATATGTGCACTTTCTTGATGTCAATTATACCTCAAAAAGCTGTTTAAAAAAATATATATATATATTATTGCTATATAATTGCTAATATATATATATATATATATATATATCAAACTAAAATCAATCAATCATGTTTAATAAGGCTCTTATTCCCAGGGAGAGTTTTCTATTTCTAAGAGCAGGACTTCTAGACTCCCACAGTCTGACATGAAGAGGATATGATGCACAGTTTCCCCAAGTAGGTTATTGAGAGTGATGATAAATAAGGCCAGCATGTCCACTCCTTATTTTCCAGGCCCATGTATTCTGTTTCGGTGGCCTAGCATGAAATAATGGTCAGTGAATTATGGTGCATACTGTGCTCTGAAGGATGAAACTGTGTACAGGTAGGGAATCCTCCCCAATCGGGCACCTCAGTAGGCCTTCAAGAGGCCATTCTGCTTACTCTATCACGTGGCAACTCATGCATGGTGTTGTATGTGCGAGGGCCAGGGGATTCCCCAGTGATATAATCACCGCTGCACTTTCTTTGCTGTAAAGTGTAGTTTCTTTTGTCCCTGGGAAGTTGTACTCTATGCCCGCTGGTATAACCAACACTCTGTAATCCACTGGTATGGTGCTGGCTGAGTCCCTGTGGGTAGGAAAGGCCAATCAACTCTTGGTGTATGAACAATCCCAATCAAGATGAATTATTGCCATGTTTAGGATGGAAGGAGCCCATCGTGACTGAATCGCCCTTAAGGTGTTAGGTGGGCTCCTCCTGAGAAGCTGCCATGTGAAGGGCTCAGCATTAGACTGTGTTACCAGCACTCTGTTCAGGTGTACTGATGAAGCATAGTTGGAAGGTAGGCAGGGACCAGGGGCCCCCACCCTAAGAGAAAACCACCCTTAAAAAGATTTTATACCACCCTGGAAGGAGCCCTCCATCCTTTTCCATGTGACAAAATCCTGATTGGATGACAGGTTCAGGGAGGGATAATCAGATTAAAATGGCCTGCCAATGAGCTCATAAAAACCCCCTCCCTCCTCAGGAGCTTTGTACTATCACTTTGCTATCACTCAGTAAACCTTGCTTTGCTGCCCACCACTCTGTCTAGTCTCCCTCTTCATTCTTTGGAAGCGGCGTGACCAAGAACCGTGGGCGCCTATGGAGAAAAAAACCCTGTAACAGTACCAGCTGCAGCTCGATCAGTCTTGGTGAATGGGGGCCCATGCTGATTGACTCATGCTTAGCCTCCATTCTTGTCCCCAAGGAACTCCATTTCTCTATTTCTCATCCCTGAGTGGGATTTAGTTTAGTAATATGATTCTTTTTTTAAGATTTTATTTATTTATTTGACAGAGAGATAGCGAGAGAGGGAACACAAGCAGGGGGAGTGGCAGAGGGAGAAGCAAGCTTCCCGTGGAGCAGGGAGCCCGATGCGGGGCTCGATCCCAAGACCCTGGGATCATGACCTGAGCTGAAGGCAGACGCTTAACCGACTGAGCCACCCAGGCGCCCCAGTAATATGATATTTTTAACTTGTAACTGTACACCAGAGACTGATCTATCAGCTAGCCTCAGAATGTTTTCTCCTCAAGCAGCTGGAACCCCACAAGGACATCCATATTAGGAGCTGGAGGAGTGGTGAACAAAGGTGGGTGAACATGGCAGTCTGGTTTATTGGACCTTCTGCCACTGTCCTGCCCAATCCCGGCTATATTATGTCCCTCTTAGAAAGTGTGGAGGCTGGGGGCGCCTGGGTGGTTCAGTTGGATAAGCGACTGCCTTCAGCTCAGGTCATGATCCTGGAGTCCGGGGATCGAGTCCCACGTCAGGCTCCCTGCTCAGCGGGGAGTCTGCCTCTCTCTCTGACCCTCCCCCCTCTCATGCTCTCCATCTCATTCTCTCCCTCAAATAAATAAATAAAATCTTAAAAAAAAAAAAAGTGTGGAAAAAAAAATTAAAATTAAAAATTAAAAAATAAAGTGTGGAGGCCGAGCCTACCTTACCGTAGGACACGGCACTCTGGTCACATGGTATCTCCCTGTCAGAAGTGCCATCTCTACTGGGGCCAGAAGAAAAGACCTTGGTGTTTAACAGTGCATGCTCTTCCTGTGCATACATTTTCACACAAATATAGGATTGTTACTTCGCTGATTGTCTCCACGTCATCTATGGCCACACAAATGAGAAGGTAATGGATTGACCTTGCTATATATAAAATCTCGAGGATTAGGGGAAAAAAAAGGTATTTATTTCTTTTTTGTGTGTTTAAATAATCTATTTAAGCTACATTATGTTCAAATAAGTTCTTAACTACTTTTTAGCAAATCTATTCACTTTTGAAGAACTAATAATGAAGAGGCAATTTAAAATTTTACTTAAGACTACTTTTAGAGTGCAGTCACCTTCTCCAGGAATAATTCCCTAATAATCCAAGGAAGCATTAGAGATCCTGCTTGTGTCCCCTCATCCCATCCTGTGCTCTTTCTCCCCATTGAACACCCTATTACAGTACACTGTAACTTGCTACAACTAATGTTCTGAGGAATAGAAGTCCTGGGAAATAACTCCGTGGTAAAATAAGTTTGGAAAATTCTGTGTAGACATCTCCCTCTTGGAATTGTATTAATATATTAAAAATTGGGGGGCGGCACCTGGGTGACTCAGTTGGTTAAGTGTCTGCCTTTGGCTCAGGTCGTGATCCCAGGGTCCTGGGATCGAGCCCCACATCAGGCTCCTTGCTCAGCAGGGAGTCTGCTTCTCCCTCTCCCTCTGCCCCTCCCCCTGCTTGTGCTCGCTCGCTCGCTCTCTCAAATAAATAAATAAACTATTTTTTAAAAGATTTTATTTATTTATTTGACAGAGAGAGAGAGACATCACAAGTAGGCAGACAGGCAGGCAGAGGGAGAGGGAGAAGCAGGCTCCCTGCTGAGCACAGAGCCCAATGTGGAGCTCCATCCCAGGACCCTGGGACCATGACCTGAGCTGAAGGCAGATGCTTAACCAACTGAGCCACCAGGCGTCCCTATTAAAAAAATTTTCATAGCCCGAAAGATGTTACAGAAATCCTTCCGATGTTCCAAATTTATTTCATCACTGAAAGCTTTCCATCCTTTCTCTAAACACAATTGCTTCTTTTTTTAATATGCCAGAGACTTTTGTGAAAAACTAGATTAAGTAATTTTAAATGCAGTTCCATAATGCAGGGCAATCAGACTTTCATCCAGGGTAATTACTTGATTACTTGTCTGTTGCTAATACTAGTATTTAATGACTTTAAGTGTAGAAACTATCAGTTTTTCTTTTCTAAATGCCATTGACAGAAATAGCATATAGTAAGTCATCACTCAACGTCAATGTATATTCCTTTTAACAAGTTAAACTTTTTGACAGAACTTATATATGATAAAAGAAAAACCTTTTGGGGGGATTTGTTCTAGTCAGTTGCCAATGTTCTCTGTAGTATTATAAGAAATACTATGATTATAAAGAATAATCAAACTCAAAATGTAGTTAAAATTATTTAAACACTCATTTTGTTGTTTTACCTTAATATAAATTAATTCTATTGAAAAATCGTATAAATATTCTATAGGTAATGTTAATTAAAAAATAGAATAAAACCACTGAGCTGAAAGTATGGAATTCATATGTACTGTGTTTGTTTGTTTGTTTGTTTGTTTGTTTTAAAATTTTATTTATTTGACACAGAGAGAGAGACAGCTAGAGAGAGAACACAAGCAGGGGGAGTGGTAGATGGAGAAGCAGGCTGAGCAGGGAGCCCCATGTGGGGTTTGATCCCAGGACCCTGGGATCATGACCTGAACCGAAGGCAGACACTTAACGACTGAGCCACGCAGGCACCCCTGTACTGTGTTTTTTAATAAGATGTAAACTCCAGTAGATAATGGGTGATGTCTAATTCATATTTGTTTGCCCTGATTTTAGCACATTTCTTGGACCACATGAGGTTCCAGTGAATATTAGAAGAATTAATTGTTCACAAATATCATTTTGTATTAAAAATATTTTTTTTAACTTTAAACTTGTTTAATATTGTTCTTGAGGTATTTGATTATATATCAATCGTTTTTATGTCTCCTTAACATTTACAAGTGTCCACAAGTGCTTTGAAGATGCTTAGCCTATGTTTGTGGACTAAATGATTTAAACAGTGACTACACTGGGGCACCTGGGTGGCTTGTTCGTTGAGCATCCAACTCTTGGTTGCCGCTGGGGCAGTGATCTCAGGGTCGTGGGATCGGGCCTGTATCAGGCTCTAAGCTCATCCGGGAGTGGGCTGGAAATTCTCTCTCTCTCCCGCTGTCCCTCCCCCTGCTCTCTCTCTCTTGCTCTCTCTCTAAACTAAATGAATAAATCTTTATAAACATTTAAAAAAAAACAAAAAACAGGGACGCCTGGGTGGCTCAGTCGGTTAAGCGTCTGCCTTTGGCTCAGGTCATGATCCCAGGGTCCTGGGATCGAGTTCCGCATCGGGCTCCCTGCTCTGCGGGGAGCCTGCTTCTCCCTCTGCCTCTGTCTCTCTCTCTGTCTCTCATGAATAAATAAATAAATAAATCTTTAAAAAAAAAAAAACCAAAAAACAGTAACTACGTTGGGAAATCATCATTAATAATATAGTGTGTGAGAAAGTCAGGCTAAATAAATGTCAACAGATGTCCTAAATTATTGGGAAAAAGAAAAAGAAAAAAAACCCTCACAGCTGAGCGTATACAGTAAGATTAGAGAAAAGAGAATATTTCGAGATTAAAGACACTCTTAGGAGTTCTCAATGAATTTTCATAAGAGACTTGTCATGGCAAAGGTCAGGAAGTAGAGGGAGAAAGCAAGATACCAGAGTCAAAAGGAGTAAAATGTTGAGTAGTCATGGGGTATAGATCTTAAGAGACAAAATCTTATAAGAAAAGAAGGTCAAGAGGCAAGTTTTGGTAACATGAAACAGAGCACTGGAGAAATATCGGCAGAACCCCAAGCACAAAGTGTAAGGGACGTAAAAATGCAGGACTACAATCAAGAGATGAGTTTTCTCAGTGATTTTCTCTGCCTGGCTTCTTGAAAAAGCAATGACCAACTTAAAGTTGGTAAACACGTGTTAATCTAGAAAATCCTGCCAGGTTAAGAGACCATTTCTCTCACAATTTATAATGTTAACATATGGAGAAAACAGTGGTGGAGGGTGTTATTCACTGTCATTTATTCTCTAGTTTATAGAAAAAACTTAGTTTTGAGCAAATGAGAAGAAAACATACATAGGGTGAATTTTTAAATTGCAAAGTGATGGAGTAAAGCGTTAAGTAAGGAAGTTGGTTTTCCAACTGTTAAAAGTTTCCACAGGAAAATAGAAAAGATGAGTTTGGGTCAAACCTTTATTAAAAGTAGAAGAGTCCGTGAAACTGCGCACCTTCTATATATAAATTTTGCATTAATGTATCTTTTATATTTATATATCTTGCTAAGTTCTGTTGAATTTACCTCAGCAACATATCATTCTACTTTCATATCTCACTTTCAGATTCTTTCAAAACTAATTTATCTTCCAAAATGTTGTCAGATTAATTTTCCAAAGAACAGTATTTTTTAAATCACTTTTCTGCTGAAAAACATTTGTGGCTCTTCAGTGAGTGATATTTAAGGCCTTCCATGACCTGTTCCTATCTAATTTATCACAGGCTCCTCTTTTATTCATTTCTTCAGGCTTCTTGCTCAAGTCAATGCAAATTATAAGCTCTCCCTTATTTATCTTGGCTTCTCAGTCCATGTTAAACTCTTCACTGTCCCCATTGATCGGTTTATTATATACAACTCCCACTACCCTTCAGATCCCATCTGAAAACCACACTCTCCATGAAATAGCCTGTGTTATAGAAGTAACATTTCTACAGCATTTACTTTGCGCTCAAGTCTTGCCAACTTTAAGGAAACCATATCATGTTTCCCTAAATCTGAAATATCTGTGAGTGCTTTATATTTTGCATCTGCCACAGAGCCTGTCACAGAACCTGGCAAATACTATGTTAATCTGTAAAATTATGACAAATAAATCAGTGCTTGATTCAAACGATATGACTTTTAGTTTGGTATAGCTCTCTGTCTTACCCTGCTTAATTATTGTTCTTCTGTTAATAATAAAGAGCAACATATTTCAAAATACCTTTTCTTAAATTATCAGTTAGTGAATCTCAGAAAACATTGTTGAGTATTTTGAGATCAAGGGCGAAGACTTATATAGGACTAATACCTCCAGGACCTATCACAGTCTATCCCATTATGTAAAACAATATAGGCACTCAGTAGATGTTGTTGATGACTGCATGAATAAATCTACTGTCTACCATGTCTAGCAAAACACCATATCATCTCATAGTATCTAACACAAATGTGACCCAAATTGTAGCTGGGAAGCTCAAAGTGTAACTAAAATACCTACCTAAATAAATTTAAATATTTTAAAAAATTAATTTTCAAATTCTTCTCTTGTGGAACACTGGTTCTATAATATTTATATAGTTGTGTTCCATTTCTAACCTAGTGTAGTGTTAATCTTTTATACATTTTCAAAAAATTATCTTAATGTAGATATTCTCTTATATAATTTTCCTTATAACTTTTGTAAACTAACCATCTATCTGATAATTAGTGCTACCATATGACAAAATGATTAAAAAACATATTTGTTATATTATAGTATTATTATATAATAAATATAATGAAAAAGCTATAAAATAACCAATTTAAGTTGGAGAATTTTCTTCCCTACTTGCATTAGTTAGAAATTGCCTATTCTATGACTTTTTCCATAAAAATCATAGTCATTTTTAAATTGTAATAATGTTAGAAAACTTTGTGATAGGATTTCATGCATATTCTCTACTGGCATGGCATTCAGCATTGAGTATAGTATTTTACAAATGCTTCAGATTTCAAGGTCAATTTATTCAAATAGGTTTGAGACTCACTGACATACAGGAATTTTTATATAATACCCCCCTTTCTTTTAAATCTTCCCCCCGCTTTCTTTTTTATGCTACCATCCCCTGGTTTTGAAAACTCTCTCCCTTTCTCCTTCTTCTCATTTAAAATTCATCAAACCTCATAGAATTGTCCTAACTCTTCAACTCCAACAACACCAACTTAATCCATACCTCTGTCAGTTCATATATAATTTACCATCAAAACGATTCCTAATTTATCTCTACTTCAGCTTGCTCTTGGGAATTTTGTACCTCTAAAATGTTTGAAAGTACAAGTAAAATTCAGGAACATATAATAATAACTTTTTCCTACCCACTGATTTTACTCCACATATGCATAACATCATACCTGCCTTCAGGCTCACATTCTCTCACTCTTTCTCTTGCCTTAGTGGTAAGGTTAGTTACAATTGATAGGAAATCCAAAATGTCAGTCATTTGAATAATGAGAAGCATAATTATTTCTCTTTTTTTAAGAATTTATTTATTCATTTGACAGAGAGAGATAGCAAGAGAGAGCACAAGTAGGGGTAGTGGCAGGCAGAGGGAGAGGGAGAAGCAGGCTCCCTGTTGAGCAAGAAGCCTGAGGTGAGGCTCCATCCCAGAACCCCAGGATCATGACCCAAGCAGAAGGCAGACACTTAACTGACTGAGCCACCCAGGCGTCCCATAATTATTTCTCATATCGAAGTCTAGACATGACTAGCCCAAAGCTAGTGTGGTACTCCATTGTGACATGGATCCCAGCATCCTATATTTTGTTTTTCTGTGCTATTTGTCTCTACTCCCAAGGGGAGCTCATAGTCCAAGATGGTCAGTACAGTGGGGACATTATATCCACATTTCAGCCAGCCAGATAAAAAAATGGAAGAAGAGCGCTAATGGTCTTTTTAAGGATATTTCCAAAGACTCACAAAATCTATTTCTATTTATAGGACACTGCCCATCAGTGATTCACTCTGCCACACAAGTGAAGCTGGGATAGATGTCCAGCTAAATAAAAGATCAATCAGTATAAAAGAAAAGTCATTTTGATGTTGGGATGAATTAGAAACCTTAGCAATGCAAGCAAGAAAAAAATTCTCCACCCTTTTAGGGTCTCTGGCTGAACCTAAGAATTAAACTAACATAAAAAAAGATTAACAGGAGAAATGAATACAAGTTATATTAAAATTTTTGCATGCACATGGGAGCCCTCACAAAGGAATGAAGGCTTGAGGCAGTGACCAGAGAAGAAAGCTTTTATAGTTTTTAGTCAAAGAAACAATAAACTTGAGAAGGATTGACAAGACAGAGGGGTTTGGGCTAGAGGCAGTAAATTATGATGAAGCCACCAGAAGATAAGTGTTAGTTTAACAAGGTTTATTTATACAGATTTTTCGGCCTCTATTCCCTGTGTCTGGTGATAAGAATGTCTTTTTCCCCCCGGCACAGAGAAGGTACTTTTCAGAGGGAAGTTTTATCTCCTGCTTTTGAAACTAAAAAGGAAGGTCAGAGTGCCCTTCTTCCATCTGCTGTTTCTTGGATGTCTTTAACTGAAAATAATCAATATGCCCAAAAGGCATATTTTGGAGTAAGATGCTCTCAATTCCTTTAGCAACATATTTTTCTTTCCTCATAAAATCTTTACTCTTGTTCAAAGTTCCATAATTCTCTGATGGTGACAAATGAGCATAGAAGTTAGCCATAGTGGGGTGCCTGGGTGGCTCAGTCGTTAAGCGTCTGCCTTTGGCACAGGTCATGGTCCCAGGGTCCTGGGATCGAGCCCCGCATCGGGCTCCCGGCTCAGCCGGAAGCCTGCTTCTCTCTCTCCCACTCTCTCTGCTTGTGTTCCCTCTCTCGCTGTGTCTCTCTCTGTCAAATAAATAAATAAAATCTTAAAAAAAAAAAAAAAAAAAGAAGTTAGCCATAGAATTGAGTTAAATCAGTATCAGAAATTTGCCAAAATAGTTTGGCCTAAAGCACTTCATTTCAAAAATGAGGTCATTTGGCTAGATGATCCTGAAATAGCCATTTCTAAAATACTTCAACAGCGTCACCTTTGATATATTAACCAGACTGAACTCTGGTTTCTCTGAATCCCTAAATATTTGCATCCTTACACATATCATTCACTTAGACATTGTATCTTTTTTAAAGCTCCAGTATCATTTAATAAATGACCATCTTATTCTTATGAAAAGAAAATGTGCTTTTAAGTCAGGGAATTCTACTTTTTTATGTCTTCTAAATAACCTATTAAACTAAATAATAGTATTTGTTCTTTCACAAATGCCTATCAACCATTCAATCGGTTCCAGTCACTTTCTAAAAATACAGAAGTAAAAATAAAGCAAAGTAGTCCTTGCTTTCACAGAAATTATCTTCTAGTTTCGAGAGGTGACATTAGACAGCCCTGAGGGAGAGCAAGTAATAGAGAGGTTCCATAATTGTTCAGTATAAAGATGCTCTGAGAAGGTGATTGTTGAACATTGTCATGAATTAATCAGGGAGGTTATTGAAGTAGAGATTTAAAGGAAGATCCATCCATCTAGGCTAAGAGAACAGCAGATATAAAAGCACTGAGTCAAGAATGGGCTTTGTGTGAATATTAGGAGTAGAGATGAGACAGATGGTGATGTACCTGTCTGGGATGAGGAGCCATTGCAAGTTTTTGAGGCGTTGGGCAAAATATTTTGAAATAATCTATAACAGGGTTTCTCTACCTTGGCATTATTGACATTTCAGGCAGATAATTTTTGTTGTGGGCAGCTGTCCTGTGTTTTGTTGGATGTTTAGGGGCATCTCTGGCCTCTACCCACTAGATGCCTGTAGCACCTCTAATCCCCCATTGTGACAACTAAAACATGTCCTAGACTTTGCCAAATGTCCCCCAGGCCACCCCTACTGAGAACCATGGGGCAAGATCACCTGAAGAAAATAAACTGCGGCGATCAAATATAGGAGTAGATTTCTAGTAAATTGCCAGAAAATTAGAGAAGCCAGGTGATAAGAAAGAGAGAAGGAAAAGAATAGTAAAGTGGCAACTAAGAGCAAGGAAAATGTCGTTTCCATCTGCAGGTGTTTGGAATCTGAATTATGGGAGAGAAATAGCATCACTGGAGATGTTTACAGTAATAGCTGTGTCCTTGAGCTGACCCAGGATAGTAGTTAGGAAAAGAAGATGAAGAAAGAGAAGGGGTAATTGACTTTCCTGCAGACTTAGTGGAATGCTTGGGGATTTAGTGATGTGCTGTGAAGGGGGCTCATTTGGGAAGGAAGCACAGAGTTCCATGGGGATGAATGTCTGCAGGGATAAGGGATTACCTGGGAATCTAGGGCTTCTTGAAATGTATTAGAAGGATCTTTTAGGCAAATTATGGTTGTGAAGCTAAAACTGTGGGGTGAGGTGGGATAAGTGGAGAGAAGGTAGAATCTTGCCAGTAATTTATAAAGTTTGAAGGACCTCCTCCTGGTCCTGGTAGTATGAAGATTATGGTGTTAGGCTGGTAAAGTACAGTGTCACCAAGAAACATGGCGGACTCCTTGGGTGTCACTGGCAGATCCTTTCCTGACAGATTTTCCTCCTAGTGTATGTTAAACCAATTAGCTAACTGTGACTCATCAACAGGAAAAAAAATTGATACAATTATTTTTTGATTCTTAAGTAAAATACTATTTTTTAATAATTAAGAGAAAGGGGGTATGGTAGTTTTAAAAAGTCTTCCGTTAACAATGCAGATTTGATTAATTACAACCAATTATAAGTGCATTCAGCATTATAAGCCACAACAGTTCACATTATTAATATTTAACATGACAACTACAAAGTTATCAAATATAATGTGGGGTTTTTTGTCTTTGATTTTATAAGCACAGGAGGTCAAGGTTTAAATGCGCAGAATAAATTGATTTTAAGCTTCATCTCTTCCAATAAAAGTGCAACCCAATTAAGTATAACAGCTACAGCTTTAGACAAATGTAAAACATTCTGTAGAAATTTTGACAAAAGGGCGCCTGGGTGGCTCAGTCGTTAAGCGTCTGCCTTCAGCTCAGGTCATGATCCCAGGGTCCTGGGATCGAGCCCCACATCAGGCTCCCTGCTCGGCGGGAAGCCTGCTTCTCCCTCTCCCACTCCCCCTGCTTGTGTTCCCTCTCTCGCTGTGTCTCTCTGTCAAATAAATAAATAAAATCTTTAAAAAAAAAAAAAAGACATTTTGAATGGCATGGATACAAATCAATGCATCTAACACTGACTCTATGTAACTGAGAGTTAGTGGTCTACAAAAATTTAGTTTAAAAATTCTTAATTTCTAGCTTAATGTTTTCTTGACGTATAATTACAATTATTTAAGGAAAATATGGGTATACTCTTAGTTAAAAACTTAATTTAAAAAAAGCTAAATCCCGGGGCACCTGGGTGGCTCAGTTGGTTAAGCGACTGCCTTCGGCTCAGGTCATGACCCCGGAGTCCCGGGATCGAGTCCCGCATCGGGCTCTCTGCTCGGCAGGGAGTCTGCTTCTCCCTCTGACCCTCCCCCCTCTCATGCTCTCTGTCTCTCGTTCTCTCTGTCTCAAATAAATAAATAAAATCTTTAAAAAAAAAAAAATTAAAAAAAAAAAGCTAAATCCCTCTGTAACAAACCATTATAGGTTCAAAATCACAGAGATAATCAATGTTATCAGTTTCTGTGTGTGTGTGTGTGTGTGTGAAAAATAGAGTTGTGTTTGTAAGTTTCTTTTAAACTTGCAGTTATGATAGTGTATGTATTGCTTTGTAACTTTTTATACTCAATAATTTATTATGTCAAATTTTTCTTAGTTCTACATCCAGATCTATTTCATTAACGTAAGTACTTTTTACCTGTAAATGGCATGCTGTACTGTTAATGTCCTCTAGTTGTTTAAAGACCCAAAATGGGTATCTCTAAAAAGGACATCTGGTTACATATCTAAGAATTGTTCTTGAGTGCACATCAATATGCACACAATTATTTCTGATTCATAGGCTATGCACATGATTAATTTAAATAGATGGTGTCCAAATGCTATGTCAAACTGTACCAATTTCTACCCACACCTGTATTATATGGGAGTGCCTCGTTCTCAATCTGTTGTTAGTCCTGGATATGAGAACCTGATTTGAATTTGAGCTAATTTAATTGGAAAAATATTAGCTAATTATTGCTTAATTTGCTTTCCAGTGATGACTTAGATTAAGCATTTGTCCTAGGTATATTTGTCATTTTTAATTCTTCTTCACTGGATGGCTTATTTATATTTTTGTGTATTTTTATTTCTCTTATTTTTAGAAGTGATTTTTGCTATAGGTGTATATTATCAATCTACTCTATATAATGTAAATATTTTCTCCTAGTTTGTCACTTGACTTTCAACTTTTTATGCTATATTTTTTATTTACAGGATTTTTTTGTTATTCTCTTTGGTTTTGATGTAACAGGTTTATTTCTTGTTTCCCTATTGACTGTCTCCTTTTAAACAAAATTGTCCCAGTACTAAGCACATATATGTATAAAACCTTCTTTAATCTTTCTAATACCACTAATACTAACATTGTGGGTTGTTTTATACTTGTGAATTTAATTCATCTGATATACATTTTTTATAAATGCTCTTAAAGAGCCTGATTCAGTTTTTAATGTAGAACAATGATTTAGTGATTTCTCTTTGCTCTACCAACTTGAAATGTCATTTTTCTTATTTATTTATTTATTTACTTACTTACTTACTTACTTACTTATTTAATTTTTTTTTTAAGATTTTATTTATTTATTTGAGAGAGAGAGAGAGAATGAGAGAGAGCACATGAGAGGAGGGAGGGTCAGAGGGAGAAGCAGACTCCCTGCCGAGCAGGGAGCCCGATGCGGGACTCGATCCAGGGACTCCAGGATCATGACCTGAGCCGAAGGCAGTCGCTTAACCAACTGAGCCACCCAGGCGCCCTATTTATTTAATTTTTTATTCTTTGAGTAGGGAGGGTGGGGAGGGAGAAAGAGAAGCAAGCTCCACACCCAGCACAGAGTCGGACATGGGGCTCGATCACAGACCTGAGCCAAAATCAAGAGTCAGACACTTAACCAACTGAGCCACCCAGTGCCCCTGAAATGCCATTTTTCAAAGATATTCATATGCCTGTTCATGTAATCTAATATCATGATCAGTTTATTAAAAGATTGATCCATTTATTAATCCCCATGTCAATATTATCATGCTTATGTATTTAACTTTGTAAACAGTGTTAATTAACTAATGATCAATCTTCTTCTCTTTTCATTTATTACAAAATATACTTGGCTATTCTAGTGTCTTTTCTCTTCCTCATGAATTTTCATATTTGTGTCCCATAAAATAGTCCTCTCAGAATTTTTATTAGAACTATACTGATTTTAGAGACCAAATGAGATAGGAAATGTCACTTTACAAAATGAATATTCCAATACTTCAGTTGTATTTTATACTTTGCTTATAAAGTCATATATACAGTTTATATACATTTATGAAATGTTATTTCTAGCATAAATGAATTTTTCTTTTATATAGTAATTATCTATATAATTTTCAATATTGATTTTGCATGTCACCCTTGTGAGCTCTCTTTTTGGTTTTAATAGCTAGTTTTATTAGTAGATTCACTTAAATGGTCTGTTGTCGTCGGAAATTAGCTTTGCATAGCAAATAGACAATGGTTCCTCAGGAATACTGATAATTTTTATTCCTTTTCTTTTTGATGGTATCGACTATAGGCATAAGAACAATGGCACTTGTTGATAATAATGGAAAAGACTGGGCAGCTCTCCACCCAAACTGATCCCAATTCTTCCCAGGCAATTCTCACTCTCTTTTTTCCCTATTCACCTGTCAAGTGCAGAGGATGATGAGACTCTAGAATACGTTGAAACCATGAGACAAAAAAAAATTGACAGGTTTCCTGAGTGACTACCTGGAGCAAATATCCTCAAAATGTGCATTGGCCTGGGATAGAGAATATAAATTCTCTAATTGTATAAAGTCACTAAGTTTTTAGATTTATCTGTTTTAGCACCTAACTCTACTAGCAATGATAAAAAACAGACTTGCCCCTAACTTTAGTTAAAAGTCTTCTAAGACTTTACCATAAATGATGAATTTGTTTCAGGTTTCTGTCATATTTTTGCATGAATTTATGCAACCCTTAGTTACCAAAGAATTTTTTTACTAAAGAATGTTTGCTAAATTCTATTCAAAGCTATTTTGAATTCTCCTGAAATGATTTTAGGTTCATACCAACTCTGGAAATCTCTATTCTTGATGAGTGAATCTAATTCACTTACATGTATGATTGCTGATGGTTTTCAATTTTCTCACGTTCTCTCATTTTCTTTTCAGTGATTTTTCTAGTTTTTTTGGGGAGGCAAGAAGGTGGATAGAGGAAGAGTCCAGGAAGGAAGTATAGTAAATGACTTTTAGTTTAGACGTATTGTTAAAAATTAATTGTCACGTGGTCCTCATTTAGTATTAACTATTTGATTAATATGATGCTGGTGATGTTTAGAACATCAAAATTTGGGCTGATATGAAAATATTCACTAATGTGCTGACCACTAACAAATTTGCAATTTGAACATTATTTACTGTTTATTGCTATATATCAAGCAATTGTCTTTATCTAGAAATGTGTCTTTATCTGAAATACAGAAACTTATTGATCACTAGGATGAGTGTTATTCCTAATAATAGTTGAGGAAGATAAAATCAGCAAGAATGACACAATATGTACTTTAAAAGCAGATGATTTAACTGAATGAAGTTCTTGTGAAATTTGAGAAAAGACTTCAATTATAATGTCTTGCAAAATTTTTCATAAAAAATGATGACATTCTTATAACTCTTTCCTATGATTCTGTTACGAGTATGTCAAAATATCCTAATTTACTTTTTCTTTATCATTTTTAATTTTTTGTATTCTTTGATATTATCTTAGTAAAGAATTGTAAATATTATACAAATATAACTAAAATATATATTTACTAAAATATGAGACAAATTACACTTAAAAATAATTCCATGTTCAAGCTCAAATTACCAAGAATTTCGCCCCCGACAGATGATTTTTATTTTCTATTTAAGTGAATCAATTTAGATAGCACTTATATAAATCAGCATTTGATAATAGGAACCTATTAAATTTATGAATTATTTCTCACCCAAAATCCAGAGTTCAAGTTAAATTTGAAGAAATGAAAAGATCTGATCATCCTGGGACCATATCTCAATATTTACAATAATTTGCTGTAATTGAGTTCTGGCTTTCATTCTACATTTTGCCACAAATCTTACCAACTTCTATTGCATTTGCAAACTGGCTCATGTATTAAAGTTTCCTTTTTGAAATCTCTAAACATTCACTCACATTTCTGATCCTTGATGCAGAGTGTGCAAGAGAGTAACTGTTAGGGCATCGTTAAAGGACAACACACAATGCAGCCACTTGGCTTTTTTTGTTTGTCTTATTTTGCTTTTTTTTTTTTTTCTTTTTAGAGAAAGAGAGAGCACTAGCATGGGCGAAGGAGGGGCAGGAATAGAGATTTCTTAAGCAGGCTCCATGCTTAGTGCAGAGCCAGACGTGGGGCTCGATCTCATAACCCGAGATCATAACCTGAGCCAAAATCAAGAGTTGAACCTTAACTGACTAGACCACCCTGGCGCCCCTTATTTTGCTTTGTTCTTAACACTACCCAGTGCAAAATAAAGACAGAAGCTATTTTTAACTATCATATATTACAGTCATCATAAGTGGGAAATTTCATACACTAATTTCTGGTAAAATTCCTGTTAAAATAGCTGGCTTTTTATTTTTAAGCAATTTATAAAATTGTCTCATGACAGAAGATAACCAGCTGAGGATGAAACTAAAATGGGAACAACAGCTGAGTAGAAATTAAATGGACCCTTCCATCAGCCAACACTAGTAAGTTTCTGCCTCTTACAAAAGACTATTCTAAAGATCAAAGACACTGAGACCTCTAATTAAAAAGAAGTATAGTGCTATAGAAGACAAGTTTAACTTTGCAAAGTAACCTATCTAAAAATCTCACTTGTAATTAATGAGGCAAATGCCCAACATCCCGAGGTTCATCACCTTAAGGTTTTATAGATGACACCATGCCAAATGCTTTGTAAAAGCACACAGAGATATTTCGAGAAACATATAAAAAAAGAACTCTGAAAAATTCTTCATGTAATAATAAACATTATATATATAGCAGCAGAGGAAATCAAGATATACTTTTAAACTATAAAAGGCTTACAGAAAATCATTTTTGTACTCATCTTTTATACTATTGTCCCTTAATGACACTTCACTCATTTTCTCATTGATGAAATGCAGATCCCAAGAGGGTCTACCTCATAGTATTGTTCTGAGGATTGGATGAGTTAATGTTTTAAAACATTTTAAACAAGATCAGTGTTAATATAAGGCTAGACAAATAAATACATAACTGAATTCCATCAACAATAGTTGAGCATTTTTTTAGGCATTGGAGATAAACTGAAAAAATAAAATCATAAAGCCAATAGATGAAGCAGCAGATGCATGGATATAAATATTAATTTTAAAAACAGTTATGGCGGGGTGCCTGGGTGGCTCAGTCGCTAAGCGTCTGCCTTCGGCTCAGGTCATAATCTCAGGATCCTGGGATCGAGCCCCGCATCGGGCTCCCTGCTCAGCAGGAAGCCTGCTTCTCCCTCTCCCACTCCCCCTGCTTGTGTTCCCTCTCTCACTGTGTCTCTCTCTGTCAAATAAATAAATAAAATCTTTAAAAATAAATAAATAAATAAATAAATAAATAAATAAATAAATAAACAAACAAACAAACAGTTATGGCAAAGGACAGAGGTATTATGAAATTGGGCATTGCTCTTTTATCCAGGGCAACAAGGGGATGCATGACTCATAGCACAGTACTGGAAAAGTGACACAAGGGACATGAAAGTCACACAAATATCCATTACATGAGCTTTCCAGGTAGAGGGAAGAGCTCACACACAGGGAAGAGCTCACATACAGGGAAGCTGGAACATGGCTAAAGGAAGGGACAAGGGATAGCCAGGAGGCCAATATGACCAGAAAATAGCAAAATGGGGTAAAGCAGAGGAAGATGAGTTAAAAATTGGCCAGATCATGTGGTGACTTTATTTATAGAGACTCTAGTTTGTAGTCAGAATAAGACAAGAAGACCATCTTTCTAGTTGTAATGTAAGTATTGTGCAAAAATGAGAAGTATCAGTTAACTTCTCATGGAAATTTGAGATTTAGTATTTAGTTTAAATAAAATTAGCCACTGTAGGTAACTTTCTGCTTTCTAGGATCAAACATGATCATGCTCTAGTAACTACTTAAAAATAGAAAGTGGAGAAAACTGACCTTGAGCCCTTTCCTCTAGCCTAAGGCACACCTGAGGATTGGCCCTTGGTTGTTTCCTCCTTGAAATAATAACATAAGGACTTTGTAAACATCCAACAGTTGTTCAATAGTTATCCATGAACTAGCAGATGAATCAACACAAAAATAATTTAGAGGAATTTCTCAACAAGAGCCAATAAATAATAAATGACTTTCTATATATAATAGCCTTATAAATATTTATTACCAGACATTTCAAAAACTGCTCTTTTCTGATATTTATTAGAACAGACTTTTGATTAAAAATTGAGCAATCAATATGCATTTGCTAGAGTTAGTTATATAACACCCTCACTCACTATTGCAGGTGTGATGGGGTAAGTAATGACCCCCCCAAAGATGTCCACATCCTGATTCCTGAGTCTCTGCTGAATATGGTACTTCATATGGCAAAGGAACTTTGCAGCAGGATAAAGTTAAGATTATCCTGGATTATCCTGATGGGCCCAATGTAAGCAGAAGTGTCCTTAATGAAGGGAGACAGGAGAGTTAGAGTCAGAGACAAGGCTTGGAAGAGGCTATTACTGTTGACTGTGAGGCCATGAGCTAAGGAAATGAGAGTAGCCTCTAGAAGCTGAAAAAGATAAGGAAATGGATTGTCCTCTAGAACCTGATGAAGGAACACAGCCTGCAGAACTCTTGACTTCAGGATTTCTAACTTCCAAAACTGTAACATAATAATGTTGTTTTAAACCACTACATTTTTGGTAATTCATCACAGCAGCAATAGAAAACTAATACAGCAGGTTAAATAAAAATGCCCAATTGAAAAAAAAATTAAAAAAAAAAATGCCCAATTGGATTTTTTTCTGTTTAAAGTTTTTTTTTTCTATTTTAATCTAATGAGAGAACTATGAATATTTGTACAAAAAACTTGAAACAAAAAAAACCAAAAGCATTAATCTACTTTCCTTAATTTAAATAATGAGGGTTGAAAAATTAATCTCTACCAATTCAAAAATTCTATTATTCTTTTTTTTTAAGTAGGCTCCAGTGCGGGGCTTGAACTCACAACCCTGAGATCAAGACCTGAGCTGAGATCGAGTGCTTAACAAACAGCCACCCAGGTGCCCCCAAAATTCTACTATTCTATTTCCTTTTTATTATGAGAAGTTCGACTAGTCTGCTTCTTCTAATTTTGCTCCAATTTCCCAAATTTGCAGTACAATTATAAGAACTTTGATAAAATATTTTGCTTTAATTATTCTACCATCAGCTTCTCACTATTATACAGGCATTCAATGAACATTTCTGGAGTAAGCTGATGCATTAAAATATGCCAAAAATCAAAGCCAGCATTCCCAAAACCAAACCCATCTTTTGTTCAAAATCATTTGTTCCATCTACCTTTCTTAAATTCTCTCTTTTTTTAAATTCCAGTGTAGTTAACATATAGTGTTATTAGTTTCAGGTGTACAACTTAAGTGATTTGACAAGTTCATACATTATGCCATGCTCACAAGTTCAGCTATCATCTGTCCCCTGTATATCGCTGTCATAATATCATTGACTGTATTCCCTATGCTGTGCTTTTTACTCCTGTGACCTATTCATACAGTAGCTGGAAACCTCTATCTTTAATCCCTTCATTTTCAAGAAATTATTTATTGCCAAGCACCTATTTCGTACAGATAAGTTATTTTTCTTTTTTTTTTTTTTAAAGATTTTTAATTTATTTATTTGACAGAGAGAGACAGTGAGAAAGGGAACACAAGCAGGGGGAGTGGGAGAGGGAGAAGCAGGCTTCCCGCTGAGCAAGGAGCCCGATGCGGGGCTCGATCCCAGGACCCTGAGATCATGACCTGAGCCGAAGGCAGACGCTTAACGACTGAGCCACCCAGGTGCCCCAGATAAGTTATTTTTCAAGTCAAACAATACAAGGTTATAGTTAATTAGAATTACCATATACCTATACTATAAAAGGAGCAGAGAATTAAACAGCATAAATAAATGAAAAAGTGAAATGGATTAAATTCTCACAGAGAGAGAAATGTGATCTTCTCTTCAAGCTCTAGTTTTATGATAAGATAGTAAAAATAATGTCATTAAGATGATTAATGCTTTAATATAATCTTTTATTATAAAATAATTTGGCTACACAGTATTTGAGGGTGAAGTTAAACGGGTAGAGAAATTTTAGGCAAATCATATGAAATATATGATGAAAACTAGAGTAGGTTATACTTTGTTTTCTATGAAGAGGGACATATTTAATATTTTTGAACCATTTTGATGATGTATAATATCATCAAATTGGCTTCAAAAATATATACAATATGTATGATTTATAATATATCTTAGTATATTGCATATATGAAAATCTGAAGCCAATCTGAATATATGTATATATGTACATAACACAATATATATGATTTAAAATATATCTTAATATGTTACATATATGAAAAATCTGAAGGCAATTTGTATATATATTTGAATAAATGTACATACACATATAAAACCAAGCTAGGTCATGAACAGAAGTTTCCAATAGTATAGAACCTACCCAGAGAATAATTATCCGTACTTCAGGCTTCCTAAAAGTGGCTGACTATAATTAATTACAATTGATTTCTAATATTGAAACAAATCTACTTTTGTTGTATAACAATTAAAAATGTATATTAATCAGTTGTGAGTTCAATGATTTATCCATAATTCCATAGAATTATGGGATATAACATATATGAGTTGAATGAAAACTTGGCAGATATTTATTACACCTTATATTTAGGCATTTTATCTGTTGCCCTGAGATCATGTGGATTGTCCATTTCCCACGGGGCTTATCTTGGGATAAGTGCAACATGAAATTTATTATGAAACATAATTTAATAAACTTGGTCATAGTGTATATTCAAGGATATGGTATAATTATTGCTGATTAACCTGGGAAATGCAAATTTGCTTTTCAGAAAGTGGAAATAGAAAATTATAAATAGAAACATAATAATAAACAAAAAGTAATTAATTAATTACTAATTCATTTGTTAATGATACAAGTTTTATAATACTTATTCATTAAGGTAAGATCTAGAGAATTACCACAATATACCAACAATAAAGATATTACTGTATTATAAAAAATCAAGTATTTTCACCTGGTTTTGTTCATTAAAAGTCATTATAAACATTTGTTTTAAATTTCTCACTAATGAAAATAGAAATATCAAGATTTGGGGACTAGTATCAGAGCCTAGTGGCACAGGAAATTATACTGTCTTCAGAATAAGAAAGAATAATACTCAATTTTTTTGTATTGACTTTAGTTTCATATTAGTGAAATTTATAAGGCTAATAGGAGTACATATTTAGATAAATTCCCTTTGGTTTTCTGAGGTGACATAACGCATTACTGGTAGGATCAAAGGGATGAAAGAAAATTGGATTAATATGAGGGCAATTATACTAAGATCATTTTACTTGGATGAGATACACTGTGAACACACTACTCAAAAGATACTTGAAAGCTAACCAAATTAATTTACATATATACAACTCTGATGATGAAAAACTACTAGTAGGGATTCATATTCTGATATGACATTCCAATTAAGTATGCACATAACTATGACCCAGCAATTACACTCCACCATGTAGATCTCAAGAAAATTTTCATAGGTCCAAAAAGTGATATGGATAAAAGTATTTATTTCAACATTACTTTTTGTTGTGATTAATTAGAGGCAAGCTATGCATCTATCTGAATGACTGGATATGTTTTAGATGGAATATTGTTTAGCAAGAAAGAATAAAGGATTAAATATTCACATAGCAACATAGCTAGATCCATTACAAGGCAGTACTTCATGGGAAAAAAGAAGAAATACACGATAAATGTATATATACCTATATATGTATGTATGATTTGCCTAAATTAAAAATATGTAGATATAACATTGTATGTCAACTATACTTCAATGATTAAAAAAATGTTTCTGTAAGAATACATAAAAACAGTAGATATATATTAAATAAATGTACGATGATTAGATTGATTACAGATGTATGGGGACAAATAAAAATAGGAGAGGGGCATGGGATAAATAAGATTATTAAATAAAAATAGAAGGCAGCTTCTCAGAGGTTGATAAAAATATACCAAGAATTTAGGAATGTCATTAACTCAACCACTTACCTGCCTACTGCAGTTTTGTTTTTTGTAAAAAGAAATTCTCTTTTATAAACAGGTAACATCAATTCATTTATTAAATGTATGTTTATTAAACTCTCAGCATGTATTGTATCTCAGTTTAGATGCTAGCATAACAGCAGTGAACGACAGACAAAAATACCTTCCCTGATAGAATTCACATACTAAGATTTAACATAAATCAATATTTGAAAGTTATATTTTATATAAAATCACTGGAACATGAAAATGGAAAATGTAAGATTTTTCCTTATTTATAAATTTATTTTTAAAGACCAGATCACAATCTTTACGAAAGTAAAGATTCTGGCCAAAAGAGAATATTAAGATAGATCCAGAATATGAACCCTTAGAAACAGGCAATCAATAAATATTTTTTGAATGTTTGAATGATTTAAGCAATCCATTTTCAAATTTTAAATGCAAAATACACATTTGAAAAGGACAAATTGGTAAAGCTTTGTTAAACTGTGAAGATTTCAATGCACTAAATTGAATTGAATCCGGTGAATTGAGAGGCAAACTTAATTTTACCTATAGTATACAGAATTTAACTCTATAAAAAAGAAAAAAAAGTCAGTCAGCCCAAGATATCCAAAAGCTAAAGTCAATTCAAAGGGGATTATTTCTCATTAAGAGTTTTGAGCTATTGAATTGCAGCTTCAGAGAGAAGACAGTGGGCATTTATAATAGAGAGTAAGAGCAATTACAGTGTAGAATTAAGTGTATCAGTTACAGATACTCTTCTTTTTGACTATACTTTTAATCTACATACATTTTATAGTAAATGAAATGTTTTTCTCTGTGTTCTTTATAATATGAATAATATGAAAAAAGGTAAAATTCAGAAGTAGCTTTGTGCTTTGCTATAAAGTTTTGCTGAATTCACAGATTTTGACTAAAAAAATGCTAAGGTTAATGTTTACTATCATTTCAGTGCATCTTGAAATTGACAAAAATCAGTGATCAATTCAATCATAATTAAAAAGGGGTGAGTTTGTATATCATACACTACTGCATCCCAGCAAATCTCTTTAGGCAAGCTAGAGCTTAAGTGACCTGACCGATGACTCAACATTAAGAAGCATAATTGATTAGAGATCATACAAAGAAACCTGATTCTCTAAAAACTGAACTTTTCTTCGTGATTTTTATTTATGTGATTGATGCAATTGTGTGTATTTTAAATAAGAATCACTGTTTTATTTTGTTAGTTTGGGTTGTAATAACAAATATATCATTGACTGGGTGGCTATTAAGCAACAAATATTTATTTCTCCCAGTTCTGGATGCTGGGAGGTCCAAGAGCATGGTGGCTACACATCAGATACCTAGTGAGAGCATGTTTCCTGTTTTTACAATAGGCCGTCTCCTCACTGTACTCACACTTGGCCTCAGGCAAGCTCTCTTGTCTCTTATAAGGGCACTAACCACCTACATGGGGACTCCACCTTCATGACCTACTTACCTCCCAAAGACGCCAACTCCTAATACCTTCACGTTGGGGTTTAAGATTTCAACGTATGAATTCTGAAGGGACACAAACATTCAGTCCGTAGCAGGTTCCATCCTGTAAACAGAGACCAAAGCAAGGATTTGGGTACAAGTAGTATATTTGAGAAGTGATCCTAAGAGGCCAGAGGGAAGAAGTAGGGACAGTGAATCAGTAAGGCAGAGAAAACTAGTAAAGTGTCTGTGACTGAGCTGCCACACATGTGGGCTGTGTCAATTATGAAGACATTGTCTCTCAGCTCAAAAATCCGCCATTGCACGCCACTCAGCCCAAAATCTGCCACTGCATGCCATAGCTGGACCCAGCACTCCGCATTTCTGCCTTGCCAGCTTGCTCACTGTAGGCTCTGCCAACAGGACTGCCAAAGAGAGACTATATGCTTGGAGGGGAAAGAAGACACTTGCTCCTTCCTCTTGCTTCCACATGGCCTCTGATTTCCCTCCCGTCCCCGTGGGCATCCTCTTCTCAGGCTGTGATGACACCCAGGCAGCAGTTCCTCTTGGTGACAAGAGCTAACTATAGTTTTTCTACAACTGTCAGAGCCAATCTAATTAAATTCCCCTCAGACACCAGTACCAGAATGTGTCCTTCTGGGAGATCCGGGCTACTTGCCACTTCCTGTTCAGCAGGTACCCTGAGCCAGATTTCCCAGTGTTCTTTAACGTTTCCAGACAATCAGAGCTCTGTGGACTACGCCATGACAAGAGCAGAGGGGTCTGAACAGGCTTGCTATCCTTCCCATGTAAAAGCAAATAACCATTTACTCCATTACCCGAAGGCATTTGAAAAGAACACATTGGCTACGTCAACTTGCCGATCTGACTTAGGAAAGACCTATCTGAAACCACAGTCGCAATCATAGCAACATCTTGGTTAAGATTACAGCAGTCCATAACATAACAATAAAAAAATTAAAAAAAAAAAAAAAAAGATTACAGCAGTCCATGGTTTTGTGCCAAAATCTATTTGGTAGTTGCAGAGGCCATGGAATAGATTTGACAAGAGCAATCTATCTTGGAGAGTTGCACTGTCTACAGTTCCCCTGGTATGAGGAATCGCTATGCTTTATCATCATGGCTGGCGTTGGGAGGGCAGTTTCTGGGATTTCTGACTGGCTTTTTCCACTGTGACAGTTCTTACTCACAGGAAGGGAAGTTAATTTAAGGGCTCTGCTGGCTGCTAAGTAGATTCATCCCAATTATGTAGCTGAGGACCAGGGTAATGGTGACAGAGGACCCACGGTGAGACACATTCAAGCCAGTGTTCTGTTTACACATGAGCTCCCTATGTCTGCACTCTAACGGCTTGGCCATGCTGGTGTTGGGGCCCCCTCCTAACTCTATCAGCTGCTCTTCCAAAGCCTGACATTCTTTGTCCCCCAGTGTACAGTCAAGCTGATAAATGGGCACCAATCAATTTGGGTAAGATTTGGGAGAGCACTTACTGTTTATATTTTTAATGGTCTTTCAGGGTCCTTTCTCAGAGGGAACCAGCCAATCTACAGTCAATGGCCATGGACTTGAGAACTGCCTCAGTCTAGAAACTGGGCAAGAAATCACAATTTCCCATTTTAGTAGATGACATAAGTCTTCCATTTAGTGGTACTTAATATTTTTCTGGCTGTACAAGGTAATAAATACTCTATATGGCTGCTCCTCTACATGATCCATAGGAACACCAAGCAAGGTCTATTAGACATTGCCATAAATCTCTACAGGCCATGCTCATTGCCATTCCAATTTTGCTGATAATGACAGTAATTATGTCAACCATGTCCCTGACAGGTAAGTGCCACCACCTGGATTCTGCTCATTTAGAATCCTGTCAATCTCCCTGACCTTAGGGAACCCAGTTCTCTATCAGCATCTGTTACAGTGAAACCCTGACCTACAGAGGACAGTGACTGAGCTTCTCAGAGATTCAGGTGCCACTTTCTAGTGGTCCCTTAAAATTCCCATACTGCAAGATTAGGACTTGTTCCACCTGTCCTTCCAAGGATGTTAAATCACCGACCATAGGAAAGGGCATAGGAGAGCAATAAATTCTTCTCCAGCCAGGCTTGTAATGCACTCCACCCTCAACTCATCCTAACAGCTTGGTCTAAAACCCTCACGTTCCATTGGTACATCTGTAACCAGACAAGTGCTCATACATATGCGCTGAATCTTGCAAATCTATCTGTAAATAACTATTTCCTTTCATGTATTTTCTGGATGGGACTATGCATGAACCTGACCCTATGCATTGATCTGGAAGTACTGATGATATTCAGACATGAATCTTCAGGGAAATAATCATTATTTTGTGAGGTTAATGTCCAGGCAATGGAAGACCTTCTCAGTGCTAGCAGTTGGGAGGGGTCTATTTTAGCTTTCTTAGTGGGGGAGGGGGAGGTTTAGGAGAATCTCAGAGTTCAACTTTCTGAAATTCGTTTACTCATCTTTCTCCATCCCAACTCTGTGTTCTTATTTAATATCAGGGCCCTAACTTTATTGTGAAGATTTTTTGAGACTGCACATTTATTTGCCTCTGAAGTTCTCCTAAGATCATAATTAAATCCTAGGCCTAATCCTCAACACTGTTTGCCTTCCATCTGCAAGAGTTAAATGTCTCTATAAACGCGTCTTTGGAGACCTTTTGGTTTCACAGCGTGCTCTGAGTTGATAGTTATCAGCTTTAGCTTGACATTCGTGTTTTTCAAGGCTCTTAAGGCAGTTAATAAAAAAGCCACCTCCACAATCTTAATTACTATTACCTCCATACCACTCAAGTACTAGAGCTACTACATGAACCAAAGCTTCCCCCTTCTCCCTGTACCTATTCCCATTCAGCACAGGGAAAGGTCAGAATAATTGTGAGGCCACGCTGGGACCCCGACCTGGGGCCGCATTAATCAGGACCTCCCTGGCTCACCACCAGGGGCTGGGAAAGGGTGGGATGGCAGGCCTGGCTGCCTTGGAACTGGGAGGCGGGGAGAATCCCCTCACTGGGAACCCTGGAAACGGCGCCCACTCCCCGCTCACTACAACCCCTTGACCCATGTTAGTGAATAAAGTATTATATCCTCGCAAAAAAAGAAAAAAAAAGAATAATTGTGAGGCTACCACATACCAGAGCTCCTACCACCTTTGCTTCTACCAGTAAATTGTCTTTTTGTCCAGGATCCTCCAAGTGATCGAGGTCACAATCCCATCCTGAGCAACTGTTTTCTTGGGCCCCTTCCGTTACACCTTTCTTATTTTGGGTTCCACCGAAGCAGAACCTGAAATGAGAATTTAGTTGCAAGCATATTATTTTGGAGGTAATTTCAGGAACTGGAGGGGACAGTGGGAGAGTGAAAGAGGGAAAAAGAAAAGACAATAAAGCATGCATTATTGATAGGGCCACCACTGTGGGAAATGGTGCCCATTCCTGTGGGGCATCCCCTGAGGATCCATGCAACATGCACATCAGCATTCTCCCTCTGATATAAGAAGCAATTCATCCACTAATCCCCATTCCATTTGATTGATTGTTGCCTCTGGGGCCTTAATTTTCCAAGATTTTCAGGCTGCCCCTTGTTGTTACTTGGATGGCTTTCCTTGGCTATAGGACAAAAAAAAAAAAAAAAAGGAAGCACAATGAGGCTGCCAGAGATTGTTTGTGGCAGGTCAGTGGCATTAGACATCACCAGGGCTGCACTGCTATCGGATGAGCAGAGGGGAATCTGAAACGGGGCATGAAATCAATAGATTGAAAAAAAAAAAACTGTTGTGCAAGTTGATAGATTAATGCAGAGCCCAGAAATAGATTTAAAACCATGTAAAAATATATCCTGTGATGAAAACAACATTTCAACTTAGTGGACTAATATGTACTTTTTACAATATGATTTTAGAATTAGAGAATCATCAGTTGTCTGACTCAACTATTTAGGCCATCCCATCATCTGAGGAAAAAATAATGCAATTTATTGTAGTGGTTCCTGATATATTAATGAAACTGAATTCATATGATGGTGTGATTTAATGTCACAGCCTTTTCCCATACAGAAAGTGTAACAATCACTAAGTATCATCTTCAGTTCTCCCAAAGAGGCACACTTCAGAACAGATACAAAGAAACCTGATGACATTATTAGGTATCATTGTAAATAAACAGAATTCAAAGATTTTATTTTCCTGTACATTATAATATATGAAAGAGAGCGAAAGCTTTTTTTTCATAAAGCTAAGGTTTTTTTTTTTTAAAAAAAAGGCATAATATTCGTGAACAAAATATGGGTGCCTAATTTGTTTTTTATAGGTAAAACTTTACAAGTAAAATTAGGTGTAATTATTGTAAAGCAATGAACCTACAAGCTACAGTACAAATGCAGAGAAGAAAAAGGAAAACATCAAGAAGAGGATGAGGAAATTTGCCCAAGATTAAGAGCCTTAGAAGTTGACCTAATATTTCTCATCTAAAAACCATTTCTGACCCCCAAGAAAACTGTGGGCCTGTGAAAGAAAAATACAGTCAGAAAGAACACAGCAGGGAACAGATAAATCTTTTAGAAAAAAACACATAGGCAATATTTAGAAAGATTTTTGTCTGGACTCCACAGGACAAAGAATGTGCAAACTGAGGATTAAGAGATATTCGTAAAGCAAAAAAACTGAGGGAAACAAGATTGACAGCCTACTATCGATGGATTTCAAATCCTAGAAGAAATGGGAGAAGAAAGGAGTCAAAATGTGTCAGTTCAACAATATAGAACTCCATATAAGCTGTATTTTAAAACCAATGAGAAATAAAACCAATATAGACTTTTCATAAAGGAAAAAATGTCATAAGGAATTTATATTTTAAGTATGATTTAAATATACTTGTAGAAATCTTTGAGCATAGCCATGAGTAAATAAAATGCAGTTGCTTTGAATTTCAGTCTAAAAGTATTTTACTCAATGACATTAAAAAAAACAAACTTTACCTGCTCAAAGAACAGATCAAGAACTAACGTAATAAACAGAGAGGACCCATACACTGGAGTCAAGAGAAAGATATGAGATGTGTTTCTCCAGTATGGAAAGTTCCAGAATTATAAAAACAACAACAACAATAATTCTTCTTTAATCCATAAGTAAATGCATTCCCAGTACAATTCTTATTTTAAATTTAAAAGAATGCCTCTAAAGTTTACCCCACTCCCCTCCAACCAAATTTATAAAAATGGCTAGAAATGTTTTGAAAATGAGTAATAAGGTAAGACTTGCTCTGCCATAAAAATAAATTACAAAAATAATTGTTTAGGTAGATAGATTAATGAGGTGCCTACAAATAGGCACAATTCATATAAAATTATGTTACACAATGAAGACTTATTTTCAATGTAATGGACAAAATATATTATACTTATAATATGATGTTGAGACAGTTTTTCTGGTACAAAAATTCATATGTACTTATTTTGGTTATGATGTTTGAGAAATTTCGGGTCCTGGGCCTATAAACAAATATGGTCTCCTTTGCTTATCAGATTGTTCACTAAATTTCTTGAAGCCTGTAAGTCTTGGTTGTAAGTAAGGTGAACTTTGCTCAAGTGAAATAGGTTGACATTAGCTTGAAATGCTGGGTTGAATTTAAGAGTGCCATTGACTTTCATGACAAACTTAAATAATAGCCAGCTACTTTTTCCTTCAAATGCCAGTTTGTAATTGCTTGGCTGCTGTTGATATGTTGATATTTACATTCTGCCCAATTTTTAAGATTCCTCTAGCTTTGGCATATAGTTACATATGGTGTGTAGTAAAGAAGCTGTAACATTTAGTTGCCACTTGGTTAGGGTCCACTTGGATAGAAGTAACAAGAACCCACTCTTAGTGCTACAAATGAAATCAACACATTAGACTTCAAACAGGCTAAAATATCTGGTATACCAGCTTAGACTGGGTGGCTAGCCTACCATGAAGTACAACTTAAGCAAGAGGCTACGGGGATTTCAGGTCACAGTTCAGAGATGTAAAGAGCTTGGAAGTTGTCAGTCGCATAAATTCTGGATAAACTGAAAATCAATGACATTTGTTAGACCACCAGAGAACTGGGTTTGCAGAACAAACTACTATTAGGAAACTAGAAGGACAAATTCTGAAAGACAGAGCCAAAAGTTGCCTCACTGGGAAAGGAGCAATGGAGTCACAACTTGGTAACAACATTTAAATGGTAATTTTGACAATTGTTGGTGGATGATTGTGAAATAACATGGAAGGGAGAAACTTCTGGGGCCCACAGTCTTCGGGGTACCCCACATATTCACTGGCTTTATTTCCAGGAACTCCAATATTATGAAAGAAATGCATACACATAGGATGATTGATTTTTGAGAAAAAAATTGCAAAGACTATTCAATGGACAAAAGGCAGGTTTTTCAAGTGGTTTTGGAAAAATTGAACATCAGATGGAAAACAATGAAACTTGAGATATTCCTCACACCTTATTTATTTATTTATTTTAAAGATTTTATTTATTTATTTGACAGAGAGAGACACAGCGAGAGAGGGAACACAAGCAGGTGGAGTGGGGGAGGGAGAAGCAGGCTTCCCGCGGAGCAGGGAGCCCGATGCGGGGCTTGATCCCAGGACCCTGAGATCATGACCTGAGCCTAAGGCAGACGCTTAACGACTGAGCCACCCAGGCGCCCCCCTCACACCTTATTTAAATAGCTAACTCAAATAAATGATAGAATTAAATATAAACTAGAAATATAAAATATTTAGAAGAATAGATAGGAGAAAATCTTCATGATCTTGGTTTAGGCAAAGAGCTTTTAAAGATGACATTAAGCATGATCTATAAGAGATATAAAACTATAAATTTGACTTTAGCACAATTAAAACGTTTGCTCTGTGTAAGACACTGTTAATAGAATAAAAACAATGCTACAAGTGGGACAATATATGTGCAAATCATATATCTTACAAAGGACTCGTGTCCAGAATCCATAAATCATTTTTATTCACAAAAATAAGAAAATACACAACTGAATTATATAAAAAAAAAGAATTAGTGAATGTTTTATAAGACACTTCACAAAAAAGAGTATACATGAATGGCAAGCACGTGAAAAGATGCCAAATATAATTTGTCTTTAGGGAAAATAAAATTAGTACTAAAATATGATGCCATTGCACACCTTTTTGAATGTCTAAATTATAAAATTCTAATAATACCAAGTACTGGAAGCACATTTGGATCTTCAGCTCACCTGGAATGTATTTTTTTTTTTTTTAAGATTTTATTTATTTGTGAGAGAGAGAATGAGAGACAGAGAGCATGAGAGGGGGGAGGGTCAGAGAGAGAGGCAGACTCCCTGCTGAGCAGGGAGCCCGACGTGGGACTCGATCCCGGGACTCCAGGATCATGACCTGAGCCGAAGGCAGTCGCTTAACCAACTTGAGCCACCCAGGCGCCCTGGAATGTATTTTTATGTATGCTATAAATTAGGGGCCAAGATACTTTTAGAAAATTGATCCATCATCAATTATTGAAGTTCTCACACTTTCCCCACTACACCACTGAGTCGCCTTTGACATAAGTCATCTAATGGAATATGTGTGTTGTTAGAGTGTCTCTTACTTTCTATTGATTGCTTAGCCTGTCTTTGTGCCAAATCTGCACAATAGGTATTAATATTGACAGGGCCTAGGAATGTAATTTGAATATTCTGGTTTTCTTCTTCAAAATTGCCACGTGTCTGGGATACAAGCTTTTCCATAAGTATTTTGAAGTTATTTTTTAAATATGTGCCCTCTCCCCCCAGAGAACTCAGAAGATTTTGATTGAGATTGCTTTGATTTACTGAGTAATTTCTGGAGAATTTGCATCTTTAAAATATAGCCTCCCAATTTTTGAATATATTTTTTCCCTATTCAGTTAGGTCTTCCTTAATTTCTTTCACTACCCTCCTGTGACATTTTAGTATGGAGGTTTTGCACATCTTTCATGAAATTTATGCCTATGTTTGATATTGGTATATTCTACTGTAAATGGGATATTAATGATTTGGTTTTTATTTGTTTGTAACTGGTATATAGAAATATGATGAAATTTTGTATGTTGATTTGGTATTTAGAAAGATGAATACATTTATTTATTATTTCTAAAGATTTGTCCACTTTTGAACATTCCATGTAGGCACTCATGGCATCAGTGAGTAATGACAGTTTTATTTCTTTTCTAATTTTATCATCCATTCCATTTCTTTTCTTGTCTTATTGTACTGGCCAGGGCATCTGATACAAAGATAAATAAAAATCATCCTTGTTTCATTCTGTAACAATCTAATGGAAGTAGAATAAATGTTTACAAATGAAAGAATTTCTTTTTTTTTTTTAAGGATTTTATTTACCTATTTGACAGAGACACAGCGAGAGAGGGAACACAAGCAGGGGGAGGGGGAGAGGGAGAAGCAGGCTTCCCGCTGAGCAGGGAGCCCGATGCGGGGCTCGATCCCAGAACCCTGAGATCATGACCTGAGCCGAAGGCAGACCCTTAACCGACTGAGCCACCCAGGCGCCCCAAAAGAATTTCATTTTGAAATACACTGAAAATTACCAAACTCTCTCAAAAGAAAAGTGCAATTGAAGTTCTTAAACATTCATAACTGAATTTTTAATGCTACTACCTCATTTACGTAAGACAGTCATACATGGTTCTGACAATAATTACAGATGATATAAAACTGAGTTTATTTGTGAACTATTAGATTAATTTGTGTCACTCTTCAGACAAAACAACAGTGATGGCAAGTAATAAAATACATTTATCCTTCTCAAATAGTTTACTTTCAGCTTTGCCAGTTGGTTCCTAACATTGATTAGCAAGTACAAGAACTTTTAGCCATAGCACATAAAAGCAGCATGCCATTTATATACAATAGAATAGAGACATTCTGAAGCATAAGTCCCAGAGTTGTACAGGAATGAAGAGAAACCTTGATGAATAATTCCACTCTATTTAACTAAGAGAGAATGATTCAACATCTACAAACAGGAAAAAAAAAATCAATCTCTCCATGCAACACAAATTCTCCAAATTATTTCACTTGTGAAGAATAAGCTTCAAAGCACAATACATAGAAGAAAAATTGCATTGTTTGGAGAGTATATTACTTACTTTGATTTCCAGAAAAGTAAAACAAAGACGATGCACTGAAATTCAATTCAAATGTAATTTCAACTTGGCTTCAGAGGCTTTTACCCTTTATCTCCACATAGTTCAATCCACAACTTTATCAGCCACACACAAAGAACTGGCTTAATCTGTATAAATGCTTTATATTCTCTGAAATATTTTGTATGCTATAATGCAACAGCTTCAAAATGCTAGTAAAAGGGGCACCTGGATGGCTCAGTGGGTTAAGCGCCTGCCTTCAGCTCAGGTCATGATCCCAGGGTCCTAGGATTGAGCCCCATATCGAGCCCTGCATCGGGCTTCCTGTTCTAGGCGAGCCTGCTTCTCCCTCTCCCTCTGTTGCTCCCGTTCTTGTGTTCTCTCTCTCTCTCTGTCAGATAAATAGAAAAAATCTTTTTTTAAAAAAATGCTAGTATGGGGACTCAGTCAGTTAAGCGTCTGCCTTTGGCTCAGGTCATGATCCCAGGGTCCTGGGATCAAGCCCTACGTCTGGCTCCTGGCTCGGCTAGGAGCCTGCTTCACCCTCTCCCTCTGCCTCTCCCCTGCTCATGCTCTCTCTCTCTCTCTCTGTATCTCTCTGTCTCAAATGAATAAATAAAATCTTAAAAAAAAAAAAAAAAAAAGAATAGCAATGTGGAAATCATTTCCTTTCAAAAATGGAATCTGACCATTTGATATGAAATTGTCAAGTATGTTATGAAAATTTCATTCAGCATTAAATTGTATGTTTGTTATACAAGTATTTTAATACATCCCTTTACACTGCACATTTGACCCTTGAATAACACTGTTTTGAACTATGCTGGTCCACTTACATGCAGATTTTTCTTCAATAAATATGGTACAGCACTCTAAATGTGTTTTCCTTATGGTTTTCTTAATAATATTGTCTTTTTTCTAGCTTACTTTCTTGTAAGAATACAGTATAGGATACATATAACACACAAAATATGTGTTAACTGACAGTTTATGTTTTCAGCAAGGCTTCTGGTCAACATTAGACTATTAGTTAAGTTTTGGGGGAGTCAAAAGTTATAGGTGGATTTTTAACTGTGTGAGGGATTGGTGCCCCTAACCCTTGTATTTCTCAAGATTCAACTGTATTTGGTTTCTATTCCTGCCATAAAAAATGTATAACAAATGTGTTGGTTTATAACCACACAAATCTGTTATCTCAGTCTGTAGGTCAGAATTTCGATACAGGTCTTACCAAATTATAATGAAGGCATTAGCAGATCTGCATTTGTTTTAAGGCTGTGGGGGAGAATTAATCTGTAGGATCATTAAAATTGTTGGCAGAGCTCAGTTCTTTGTGGTTGTAGGACTGAGGTCTCCATCTCCTCTTTGGCTGTCGGCTGAAGATCATTTGAAGCTTCTAAAAGTTCCTGCATTCCTTGATTCATGGCCACCATCTCTACTCAGCCAGCGATAGTTGAGTAAAGTCCCTCTTATATTTCTCCCGCCTCTTCTTCTGTCTCATCTCTGACCTACTCTTCTACCTTCCTCTTCTACTTTTAGGAACTCAGGTGATTACCCAGATAATCCAAGATAATGTCCTCATTTCAACGCCTTTAATCTTAATCACAACTGCAAAAACATTTTTGCCATATAATGTAACATAATTACAAATTCTGGGGATTAGGGCATGACCATCTTTGGGGGCTGTTATTCTGTCTATCACATAGCCCTTGTGACCTTCTGTAATTTTAACTTATTTCTAACAGTAAGATGTTTATTCCCTTCTTATTCCAGGAGGCTAATCTCTAGCATGGAATTTATCTCTCAAAGTACTGAAAACTAATATACTGACAAAGTAATAAAGAGGTAACTTACAGATCATCTAAATCATCCTGCACATATTCAGACATGGAGCTTCAAGTTACTACAGGATAGCAAGTTTGAACCATGCCCTCCATTTACTTGCACATCTGTATATGGAAGAATAAGAGAGTGTAAGATATCTCCATAACGCCATGATTGCCTGAATGACTTTGCATGATTAAAATAGAGTCGCATTTGGAGCTTTGGGGCAAAGGCAAAAGTGATAGGCTTCAGGTATTTACACAGTATCACATTAAACCATCCACATATCTATAATCTGGATAATTTATTAAAAATACAAAATTCTGGCTTCACTCAAAACCTAGACGATCAGAATCTCGGAGAATGTTGAGGGGATTTTTATGTTAGGAAGTGCCCCATGTGACTCTTAGGTATTAAGCTTTGCAACAGACCGTACACTTTACATGTAAAGGTTTCTCAGTGCAGTTGCCTAAATATCATATGGAATATGGGCAGATCTGTTCTGAATCATTTATTGAATACGTAGGATCTTGTTAAAGATGAAGATATAAATGTCTACATACAAAATCCAGGCTTTTGACCTAAAAATCATGCTAATTACAGAAAACATAGAAGGCACTTGACAAATATTAGTTCTTCTTTGCTCATGAAAATGCAAATGTATAGGAACAGGGACTGCATTCTCTCCTAAGAGAAAACTGGATGAGCTCAAATGGAGACAATAACCAGAGGAAGCATAGGAAATAGGTCGTGAGAAATGAGTACACACTGAGATATGAATAAAAAGAAGATTAACGTGAAATCTCAGGGACAGCAAACAAGTGAGAGGCAGAAGCAGCGGAAGCCTGCTTGAGCCATTTAGACCGCCAAGAGAGATGTAAGAACAAAGCAAAAGCAGGAAAATTGACCAAAAAGATTACATGTGGATTTTGGAAAATGATGACTCTATGGTACTATTGAAAGAAAAAAAAAACATATTCAATCTACGAAACTGCTAAAGCCAATTAAAAGTTTTAAGGGAAGGGGTGCCTGGGTGGTTCAGTCAGTTAAGCACCTGGCTCCTGGTTTTGGCAAAGGTCCACGATCTTGTGGTTGTGGGATTTAGCCCCGTATGGGGTTCCAGCTCAGGGCAGAGTCTGCTTCAGTTTCTCTCTCTCTCTCTCCCCCTCTCCCTCTGCTCTTTCCCCTACTCAACGCCCCCCCCCCCCCCCAAGTAAATAAATAAATAAAATATTTGCAAAAGTTTTAAGGCAAATACAGTTTTCTTGTTTTATATATTCAAAATCAAATCGTGTTGTGAAAAACTGGTAAAAGACATCTGCCCAAACTGGACTGTCCTGTACTCTTCCAGGATAAAAGTAGGGGCCGGTGCATGAGGAGGATTTGGGAACCATGGCATCTCTGCTTCAACACTTAAGACATATAGGGCAAAAAGGGGGAAAGGTAAATAGATCTAATGAAGCCTGACTAGATACTATGTGTCTCAGAATAAAAATACATGCAGTTCTGCAAAGCTGAAGCTATTCTGTTTTAAAAAGAAAGGGAAAGAAGCCTTTAGAGAAGACGTATGTTTTGACAAATGCCTATAATGACCTTGCCCAGAGGTAACCAAGGATGCTTCAGTAGCTAAGTCCTCCTTCCCCCCCGCCCCCCACCTCCATGAAGCTCACAGGAAAATGAGTATTGCTGACGCCTGAGGGTGTCTACCTGGGAGAGGCAAGCCCACTCTGAGGGACCTCTCAGCTTTCTCACCAAACAAACACATCCACCAAATCCTCTCCAGCAAGAAAGAGCACATCACACTTGCATCGTGGATGGCTAAAGTTATCACCACGTACTGAAAAGGTCTCAGACGTTTAGCCCTCATCATCCGAAAGGAAATAGTGTTTAGACACTGCTTCCCCTTTCTGATCTCTTACACTCTGACACAGAGATTTATCACTAAGGTTCACACACTTCCTAGTTCCTTGGATGCAGAAACAGTAACACATGTCATTGAACTCTTCTTGGACACATTTTAACTGCCTCACCACGCTTGAGTATCCAAGTGTAAGGAAATGTCCAAGCCAAGAACAGAAAAATTAACTCTGAGTGAAATGTGTATTTGCCTGAGAGAGAAGAAGCAGAGCTGGATGACAGCTGGATGAGTCAGGGAGAAAGGCAAAGAGAGAGAACAGGGCAAAATCGAGGCTAGAAAAGTGACCTGTGAAAGCTCCAACAGCAAGCTGGAGAAGACAATGAAATACTGGAAAGGAAAACAATATTGGAGATAGTAAGAAATAGATCCTAATTAAGAGTGGTATTAATTATATGATGGTATTAATTATATGACTGTATTTTTATTTGAGCTCATTGATATATGAGCTTATACCCGGTAAAGACCCGGGTATTTATTTGATTGTTCCTAAATTCTACTTCCTTAGCTCTTCGTGTTGGGAAGATGATTCATTAGCATGCTCCTTTCAAGATGCTGTGCTTGGCACCACGAATGAGACACGAGATCTGTTCTCACAGAGTTTACAGTCATGGAGCATATTGCCTAACACATAATTTATGGTATTCATAGAGCCATTTTCACAGCAATAAAGTTTAACACATGACTGACCCCAAATGACTGCAATATTCATTGGATTTATCATAGAACACATTACAAATATGTCAATTTCATGGTCAATTGTTATTTTTGAGTCTTGTATGTGACTTTTCTTCCCACTTCCAAACCTGTTCTTAAGGAATGAGTGGTGGCATTTACCCTCTTGCTTAGGTTCAACACTAGAATTCACTCTTCACTTACTCCACAAAGCCACTCTGCCAAGCCTTGCCTTTTCGATCTCCAAATATGTATCTTAGAGTTATTCTACAGCCAATGGCAAAATTTGTGTACAAGTCATCAAATTCTGTTGCCTTTGCCCTGGACTACTGGAAGCTTTTATTTAATTCTACTTAAAATTCATTTTGTATACAACCACCATAGTTATATATTCAGAATATAAATCAGGTCATGCCAATTCCATATCTAAAAATCTTCTAATTGCTATATAGTGCAATTAAAGGATAAATGCCAAAATACTAACCATGTGCACAAGACCTTCATGATTTAGTCCTGCCAAACTCTCTCAATCCTTATCACTTGCTTGTAGCTCATTCTGCTACAGCCTGGGCCTTTTGTCCCACTCCTTGGGATATTTTTCTGTATTGTCTTTCTCCACTAGAGGATTTTCTTACCAAGCTACCACTCCCTTCTTTCTTTCTTCCTATTTGCTTCTCTTTATCTTTCAGATTTCAGCACAAAACCTCACACGTGTCTGTGACCTGGTATAATAGAAAACCATCTCAGAGTATGTTTACCTTGAAAAAGAAGAAAAATTGGATAGAGAAAGCATAATGAAAGAGATAATTTGTGTTTGAGAAAGAAGACTCACTCCCACAGCAAAATTCCATTTAAAAGAGTAATCATAGCATGGATATGGCTATAGGAAGGATATAGATAGAATTGTGAATTTAAACCTGGTAAGTAGCCAAATAAACAGTTGAAGGAGTAATTAGCTGTGTGAACCATCTCAGTATCTAGTGAATTAAAATAACAACCATTTATTAAACTCACAGGTCTATGGGTTGGAAATTTGAACTGAGCTTTAGTAGATGGTTCTGGTCTGAGCTAGATTTAGTCGCCTCAGCTTGGCTTGCACATGCGTCTAGAGCCAGGTTCTTGTCACCAGGAGCTGGGTGATCTAGAATGGTGTTCTCTGGGATAACTTGCCTCCCCTCTTCCAGTAGGCATGGCTGGGGCTTGTTCACAGAGCAGCTCAGGAAGCTTTCAAGAAAACAAGTAGAGTATTTAAGGTCTCTTGAAACCTAGGCCTGGAACTTGCACGGTATTACTTCTGAGGAGTTCTGTCTGTCAGAGGAAGTCATGAGGCCGATCCAGAGTCAAGGAATGGGAGAACTGACTTTACTTACTGCTAGAAGAGCTTCAGAGTCATGTTTCAACAGGGCATGAGTATAAGGAAGGGAGTAACTGTGGTCACGCTTTGTAACTTGCTGCAAAATTGGAAGAAAGAAAAAGTAAACAGAAATAGGGTGTTATTTACCATGCCCTCACATTCCTTAATGTCCATGACTTTTGGTTAGAACTTTTTTGGTTGTAATTAAGAAATTTGAAATGACTTATATAGGTTAAAATGATCATTATTTAAGTAGCATCTTCCTTAAATAGGAGCATCATACAGCCTAGGGGACAAGATGTAACTGTTTTCCGGTTATTTTATGGATTTTTATAGGAATAAATATTGTTATTTCGGTAAGTACTTTACTTTGTAATCTCTAGTGCATTTTTATAGGTATTACCTGCTGGTAGTATTATAATTTTTCAAATATATATTCCTTACCATTGACTTAATGGATCTGAGGCCTCAGTTTGTAAGTATAATTGCCACAATTACTTAAAAAAATATATTATTTGAAAGACCGACCAGCTCTTTTCATGACTACTTCACTCATAAATTTTTATTTCAACTCCACTATTTCCTGGACCATGGATTCAAGTGAAATTTTCAAGTAATGAATACTATAATTTCTTAGTGCTTGCATTTACACAGACAGAATTCTGCTCCTTTTAACTTGATGGTATCCTGACTAGTTAGAGAATTTTAAACATGTCCATCTGCTTTTAAAACTCTAAAAAGATTTTCCATTATCTTCTGGCATCTAGGGTTAGTGGAACTCTGAGGCCAGTCTCAATTTTCCCCCAGCTTTAGAGACTATATTTTTTTATGCCTCAACACTTGTAAGACATAATCATTTTTCAAGAAGTTTAGACCTTTTTAGATATTAGAAACTCAGTTTTATTGGGAAATAAACAATATAGTTCTGTGTTCATGATTTTTTTTTTTTAATGTACAAAGTAAACATCCTAGTTCATGATGAATTTTCATTGCATTTTCCCCTATAGGATAGATATTGTACACCGTGTTTGTGTAACTTACATTTAATTTCTTTATTACTTTTATTTCCCTATCTAGTCCATTGTGTTCCACACTTGTATTTATTCATTTTCATGCTTTTTTCTATTTATTGATTCCCATTTTTTTCAGAAAGCATTGATCTTACATATTCCTTTTCATAAACTGTTTTACATCTCTGAAATAATTTCACTCTTTTCCCATTCCATCTCTTTAATGCCCTGTAGTTTTAGATCATTTTTACATAAAGTTTACATTTCAAAAGAAATTCTTTTTCTTGCACTTAAAAAAAAAATTCCAACTTTAACTCCTACTCAAATTTTATATTTGCTACATTCTTCAGTTGGGTTTATTAAGAAACATTTAACTAGTGTTAGCATATCTTTTCACTACCCACATTACAGAAACAAAAGCCCAATATTTTTTTCTAAATGTCCTTAAAAATCCTCAGCCATTAACAAGAACTTTGCTAAGTGAAATAAGTCAGGCAGAGAAAGACAATACCATATGACTTCACTTACATGTGGAATTTCAGAAACAAAACAAACTAACAAAAAAAGAAAAAAGAGACAAACAAAAAACAGACTCTTAAACACAGAGAAAAAACCAGTGGTTCCCAGAGAGGAGGTGGTTGTTGGGGGGGGGGCGGTATGGGTGAAATAGATAAAGGGGATTAAGAGTACTCTTATCCTGATGAGTACTGAGTAGTGTATAGAACTGTTGAATCATTATATGGTACATATAACACTGTTAAATATACTTTAATTTAAAAAAAGTAAAAAATAAAAAAAACTAAAACTGCAGGAAAAAACAAACAAAAAACCATGTGTCAGACCCATCTAGGAGGATTAAGTTGAAGGAATATGGAGCAAAATTTAAAATACAATGAGAGAATGATGAGTGTTGAGTGTTCAAAACAACTGAAGCGATATGCTGGAGTGAGGGAGATTGAGAAGACACCAAAGAAAATGTCCTTATACATGGTAGAAAACCCTTGTCCTGCTTTCATGCATCATCCCAGATGGAGAAGTGCAAGAGGAATCCTCTAGAGCAGGGCCACTGAAAATGTGGTCCATGCAACTGCAGCGCTGGTGTTACTTGGGAGATTGTTAGAAACCGAAGTCAGAAATGCAAAGTATCCTGTCTCATTGTATTGATTTTGAATCTTTGGGACTGACTGGGTGGTAGGTTTGCATGCTAGTTTGAAAAGAGGATGCACCCTGGGCACCATGAAATGGATGTCAATGCATTTGCAAGAAGGATGCATCTGAGACTTTGGTGACATAGTTGCACTATGTGGATGGACCACCAAGGGGGTTCTCTCAGTCGAGGTGTGTCTAGACATGCAGAGCACGATTATTCCACAATAGCATCTGAATGCTAAAGGAGCAACAGTGAGGATGACAATCTCATATAGACCAAGATCTAAACCCATTCAATGGTTTCCTGACTTCATTTAAGAATTGAAATTTTTAATGTGTCCATGAAATTGGAGCCTGGGCCCAATAAAATCAATCCTGAATGTCCTTCCATCTAATTATGCAAGTGTAGATGCCTGGAGGTCAAAAAATTGTCTGATTTAGGGAAAATTTTTAAATGTATTATTAATGAATACTAAATATTGTTATATAAAGTCCATATAGAGTATGCAACTATATTGCATTTCTTCTGTGAATGTGTTTTCCTTTGTTAAAGGCAGGCTTATCCAGTACTACTATAAACTTATAAAGATTATGTGGCTTATCCCTTGACGATTATCTCTTTATATCTGAGCTCTGCTTAGTGGTACCTTTTGGACTTGATCAGGGCTCCAGTTAAAGATTCACAGACTGTGTGAGGTTGAGGTATGAGCAGACAGAAGGAGGAGAGTTTGGCCAGAAAGCAAACTGCAAACATATGTCTGGGGCTGTGTAGGTTAGATTAACTGCAAATACATTTCTTCCAAATGTCCTAGGAGCATTGTGTTAATTAGGACTACCTATTTGTCAAGACCCTTAGGCCTACCTTTAACAATAATCTGAAGCAATACACTTTTTCTGTCTTTAGTGTCTCTAGACAATGAATTCACACAGACCTCTTTGAATGGGGTCTGTTCTATTTTAGGTAATAACCATACAACCCAAATATCTAATCTAGTAGTTTCCAAACTTCATTTCATCCCTCTCCCGGATTTGGTTAAAATGTACCCTGCCCCATCCTGGGGCTGCTGTGGATTAAAAAAAAGAAAATTGATGCGGCTCATGGTTTCTTCCATTAATCAAATTGGTGTATGTCTAATTGTATCTGTTATGCAAAATGTTACTTTTTAAAATTTCTGCTTAAGTTTTCTTTGGATGTTGAATAAGTTTCTGCTTATTAACTAATTTCAAAGTTTGAGTAATACTCAGATGTATAATAATACTCATGGAAATATGTTAACAAATGATACAGGATTAATGGTGAATTCCAATAAAGCATTTAACATTTGCTAGGGGTTCTATGGGGTAATGTCTCAACCAATGTTATTCTAGCAAAGGGGGATTGAAGTAAGCTTGATAGACTGCTCTGGGACATTTATAGACCAATGATAACTGTATAATCACACTCACTAGGAAAAGGCTTAGACTTCTCCAGTAATATAAAGGATAGGTCATAGAAGGACTTAGAAACGTGGTGGGGATAAAGGAATGTCCTTATCTTTCACATGTGATTTCTTACTTCCTACATTATCCAACTTATCAGCATAAAATTTAACTAATGTAGATATTTGCATGTCTTCTTATATACTAACTTTTCCAAATATATATGCTTAAAAGTAGCAATTTCAGATTTAATTGAATATCCTTTGAAATGTACTTGTTTCAACTCATCCTATTTATATAATTTCTTTTTCTAATATTGATTTTTTAAATGTATGAAGTAGGTAGACCAGAGCTAAAACAATTCTCTTTGTTCATAAAAATGAGAGAAGTAAAATACTGCCATATAGATAAACAAATAAACACCGTGGGTGCCTGGGTGGCTCAGTCGTTAAGCCTCTGCCTTCGGCTCAGGTCATGATCCCAGGGTCCTGGGATGAAGCCCCACATCGGGCTCCCTGCTCCACGGGAAGCCTGCTTCTCCCACCCCTACCTCTTCTGCTTGTGTTCCCTCTCTGGCTATCTCTCTCTCTGTCAAATAAATAAATAAAATCTTTTAAAAAAAGAAAACAAAACAAAAACAAATAAACACACCGAAAAAGCAGCCTCTCAATTTGTTTGGCAACCAGATGCTGGTAGTTGGGAAAAAAAAAAAAATTATGCTTATACTTTATGCTTATTTATTATGATTCTATTTCTTGTCAAGCATTTGTTTGAATCTAGAAAATAGTATTCTGTCATAGGTTGATGTTTAGCTGTTTCACAAAAATTGAAGTCATTCCCAAGAGTGTTAAATTGTCAAGGATTGTTCTGTTCTTGATTAGTATTTTAAAAGACAAAGTCACATGTGATAGTATGTGGGTATTCTGTAAGTATAGCCCTGATGAAAACTCTCTTAAACACCACAGTGTATTGATTATTGGAAGCAGCGTTTACTTAGCCCTGGCAACGGGAATGGAAGAAAGTTCTTTCTCTACGTAAATACTGCTCTCATTTAAACATAGCTGCAGGCTCTTGCACTTTGAATCACCTCACAACAAATTTTAAACATAATGTGGAAGAGTAGATAAGGGAGTGATTAAACTTAGAATAATCAAGTCAGAACTGCCTCAGAGTAGACTTTTTAAAATTAAAGGATGGGAGACTTTGGACTTCATTAAAAATGTAAAATTTTCTAGTCAGTAAGTAACTGATTGAATAAATAGATATTTTGCCGCATCAGATGAAAGTGTGCATAAAAATTTGGAAGATCTGTGATGTGTTAGATATATGTATATATGTAAAATCAGAGTTATATATCAATATTATATTATATATTGATATATATTATATATAATTTATCAATATCATATTGATATATGTCATGTAATATATCATATCATATATAATATATATGTATTATATATAGATATATATCAACATTATATATTTATATTTATCAACATACGCTATATATATCAGTAACCTCCTCTGCTGCAACATATTCTTGAATATGCATATTATGTATTTATAATGTATATATTGAAAATCCAAAATTTTATTTTCCTTGAAATGATTAACATTTTGTTTTCTCAAAATATTAAGATTATTATATAATGCATAAGTGTGAGCAACTATTAAGAAATCAAACACAGTCTTTTTATCATGATGTTTTTCAGAATGCTCCCTACCTTCTTGCTGTAATTGCATTTTGAATTTTCCCTGAGCTTGCTGCTTTCCCAGCAGCCTTTTCAAGTTTTTATGTGTTTTTCTCCCCCACTCCTCATACACCTTGGCTTGACCATGAAATGTGGCTTCCTTGTTCCCTATTACTTCTAGAGCATTCTCCCCCTCTCCTTAAAATTGCTCATCTTTGATGCTTGTATCAGAAGACAACTCCTTCTTATTTGAAATCTTATCTCCTTGCTCACTGGATATCTCTAGTAGTTTTAATTCTTGATTATTTCAATATGTATTTGTGTGATGTTTCTGAGTCCTGGCATATAAGTTATTTGGTCTTAGTCATCCTTAACCAGTCATTTCCATAACTGTATCTTATACCCATTTATTACCATTAACTTTAAAAAAATTATAATCCCAACTACCAAAATCTTCCTCAAATAGTGCTTACATGGAGTAGTAGAATGATTGAAGAATTTGTCACAAGCTCCCAATGTCAAAATTACACCCAGTGTTGGTACCCGTGTATTTGCTTTTCTCTTGTTACCATTAATCAACTGTAAGCACTCCTGTAAGAGCTAACCCCTCTACGTATGTATTCTGGAGTTTTCCCTCATATTATCAAGGACAGTTCTTAGTAATTACCATCCCTTTCTCCACCTTTAAATATTTGTCCCTTGAGCTAACACACATCTTATGTTCCCCCATACAAAAATAATAATAATTTCAGTCTCCTCCTCCCTTTACAACAATCTTATTGCCCCGTTGCCCTTTACAGAAAAATTTCTCAAAAATTTTTTTCATTCACTGTCTCCAAATTCCCTCCTATCTCTCCTCATCTTCATATCTTGAAACCCAAAGGTCAACCCTCAATTCTCCTTTACTCAATCTTTCAGCAACTGGTGATATAGTTGATCACATTTTTTCTTTTGAATATTTTCTTTTATGTGAGTATCCAACAAATCACACTTTCTGGGCAGTCTGCATCAGTTTCCTTTTCTGGTTCCTGTGAACAAATGACTCTTAAATATATATATCCCTTCTAGACCTATCTCTGATCTCCAGACTAGAATATTCAATTTCTACTTGGATGTCAAAAAGCATCTCAGACCCAACTTGGGGAATCTCCACTGTGATGTGGGAAACCCTGCATCTGATGAAGGCTTCTGGAAGTGAGTTGGACAGAGTGATAGGGAGCTAAGGACTAAAAGATGATGGTTCCTTATCTTGCTATTTTTGGTTTGGCTCCCATACCTCCATTATGATTGACAGCCCCCCCCCCCCCCCAGTTCAGAAACCTTCTTTTTTATCCCCTCCCGAGAATAAATCTCCAGATTTCCAGAGCGAAGCTGGGACAGCAATCTCCCAGAAGTTTGGTATAATAAGGAAAGGCATGTGGGGATCTAACTGGTCCTAAATAATTTTCCCCTCCTCCTTATTTGAGCCATGCCTCCTTACCTCCTTTTCATAGAGGTCATAGTTGCCACCAATTCTTGTGATTTTTTTAGGTTTTTGCCAGGAAAATACATTTGATTCTTGGCGTTCCATCTTTCTTCACTCTATGTTTGGGATTGAGCTGTGATTTACCAGTTATCCATCGTTTACCTATTCCTGAAACTCTGTTGCTGCTTTTTCCTCTCTGACTTCTCTGCCTTGGTAAATTCATCTCTTAAAAGAGCAAAAACAATAAGAAGAAAAATAAAAATAGCTTTCACTGGAGTTTTTGGAAAGAATAAAATATATGCATTCAATCCACACTTCATCTGAGATTGGAGTGGTCATTTCTACAGCCTGAAGGATAAGAATATGATGAAGCCATGTTTAAGACCTAAAAATCACCTTTCTCTACAATGTATTCATTGCAACTCTCCCTGTTAATTATTTCTTAATGCCATGTAATTAAATATTAACATATTGATTTAAGGAATTCACATAATAGTTTGCATGGTAAAATGATTTAATTCATTCATTAGGTAATATAATTTCACAGTGTTATTCAATGTTTCTTTAAAGGCTGAATTTAAACATTGAGAAACAAGAATTGGAAGAAACAGTCTTGTGACACAAGTAAATTTTAAGTGACGCTGTATTGTACATCCTAAAAGCTAGAGGTGAGTTTTAGACAAATTGGATATTTATCGTTTGAAATATAGAAAGAATTGAATAACAATTTTTTGCTAAATTAATTATAGAATAAATTAATATGTTCTTTTTGATAACATGTTGTTATTGTTCATGATTTGAATTAGTATGCATAAAATAAGTAATATTAATTGTGTAACAAATTTTTCATGTAATTTTTCTAAAAGTCGTAATTTTTAAAATTGATAACATTAACCACATTTCATATAGGAGAAACTCAAGGCTTATGTAATTCAGAAAACTTGCCTCATATACTTAACTGGAAAATCTGGAATTCAAACATAAACTTATCTAATTCCAAAGCCTGTTCATACCACTGTGTCCTCTTTTGGCTTGAAAACATTATGATTCTAAGTATAGAGGTCTCCATTAAATGACCCATTCCATAGCACTATTATTGGGCCTTTAATGGATAAACTGATTGGCCAATCTAATTTATTTCCCAGTGAAATAGTCTTCATTACAAATGCAGTTGAAATGTTTACATTTAATTACAATTTCATGCTGAGTGGAAAATTAATTTTCAATCTGTCAAGACATTTATTTAATACCTACTACATACAGAGTACATACAAACACAATATCTATTTTGTTAAATACGAAAGACACAGTACTACCCAAAACAGGTCGTATGCCCCCCCTCGAGCTCATAACCTGAACTAGAAAGACAGAATGATAAACAAAGGTCAATTAAATAATAACAGAGAGGAAATACTGTGTGCTACCAGAAATACGACAGGAGAACTCACCTTGGTTGAAAGTTAGAGATGCCCCCCTGAAAGTTATATTAAGCCAAGTTCAGAAAAAGAAGTTGAAGATACATAAGGGATTGGTAGAAGTGTGAGGAACAGGGAGCATGACATGAAGAGTACAGGTGGATAGACTAGATAACCAACAAAGGAATACAGATGTAAAGCCATTCCAGGAATGTCCCATTCCCCTGTTAACCCTTTATGCCCTGCCTGGAGAAGCAAAGGGGGTACAATTTAATGTGATCATTGAGATTAGTCTCATCTTGATAAGATCTTCATTGAGACCATCCCTCTGTAGGTATAAGAAAATAGTTTGACTTCCCAAATTACTGCCATACAAAAGTACTCTACTTGAGCCCTTCTATAACTGATTTCCAGGCAGCTTTCTTTGACTTTAGGGAATGAAGTTACAATCAACATGAACTGTCTAGTCAACCCATAAAAATTCCTCCCCTCACTTTCTAGTTTCCAATAGAGTATTTATCCTCAGGGATAAAAGACAAAATAATTTTAATAAAGGACATCTAATAATAGATTAAAAAAACAAAAATTCAGAGAAAAATATTTAACACCATAGTGGTGGAAAGGCATATCACTCCAACAAAGTGGGGATGTTGGGAATTTGAATGTCCTTATGAAAACATGCTACGAGACACGTGAATCATGGGTGTACTTATTTCATATGCTGAAACAAATTTCTACATAATACATATTATATATAAACTCCACCAGTTACATCCTGACAGTAAACTCAGGGAGTGAATCTCAGCAACCTGTGTACTAACAACCCTTTCAGTAATTCTCATGCACAGTAAAAATATTGGGATCCACTGCCTTCTCTAAAGTGATTAGGCAGCCGGCTTTATTCCAGGGCCACAATTTTCATTTCTCTTCCTTCCTTTCTAAACTGCTTACAAATACACCTTAAGAAATCTTGTGGATAACAGTAACAATATTTTTGTATTAGAAGTTTTCTAAGTAGCAATTCTGAATCAGCGAATACTCCTCAAATAGTAGTCACTTTCGGATGTGTGTCTCTATTTCATTTGTAATTCATTTGCCTAAAGCTGGGATGTTTCCTATGAGAGGAGTACAGTAAAGAATGGTATGCTTCCCAAACTAGATCGCCAGAATATTTCTTCACCGGTATTAAATGGCACACATGTTTAAGTGAAATGTAGTGAAAAAGAATGTTACAATAAAAATGCGGATCATGGGAGGGGAAAGATGGTGGAGGAGTAGGGGACCCTATTTCAACTGGTCCCCGGAATTGAGCTGGATATCTACCAGACCACTCTGAGCACCCACGAAACCAGCCTGAGATGTAAGAAGATCTGGATCTCTACAAACAGAATATAGCAGGTGGTTGTTTTCGAGGTACTAAGAGGAGAGCCGTGATCCTGCGGGCAGATATCGGAGGATAAAGGGCGACAGGAGGGAGCCTGGATGTGGGGATCCTACACCGCCGGTGAGTGACAGCCTCGAGCGCTGCAGACGGGGCACAGACTCGCAGACCGATAATGTCGGGAAGGGACTTTAGGGCAGCCCCCGGGGTGGAGGACCAGACCAGCAGGATCTCGCATGTGAACTGCAGCCTCCTAGACAGAAACCCAGTGTGCCTGGGTCTCGCAGGTGAACTGCAACCCCCAGGGGTGGAAACCCCTAGCGGGGGAGTCGCCTGCGCGGGAATTGGGAGCGGCTGGCGGTTTTAGAAGCACAAAGGGCAGAGACGTGCCCCGATCTAGAGGCAGGACTGGGAGCACTGCAGAGGGGCACACAACCACAAGCTGCAGTTTATAGCAGCACGGACAGAAACGGAGACAGTGTGGCCTGGAGAGCTCACTGAAGAACAGACTGAGGTCTCTCTGCTCTGAGGCAGAGGGTTGGAAATGGTCTCTTCTGCTCTGACTCACGGAAGAGACGGGGGAAAGCCACCAGGGAAAGGCGCCAGAGAACAAAAGCCCCAAAGACTGATTCCCGCTGAGCCCATCCCCCATCACAGGGGAAAAGGGCAACTCCGCCCAAACAGGGTTGCCTGAGTAACAGCATGACAGGCCCCTCCCCCAGAAGACAGGCTGGGAAAACAAGAGGCCAGCAACCCTAAGGTCCCAAGAAAACAGGTGCATTTTGCTTGGGTTCTGGTTAATAATTTGGACTCTGTACATTCCCTCAAACACCCATCAACAGAATGACTAGGAGGAGGAACCCCAAAATAGAAAAGACTCAGAGATTATGACTTATGCTGCAGATTTACAAATGGATGCAGATATAACCAAAATGTCAGAGATGGAATTCAGGCTAGCAATTGTGAAGACAACGGCTAGAATGGAGAAATCAATTAATGACAACAGAGTCTCTAAGGGCAGAAATGAAAGGTGAATTGGCAGAACTTACAAATGCTATCAATGAGATCCAATCCAATCTAGATAATCTAACAGCTAGGGTAAGTGAGGCAGAAGAACGAATAAGCGACCTGGAAGACAATATAATAGATAAAAAGGGAAAAGAGGAGGCCAGGGAAAAACAACTCAGAATCCATGAAGATAGAAAGAGAAATACATGACTCCATGAAGCGTTCCAATGTCAGAATAATTGGAATCCCAGAGGGAGTGGAGAGAGAGAGAGGACTAGAAGATGTATTTGAGCAAATTGTAGCTGAGAACTTCCCTAATCTGGGGAATGAAACAAACATTCACGTCCTAGAGGCAGAGAGGACCCCTCCCAAGATCAAGGAAAACAGGCCAACACCTCGGCATGTAATAGTAAAACTTGCAAATCTTAGAACCAAGGAAACCATCTTAAGGGCACTTAGGGGGAAGAGATTCCTTACGTACAGAGGGAGAAACATCAGAATAACGTCAGACCTATCCACAGAGACCTGGCAAGCCAGAAAGGCCTGGCAAGACATATTCAGGGTACTAAATGAGAAGAACATGCAGCCAAGAATACTTTATCTGGCAAGGCTGTCATTTAGAATGGATGGAGAGATGCAGAGCTTCCAAAATCAGCAGAAACTGAAAGAATATGAGACCACTAAGCCGGCCCTGCAAGAAATATTAAGGGGGTTTCTATAAAAAGGAGAAAGACCCCAAGAGTGATATATAACAGAAATTTACAGGGACAATCTATAAAAACAACGTCTTCACAGGTAACATGATGACAGTTAATTCATATCTTTCAATAATCACTCTCAACGGAAATGGCCTAAATGCTCCCATAAAATGGCACAGGGTTGCAGATTGGATAAAAAGACAGGATCCATCCATACGCTGCCTACAAGAGACTCATTTTGAACCTAAAGATACATCCAGACTGGAAGTGAAGGGATGGAGATCCATCTTCCATGCCAGCGGGCCTCAAAAGAGCTGGGGTAGCAATTCTTATATCAGACAAATTAGATTTTAAACTAAAGTCTGTAATTTGAGACACAAAGGGACACTATATCATTCTTAAAGGGTCTATCTAACAAGAAGATCTAACAATTGTAAATATCTATGCCCCCACCATGGGAGCAGCCATCTACATAAGCCAACTGTTAACCAAAATAAAGAGTCATATTGATAACAATACATTAATTGTAGGAGACCTCAATACTCCACTCTCAGCAATGGACAGATCATCTAAGCAGAAAATCAACAAGGAAACAAGAGCTTTGAATGATACATTGGACCAGATGGACCTCATAGATATTTACAGAACATTCCACCCTAAAACAACAGAATACTCATTCTTCTCGAGCACGCACAGAACTTTCTCCAGAATAGACCACATACTGGGTCACAAATCAGGTCTCAACCGGTACCAAACGATTGAGATTATTCCCTGCATATTCTCAGACCACAATGCTCTAAAACTGGAACTCAATCACAAGAAAAAATTTGGCAGAAATTCAAACACTTGGAAGCTAAAGACCACTCTGCTCAAGAATGTTTGGGTCAACCAAGAAATCAAAGAAGAACTTAAACAATTCATGGAAATCAATGAGAACGAAAACACATCGGTCCAAAACCTATGGGATACTGCAAAGGCGGTCCTAAGGGGGAAATACATAGCCATCCAAGCCTCACTCAAAAAAATAGAAAAATCCCGAATTCACCAACTAACTCTACACCTTAAAGAACTAGAGAAAAAGCAACAAATGACACCTAAGCCACACATTAGGAGAGAAATAATTAAAATTAGAGCAGAAATCAATGATTTAGAAACCAGAAACACAGTAGATCAGATCAATGAAACTAGAAGTTGGTTCTTTGAAAGAATTAATAAGATCGATAAACCACTGGCCAGACTTATCCAAAAGAAAAGAGAAAGGACCCAAATTAATAAAATTATGAATGAAAGGGGAGAGATCACGACTAACACCAAGGAAATAGAAACAATTATTAGAAATTATTATTAACAACTATATGCCAATCAACTGAGCAATCTGGATGAAATGGAGGCCTTCCTGGAAACCTATAAGCTGCCAAGACTGAAACAGGAAGAAATTGACAACCTGAATAGGCCAATAACCAGTAACGAGATTGAAGCAGTGATTAAAAACCTCCCAAAAAACAAGAGTCCAGGGCCTGATGGATTCCCGGGGGAATTCTACCAAACATTCAAAGAAGACATAATACCTATTCTCCTGAAGCTGTTTCAAAAAATAGAAACAGAAGGAAAACTTCCAAACTCATTCTATGAGGCCAGCATTACCTTAATCCCCAAACCAGGCAAAGACCCCATCAAAAAGGAGAATTTCAGACCGATATCCCTGATGAATATGGATTCCAAAATCCTCAACAAAATCCTAGCTAATAGGATCCATCAATACATTAAAAGGATCATCCACCACGACCAAGTGGGATTTATCCCTGGGATGCAAGGGTGGTTCAACATTCGCAAATCAATCAATGTGATAGAACACATTAATAAGAGGAGGGAGAAGAACCATATGGTCCTCTCAATTGATGCAGGAAAAGCATTTGACAAAATACAACATCCTTTCCTGATTAAAACTCTCCAGAGTATAGGGATAGAGGGAACATTCCTCAAGCTCATAAAATCCATCTATGAAAAACCCACAGCGAATATCATCCTCAATGGGGAAAAGCTGAAAGCCTTTCCCTTAAGATCAGGAACACGTCAAGGGTGCCCACTCTCACCACTGTTGTTCAACATAGTACTAGAAGTCCTAGCAACAGCAATCAGACAACAAAAAGAAATAAAATGTATTCAAATTGGCAAAGAAGACGTCAAACTCTCTCTTTTCGCAGACGACATGATACTTTATGTGGAAAACCCAAAAGACTCCACCCCCAAATTACTAGAACTCATCCAGCAATTCAGTAATGTGGCAGGATACAAAATCAATGCACAGAAATCAGTTGCTTTCTTATACACTAACAACACAACTGTAGAAAGAGAAATTAAAGAAATGATTCCATTTACAATAGCACCAAAAACCATAAGATACCTCGGAATAAACCTAACCAAAGAGGTAAAGGATCTATACTCTAGGAACTACAAAACACTCATGAAAGAAATTGAAGAAGACACAAAAAGATGGAAAAATATTCCATGCTCATGGATTGGAAGAATAAACATTGTTAAAATGTCTATGCTACCCAGAGCAATCTATACCTTCAATGCCATCCTGATCAAAATTCCAATGACATTTTTCAAAGTGCTGGAACAAACAATCCTAAAATTTGTATGGAATCAGAAAAGACCCCGAATTGCCAAGGAAATGTTGAAAAAGAAAAACAAAGCTGGGGGCATCACGTTGCCTGATTTCAAGCTATATTACAAAGCAGTGATCACCAAGACAGCATGGTACTGGCACAAAAACAGACATACACACCAATGGAACAGAATAGAGAACCCAGATATGGACCCTCAACTCTATGGTCAAATAATCTTTGACAAAACAGGAAAAAACATGCAATGGAAAAACGACAGTCTCTTCAATAAATGGTGCTGGGAAAATTGGACAGCCACATGCAGAAGAATGAAACTCAACCATTCTCTAACACCACTCACAAAGATAAACTCAAAGTGGATGAAAGACCTCAATGTGAGACAGGAATCCATCCAAATCCTAGAGGAGAACATAGGCAGTAACCTTTGACATCGGCCATAGCAACTTCTTTCAAGATACATCTCCAAAAGCTAGTGAAACAAAAGCAAAAATGAACTTTTGGGACTTCATCAAGATAAAAAGCTTCTGCACAGCAAAGGAAACAGTCAACAAAACAAAGAGGCAACCCACAGAATGGGAGAAGATATTTGCAAATGCCATTGCAGATAAAGGGCTGGTATCCAAAATCTATAAAGAACTTCTCAAACTCAACACCCAAAAAACAAATAATCAAGTCAAAAAGTGGGCAGAAGAATGGGAGAAGATATTTGCAAATGCCATTGCAGATAAAGGGCTGGTATCCAAAATCTATAAAGAACTTCTCAAACTCAACACCCAAAAAACAAATAATCAAGTCAAAAAGTGGGCAGAAGAGATGAACAGGCACTTCTCTGAAGAAGACATACAAATGGCTAACAGACACATGAAAAAATGTTCATCATCATTAGCCATCAGGGAAATCCAAATCAAAACCACACTGAGATACCACCTTACACCAGTTAGAATGGCCAAAATGGACAGGGAAAGAAACAACAAATGTTGGAGAGGTTGTGGAGAAAGGGGAACCCTCTTACACTGTTGATGGGAATGCAAGCTGATATAGCCACTTTGGAAAACCGTGTGGAGGTTCCTCAAAAATTTAAAAATAGAGCTACCCTATGACTCAGCAATTGCACTCCTGGGTATTTACCCCAAAGACACAGATGTAGTGAAAAGAAGGGCCATATGCACCCCAATGTTCATAGCAGCAATGTCCGCAATAGCCAAACTGTGGAAAGAGCCGAGATGCCCTTCAACAGATGAATGGATAAAGAAGATGTGGTCCATATATACAATGGAATATTACTCAGCCATCAGAAAAGATGAAGACCCAACTTTTACATCAACATGGATGGGACTGGAGGAGATTATGCTAAGCAAAATAAGTCAAGCAGAGAAAGTCAATTATCATATGGTTTCACTTATTTGTGGAACATAAGGAATAGCATGGAGGACATTAGGAGAAGGAAGGAAAAAATGGGGGGCAGAAATTGGAGGGAGAGATGAACCATGAGAGACTATGAACCTGAGAATCAAACAATGTTCTAGAGGGGAGGGGGGAGGGGGAGGGGGGATTGGTTAGCCCAGTGATGAGTATTAAGGAGGGCACGTACTGCATGGAGCACTGGGTGTTATACGAAAACAATGGATCGTGGATCACTACATCAAAAACTAATGATGTATTTTATGGTCACTAACATAATATAATAAAATTAAAAACTACAAAAAAAATTTAAATTAAAATTAAAAAATGCAGATCATGTAATAGTATTAGAAATTATGCTTTTAGTATTACAAGTTACAGCTTAAAGAAGACCAAAGTGACTTAGATTATAAAGAGGTAAATAAAAAATAGGCTGACTTCAAAGTGGAGTTCTGTGACCCATCAAGGACTGTACTGGTTGGTGGTAATAATACTTTATTAAATCTAATTTCACATCAAAATATGTACTTTTTTTTTGTAAATTCAGGTATGTCTTTAGCACTTCTTTTATACTTAGTCATAGTTTGGTAAACTTTTGCCCATACATAGAATGAAGGTAGAAAGTGAAAATTAGATAGTTTTGTGAAATAGGATAAGCTTGGGAAGAAGGGTGGAATATGAACATAATTTTTATGAATGAGATCAAGGTAAGATGGGGGATGAGAGACAATAGATTATCTGGAAATGAAGAAAAGAAGTGGTAAGTAAATATTAGTTCAGAAAACTGTCTGCACTACCCATTTGGAACTGTTAAAACTCTTGCTGATTAGCCTGCAGGATGGAAGATCAGCTGGAAGGAGAAAATATGGAGGGAATTGTCAGCCTGGTTGAGCCGAAGAAAAGAGAGTCAAAACAGGCGAATTTGTATGCATGAGATATTTTTAATCTGGGTGTTCTTAACTCTGGCTGAACCTATATTTAGTAGGCATATCAGAGGATAAGCATCTTTTTTATGCTAAGAAGTTGTTTTCATTTCTTTAAGATGATTATCTTCAGTTCAGCAGTAGATAAAGTACATTATACCTGCTTTTGGCATTGATAACCTGAAGAATTGGATGAATTCTAATAGGGAGGAAACTCTACCGAAGTGTAAATTATGCATGAATTATCATCCTAAATTGCTTAGTCTGCTTTTAGGGATAAAAATTAGTCTCTAGAAAGCCAGTAGCATTTTTTTTCTATCATCATATACTGACATTGCCTGTTACCGTTTATAATGGTTCTTTAAAATTCCACAATGCTATGATAATTCTCAAATTACCAACTCAAAAGTGACTAGATTTATAATAAAATATTGATATAACTTCAAGCATATCCACCTACTTAGGGACACTCTATAAAAACTGGGTAGCTTTCTCTCCACACAGTTGGTATTTGAAATTCAGACTCAGTCAAGTTCTAAGATAGTGCTATATACTGCTCCCCGTTGCACATTCCTAGACTATATTATTCCTTGGGTGGGTTATTTCAAATTGAAATTCACCTTCGTAGTGAAATTAATTCATTCAGTCTTTCAAATACTTATATAAATACCAATATTCTAGTCTGGTAATCAGTGATAAATGTAACAAAATTCTAAATTCTCCCTTCTTGGATGTTACAGTCTAAATAAATTCCAAAAAACGCTAAGATCTAAACAAAAATCATATCTAGCTTTTAAAAGAATTGTTATTTTTAAAGGATGAATTTAGATAAACAAAAATTTAATGAGCATCTTTTCATGTGTCTGTTAGCCATCTGGATGTCTTCTTCGGAAAAATGTTATGTCTTCTGCCCAATTCTTAACTGGATTATTTATTTTGGGGGTGTTGAGTTTGATAAGTTCTTTATAGATTTTGGATACTAACCCTTTATCAGATATGTCATTTGCAAATATCTTCACCCATTCTGTAGGTTGCCTCTTAGTTGTGTTATTTTCTTTACTGTGCAGAAGCTTTTTATCTTGATCAAGTCCCGATAGTTCATATTTGCTCTTGAATTCATTGCCTCTGGAGTCGTATCTAGTAAGAAGCTGCACTATGGCTGAGGTCAAAGAGGTTGCTGCCTGTGTTCTCTAGGATTTTGATGGTTTCCTGTCTCACATGTAGGTCTCTCATCCATTTTGAATTTATTTTTGTGTAGTATGGTGTAAGAAAGTGGTCGGGTTTCTTTCTTCTTCATGTTGCTGTCCAGTTCTTCTTCATGGTGCTGTCCCAACACCATGATATCAAAAATGTATGTGTATAAATATATTTTAATTGAGGAGAATGAAGAACCATACATGATGGTTTAGGACAGCTCTATCTTTTTTGTAATTTAGGGAAGGAATATTATATTCTGTAGAAATGAATTAACAGTAGAAGTTCCTAAAGAAAAGTCACACTTATTTGACATCTTTAACATTAAATAGAAGGTAGGGACTCATTGAATGGTTTTAAGAAATTCTCCTTAATGGAAGCTTATTTTCTAAAGACTTTATCTAAAGTGGAGTTAAGCAAATGATCAAGGAGTCTAGCTCTTTTTATCCAGAGCAGCAAACATCTCTTCTGTGCTTAATAAGTAAGTATATGACAGCTGTGGTAGGAGCTCATTACAGCTATGTTGCTGCTGGGAACTTCAATTATTACTGTCATTGTACTTTACATTCAAAAGGACATTTTGATTCATGTTGCTCTAAACATTTTTTTTTCCTCACTATAGAAATGGGTTTAGTGGATAATTCTATTCTGTTTCCAATGAAAGGCATTAGCTTTGAAATGAACAGATAAATACTATGAAATGTCAATATGATTAACAATCTGGGGCATAAAAATTGCTTTAGTGAAATTATTTTTTCTAAAATTATATGTTTAATTCAACATCTCCCCCCACACACCCGCAAAAAAAGTATTGAGTGGCCACTATGTACAAGGCAAACTTATTATTTGTAGGTACTGGGGATGGATGGATGCATAACATTATATTACCCTGTCCCAAAAGAGTGCATATCAATAGAAGAGATAAAACGTGTACCTAAGTGTCTGCAATATGAGGTAGAAAATGAAAATAAGGTGTGTGTTGGACTGAATATATAAAGTCCTTCATGATCTCACAAAGCAACTACTCCCTAAAGTGACACCACAGTCCATGAGGGTGGGGGTTGCAGAAGGTAAGTAGAAGGGACAAAGCAAGAACATGAACTTTAATATTACTGGCTAAGCCTCAAAGACAAATTCATTTCTGCTTTGTGACCATGGTGAATTATAATTGGACCAGGAGAGATGCCAAGGACTTCTCTTTCTCTGCCCAAAAGTAGAGAAAAAGCTAGTTCTTTCTAGAGTAGTAGTTCTCAAACCTTAATACCCATCACAATTTCCTAGAGGGCGTATTAAATACAGATTTCTGGACATGAGAATTTGCATTCTTACTAATGTCCTAGGCGATGTTCATGGTCCAGGGACCAGACTTAGGGAACAGTTCTCTAAGGGCTCATTGTGGAATTGGTTCTCTGAATCTTGCCACATCAAATTCAACTGAAAGAGAGAAAAGGGGAATATTCCCTGTGGCCTTCAGATCCACGTGTGGTCAGCCAAACTACATACCTTATATTTCTTTCCTATGCTTCAGAAATGTCGAACATACTATTTTGATGTGCTATATCCATATCAGAACATTTCACACTGAAATTAGAGTGAAGATGGTTTGTGTGTGTGTGTCTGGGTTAGCTTTTTGGTGTTGGGAGCAAAGAGCTTTGAGTGGTCTTGAGCTCTTCAAAGCATGTAAAATGCATTTCTACTATCAAGGTGAAAGCAGATGATTACTATAGTTATAATTTTTTATTTATAGTGTAGAGGATTGAATAGTGTGCCTGAAATTCCATGTCCACTAAGAGCCTGTGAATGTGACATTTGGAAATAAGGTCTTTGCAGATGTAATCAAGGTAAGATGAGATCATATTTGTGATACTGTGATTTATAGGAAACACATATTTGATTTTCATCCATGGTTCCTGGCTCATAGTTCCCCAAACCCTTGAAATTTCCCAAGTGTTGAGAGAGTTACAACTGTCCTGTTAGGTGAATAAAGTGCCCTTTGGAAAGCACCTAATGATCAGGCTGGTTACCATCACAGCCAACCATGTGATGAACTTTCAGTCCTACCCCCAGACCTCTGGGGCTGGAGGACATTGTCATGTTTATGTAATGAAGCCTTTACAAAAACCTAGAAGGATGGGATCTGGGGAATTTTAAGTTGGTAAACATATGGATATATGGGAAAAACCATGTGCTTAGGGAGGATATGGAAGCTCTTCACCCTTTTCCTCTATATCTTATCTATGTATCTCTTCCAACTAGCTGCTCCTGAGTTATACCTTTTTTAAAACAAACTATTGATCTCATAAGTAAAATGTTTTTCTGAGTCCTGTGAGCCACTCTAGCAAATTAATTGAACCAAAGAAGGGGGTTGTGGGAACCTGAGATTTATAGCCGGCTGATCAGAAATACAGATAACAACAGCCAGGGCTTGCAACTGGTATCTGCAGTCAAGGAAAGGGTTGGGGTCAGTGGGTTAGAAGGACAAGTAATAACCTGGGCTTGTGACTGGCATCTGAAGTGGGGGCTCAGGAGAGTCTTTTAGGACTGAACCCTGAACCTGTGGAATCTGATGCTATCTCTGGGTAGATTAAGCATCTGACTCTTGATTTCGGCTCAGGTCATCATCTCAGGGTCCTGGGAACAAGCCCCACATTGGGCTTTGTGATTGGTGGGGAGTCAGCTTGAGATTCTCTCTCTCCCTCTCCCTCTGCCCCACCCCCACTCCCACATATGCACGTGCTCTCTCTCTCAAATAAATAAATCTAAAAAAAAAAAAAAGGTGCTGGGGTCTGAGAATTTGTTGGTGTGGAGGACCCCTCCCCCAAATTGGAACTAGCCTCAGAGCCAGTTTATACTTGATCAGCCTGGGACCCAAATCCAATAAAACTGATATCTTCATATGAAGAGGAGAAGAGATGCAGATACATAGTGCAAGAGCCCCATGACATCATAGGCAGAGATTAGAGTGATACAAATCTAAGCCAGGGAAAGCCAAGGATTACAGGCAACCACCAGAAGCTGGAAGATTCAAGGAACTGATTCTCCCTTACAGCCTCTACTAGGAACAAATCCTGTAGACACTCTGATTTCTGTGTAGGGTTTTTTTTTTCCCCCTCTGGGCCCATCTGAAATGATTCTGCACAAATCCACAGTTTTAGCAAATTAATCCATTCTTTTTCCTACATACAATGTAGTTCTCTACTCGTTTACACCTTGTTGTTCAAGACCCAAGTGAAATTGAATTTTGAAAAGAAAATGTCATCAGGGTGAATATAATAAGCTATTTTGTCATACTTTAAATAAATTTCTTCTTATTCTGTAGCTTTATACTCCATACATTCTCACTCCATAGATTAAATAAATATCGTATTCCAACTTAACTTTCTGTTTTATCATTTCTAACAAGAGAGTCTGGACGAGTAGGAGAGGCAGGTCTTATGCCTTAAGCATCTAACAAAATGCCCTCGGTGAATACTTGCTTATTCATATATACTATGTGTTTCTTGAAAGTTCTCATCCTTCACCTAAACATTTACCTCTTAAATATTTTTTTTCTAACTTAGCTTATGTGTAGTTGGCTCTAAAAGAAAAAAAAAATGGTATTTTACTGGGAAAAAATTAATTGTATTTAAGACTCAAAAAGCTGATTTAATGTGAGTGATATTTTCCATATGCTGACTTTAAAGGAACTCTCAAGGTTACAGTATTACATTCCCCTAAAATTGTCAGGTCTCATTGTTAGAGCCCAGAAAGTCCAAACAAAGAAGGTATCCTTGTTACAAAGAGTCACAAGCATTTTGGGAGTCAGTCCAGTGAATGCAAACATTCACAAAAGGGACTAAGCGCCGGAAACATACAAAATACAGTGTCAGAGAAAACATGAGGGTTATGGACGGCCAAAATCAATCTTTTCAAGCAGAAAAAAAGTCTTTCTAAAAAGACTTATATTCTGTGTGACCATAATTGTAGGCCTGAATAGAATGTTCTTTCGATTTTGAGGCTGCAATCATTCACTGAAGCATGTATTGATTGAAAAAGCCTCATGAGAATTCTGATTACCCTAACATTTTTAACTTGGAGTGAAAGGGGCAGCTTTTTTATTTCATTTTATGCAAAATTACAGTAATTGCTGTCTGACCTTTTTGATATGGACTGTTAAGCATTACACTGCTGGATCTTTTGACAGAATCAATTATTTTAATTATGACTATCTGACAAGAAGAATCCAGGACATAAACAAGAAAAGAATATTTAAATAAAATGGAAAACAGATTTTTTGACACACAATACAAAGTGCTGTTAATTATAAACTTGACCATTGTAAGCTTTTAGCACTTGTTTTAAATTCAATTTTCATTTCCAAATTACACTTTCATAGACAAAGACGATTTACATAATGAATACACTGAACAATAACATAAATTCTCTCAAAGAAGAGGCAAGGACTAAGGAAAAAATAAGCAACAATGAAAATCTAAGACTTAACATTACCAGATAGAGATATCAATGTGTTTTAGAGTGGTAAACTAAAAAGGTAATGAAACAATTTAAAGGAATATGTCCTGTACACCAATGCAAACCCATGTCTAAAATCTATCTAAAAAAAATAAAGATATGGCAATAAAAACTCTGAGGTTTTTTGCATTTATATTTGATATATATTTTTAAGCTTTAATGTAATAAATATATTATATGGGTTTTCATTTTTAACTGATGGGAATGACTAGAAGCTTTTCTATCACATGGCCAAACCTTTGTCCCGCAAAAAAAAAAAAAAAAAAAAAAAGAAACAACCTCTGAGTTCCTTTGGCAGAGTTAGCATAGTATAACCAGTTTGATATTCTTAATCTATGTCTCCTCATATTTATGTTTAAGTCCATCATCTGCAAAACTATACTTGGACACATACAGACAATTCAAACAGATTTCATTTTTTTCTAGTGGCCCTGATTCTAGATAAATACTGAAATGATTTATAAGCGAATAGTGCTTGCTAACATGTACAGATGGGGGGGGGCGGGGAATGATTTTGTTTTTTCAAAGTGATACTCATTAGTTTGTTTAATCATTTCACCTTGGAAAGTGCCCAGTAAGAGAAGAGAGTAAACATTTTGATTTCAGAGACTCCTGGGTGGCTCAGTCGGTTAAGCGTCTGCCTTCGGCTCAAGTTATAATTCCAGGGTCCTGGGATTGAGTCCCACATCGGGCTCCTTCCTTAGTGGGGAGCCTGCTTCTCCCTCTCCCTGCCACTCCCCACTGCTTATGCTCTCTCTCTGACAAATAAATAATAAAATCTTTAAAGAGGAGACATTTTTATTTCACTAATCAAAAAATGGTTTTCTGAAGAGAACTGGACTCTCAGGATACTCTGAAGGAAGTAAGGGATGACAGTGGTGAGCTTGACAGAAGAGTAAGGGCTTGGAACAGAAGACAGTGAGTCCTGTGAGGGGTGAAGAAGAGGAATGAGAGGTCAAACAGTTTCCTTTGTGGAGAGAAGAAAAGCTCTGTAAGAAAGGAGTACTTTGGCTTCTCTGGGAGTGGTCACTGCAGGGGAGCCTTTGAAGGATGATAATCTCTAATCTGATTGTGGTAAACCTCACATGGCCATATACAAAGATTAAAATTCTTCCAACAATACTCCTAAAATAATTTACAAAATTTGTATATTGTAAATTTTGCAAGTATTTGAAGCTATTAAACATAAAACCCAAGCATTTATTTTTAAAAAATTAAACAGTTCATTGAAGAATTTGTTTAAAAAAAAAAATAACAAAGCCTCACAGACCTGCAGGACAACACCAAGCCATCCAACCACCACGTAAATGGAATTACAAAACAGGAGAGAGAAAAGGGTAGGAGAAATATTTGGAGAAATAAGGTCTGAACCTTTCCATTAGGAGGAAGACAAAATTACTGATTGATATGAGACGAATAGTAAACCCCAAGGAGGATATACAAATGATAACCACACTAGATAAATCAGAGTCAAACTGTTGAAAACCAAAGATACACCCTACAGGTGGCAGCCTGGCCAAAACAGGGCATAGGAAATCTGTCACGCATTTGGGTTACACTCTATAGATGTTTCCCATGTCCTTTTTGCACCTGATCTTGTGGCTGTGAGTTGGGAAGTAATAGCACAGAGGTAAAGTTATTACCAATAGAATGTGTTCCCTGATGTTCTGGTAGTGGAGGGAGAGAAATCCTCCACCCCATGTCTATAGAGGGAGCACCTTCCACCCTGGGAAGCACAGGGAAGAAGAGGACATTAGTAATCTTTTCTCTTTCAGAGTCTGTCTGTGCAGCCTTGATAAGGAAGGAAAGCACCCTGGTGCAGCATTCCCAAATGATTGTCAAAGCCTGAAATTTACCTGACACTGGATCTGCCAACCTGGCCAAATCTTGGGCTCCGATCACCATTTGATCATCATTTTTTCTAGTTTTATCAGAACCTCTGTCTATCTGAAACAACCAAGGATGGCACCGTTCCTGCACATCCCTGCAAAACATCCTGACCATACCGCCAGATGTCTCCCATTGCCCTAGCCTTCATTTGGTCATTCACTGGGGTGAATGAATCCTGCCTGGTTAGTGGTGTAGACAGACAAGACAGATTGGATTGTCTTCAGGAAATCCGTCTCAAAAGGAGAAACCAACTTGATTACTGAAACTGACTTGGGAACCCCAAGGCTTATTAGTCTGCTGAGAGGGCCCAGTGGAGCCCCTAACAACCTGGGCACTTATAGGAGCCCCCCCCCCCACTAAAAACAAAACAACAACAACAAAAAACCCTTGTGAACACTTTCCAGGGAATCTGGACAATACTTTAAAAGTAAAACTCAAGTATTAGCTAACCTCCCTCCCCAAAACATAGTGAATCACATCTTATATAAGACCACAGGTTACCTTTAATTGTTATGGAAATACCACTGGTGGATCATGTGGCCCTCAGATGACTGCAGAGATCTCCCCAGAGTGAAACCCCTCTTGGTTACTGTGGAGAGCTACCGTGTGTGTAGTTATCCCTACAATGGGAGTCATCAGTCATAAAAGGTGGTATGAATGATGTCTCTGATTTTATCTACAATGATCAATGACATCATCTCTAAAAGGGAAAAGGACCAGCCTTAATCCACTGGCCAGTTCATTAGGGATGATATAATGGCCTAGACTTCCTCCTTCTGAGGTAAGGAGGAGCTCTGTAGTCACAAATACTCCCTGCTGGACCTGCTGTAGAAAGGTCAGTTCAGAAGGCTGGGAAAGCTATCTGACTTTCTAAGATAGACCCTAGTGGTTAATGAGATTTGTTCAGTTGGCAGGGTCCAGGACCCTGGAGGTCATGGTTGAAATCAAAACCATAGGTTGACCTCATCCTCCTGCTCGGCATTGTGTTGATAGTAGCCTTAATTAAGTTTTATATGAAACACAATGAATAGATCTGGTTTTGGCCTCATTCAGATTAATCAGAGAGGCTGGCAGAGCGGTACTCTTAAGGGAAATTCACCAGAATACAAAGCAATGTACAAATAAGGGATCTGTTTTGGGGAGACAACTGTCCATGGTGCTCTCACATTTCTGCATGTCTTGGAAGCTGGCCTCTGTTCCAGACTATCTTTTCTAGGAAGCTGGTATAGAAAATACTTAAAAGACAGAGTGGTTCCCTCCAAACAAAGTGCAGGTTTGCAGAGAGTGATGGAAGAGAGAGACAGTGTCTTTCTTAACATCAGGCACATGGACTGTCCATCATAAAAGATTTGGGTTCCGTAAGCTCTAGATTCCTCTCTCATCATGTCATCCACTGTGTGTGTGGATTTCCACTTGCCCTCTTCTTGTCACACTGTGGTAATTGGAGCTCAGGGATCCAGCCTAAGGAAGTGCTGATACCCTATTATTCCTGTGAGTGATCAAGTCCTTTGTCTCTGATCAAGAGTCTCATGTCTTCTGTCAGCATCCATGAAACTGTGACAGGCTAACTTCTTGGTTTGCAATTAAGGTTAAATTTTCTACTCACAATAATTCTGGGCAAGCACACTTTCTCTAACCAGATCCAGACATAACTCAAGCTTCCTATTTAAATTTCTTTTTACATTTATACGGAAGATGACATTAACCCTGTCCTTTTACGCACTATCTTTCAAATACCATTTAATCCAATATGTTTAGAGTTATCTAATAGTTTCTTTGTCTTTATTACCTGTTTTTTTTCCTACAAAGAATAGTATACATACTTCATGTAAATGTCACGCTAAGTCACCTGAAACTGGAGGGTCTGCTATGCAAATATTTTTAGAAACCAAAAGAAGGTGGCACAATTAACACAGATGGACTATTATAAGAACTGTACACAACTGTGAGTCTACCTATTGCTACATATTAAAATATTTTGCAGTATGCTACAAACTTTAATTTATTACAAACAGAAAAAGAAAAAGGGGAAAAAGGGAAGAAAAATTAGCTATGTTCTTTCATCTATCACATTCTCACCACTTAACTATACAAAGACAAGATCCTTATTTAAAGGTAACTTTTGCTCGATACACAAAAGTATACACATTAGATTACTCAGGAACAGATGGGACTAACCTACGCTGTTGGAAGTGAGGAGTGATTCTCTTTGTTGGAGCTGACAAAGGTGCAGTGAAGTAGGCTTCGAGGATGCAGGTTAGGTCCTATTTCTTATCCCGAGTGCTGGTTACATGGGCTCATGTTGTCAAACTATGCACGTAATGGTGCTTACCTTTCTCTGTGCGTGTGTCATACTTCCATAAAAAGGTGACTTTTAAATGTTGTATTATGAGGGTACAGAAAAGGGACATCTAACCAAGCTTTGTTGGCCAAAAAAGCTTCCTGGAGAAACTAATGCCTGAAAGGAGTTTTCAGGGGTGGGGTTAACTGCATGGAGTTGGAATGTGGGGAAGTGCCTGTAAGTAGAGAAGATTACATCTAGATGGAAAGAACAACAGTTGTTTCCAGCAAGGTGTTGGACAAAATTTGCAAATAACAGTGTGAAGAGATGACATTGGAGCGGACATAAGGGCAGATTACAGAAGATCTTTTTATCACATCAAGGAATAAGTTTTATAAGCCAATAAAGACTTGAGAAAAGTCTTAATATCTTGAATTTCAGATACATTCCTATGGAACCCTTATTGAGAACTGATTTCAAAGGGGGTAGGCAGTAAGGGAAGTGATCAAAGACTCAGGGCTTTTTCAGTATCTTTGTAGAAAACTGCAAAAGAAAAAAAATAAAATTTACCTAAGTAAAGACGCTAGTAACGTAGTGCAAAGGGGAGCCTGGCAATGCCCTTGTCCTGATAGACAATTTCACATTATCTTCTGCTTTCTCTTAAGGACCAGGTGGAGGGGCTCTCTGGTTCTACTTCAATTCACTCATAAGATTCTGTCATTTTGGGCGCCTGGGTGGCTCAGTTGGTTAAGCGACTGCCTTCGGCTCAGGTCATGATCCTGGAGTCCCGGGATCGAGTCCCGTATCGGGCTCCCTGCTCAGCGGGGAGTCTGCTTCTCCCTCTAACTCTCCTCCCTCTCATGCTCTCTCTCATTCTCTCTCTCTCAAATAAATAAATAAAATCTTAAAAAAAAAAAAAAAAAGATTCTGTCATTTTATTTGTACAATTGGTATCCAAAGTTTCCACTAATTATCCAATACAAATACTTTTTATCTTGCACATTTTCGTTCTGCTAGGGTTATGATAACAAAACAAAACCCTTGAAGGTTGACAATAGATTTCTTTCAGCCCAGTTGATTTTTGCATACTGATTACATTTTATCCCAGCAGTTAATCATCAAGTTTCATGTCATTTCAGATTTCTTAATTTATACTTATCTCAGACCCCAGACACAGAAAAAAATGTGAATGAAAAAATGTGAAAGCTGACAATGATTTTAATTTCCAAGGCTCTCTTTCCTGCCCATTACAGCTGTTACAACCATGAGTGTTCCTTTTGACACTGAACTCTTCCACTTCTATTTTCCTAATGACAAAGCTGTAATTAAAAGGGAAATATTCTTTATTAAAGAGCTCACGACATGTAACATATGAATTATTACATAACTTGTAACACAATGCAAGACTGGTAGACATTGTTATATTATGTTTATGTATACATCTATCTACCCATCTAGCTATTTATACACATACACACAAAACACCTATTAACACACATATGTATCTATACACATACCCACACACATACACATACTGACTTGAGGGGAAGAAAGATTCTGCCTCAAGGGTCACAAAGAGATTTTCATATATATAAGTCCATTAAAAATCAGACTATTTGGCCTTTAATTGTATGTTTTTTTCATAAGAAGAAATAAACATACTTTGGTACAAATTATATACCATACATTCATTTCAATGGGTTGTGTCTTAAAACAAGTAATAGGCATAGTTTAACGTTGAATATAACTTATTTTTTATATGGTCTTTAAATTTCTATTTTCTTTTTTCTCTGATTATTTTTTGTGTTCTTTTTCTCAAAAAAAATAACAAAAACATTCATCGAATACATATTATGTTTAATATGAATGTTCTTTTCTTAAAATATCCAAGAGGCAAAAAATGATAAAATTCTGATATTTCAAAATGCTATTTAAGGGACACAGTATTGTAAAGATGTAAAATATACACACAAAACCATGTTTATGTCCAAAGAAGGAAATAGTACTACCTGGAAGAAATAAGAAAGATTCCTGTATGTGGTAACCATTAAAGAAACTTTGGAAATAAATGGTTAGTCAGCTATTGTGGGCCATTGTACTAAGAAACAGAAAAAAGAAAGCTTCAGAGATAGGAAAATAAGAGGTAGACTGACAAACATTGAGTGGTCTAACAGATTGGAGAGGTGGAGAAAAAGTACGAAGAGAGAGACAGGGTTGAAAAAGTCTGTTACAACAAAAGGTCAAGCACAGTTCCTAGTCCTAGGTGCCTATTTTAATCAAAGAAAACTTCCAAAATCTTCAGGTTCATAGGGGTCATAAATTCTGATTCAGCATCAGTGATAGCCAGTTAGAAATCTTGAAAGGCATTTGAATATTGAAATGAATTTATGTGTGATGTGTCTGAAAAGGAACTTGCTTTCATTATGGAGTGAAACAATGACCATGGAGAGATGTGAAAAAGGAAAACAATAGACTCATCAGCTCTCACAGTTGGAAGATAGATTAGTGATTTTGTAATGCCACACTCTCGATCCAAAAACCCTTCTAAAACATTCACATTTAGTCTTCAATCTATGTTTAACTACTTTCAAGAACTATTTGTGATAACAATCCAATTTTATTCTTTTATTCTCTGTGATTCCATGGTCTCTTTTATATATATATATATATATACACACACACACATATACATATATATATATATAAACTTACATATATATTTAAATTTTGGCAGTGGAGACACTGATAACTGCTTTTCCAAGTTCTACTCTCTTTTCTTACTAAGGGAACCATAATTTTATTGATGTGGCAATATGCACAGCTAGAACTAGTTAACTTTACAGACAGTATTTCACCTATGGATAGTCACATGACAAAGTTGTAGTCAATGAAGCGTAAGTTAAAGTCTGTTAGCAATTTCTGTACATGTTTTGCTCACTACATCTTCTTCCTCTCTCCCTCTTCGTCTTTCCCCAAAGAAAGTGGGCAAAGGTAATCCTGAGATAGAGAGCCATCTTGTGGCCATGAGGGTGAAACCACCTGCTGAGAGTTCCTTAGATAAGAAAGATAAAGGGAAGCTGGATCCTTGAGAACTCTGAAGCAGATCTGGAAACGTTTGCTTTCTGATTTCTTCTCATGTGGGGTTAATACAAAACCTTGATCTAGTTTAACCATGTTACTTGCAGCCAAATGCAACCCTAACTGATATACTTACTCTGACCAAAAGACTGAAATTCGTGTAGAAAATCTAAAGACTCACTTGCAATTTCTTGACTAAATTTAGATATAACAAGCTCAGTTTTTTATCCATTTTGGAAGTATGGCTTTTTTCCCATAAAGAAGAGGAAAATAATTTAGGGATTTCTTAGATCTATGTTATAACACCGAGGTGACACAAAATGTTGAATCGTCAAGTCAGGATCACAGGAATCACAGACTTTACTCCATAACCAAGTTTTCATTCACCTTAGCAGTGAATCCAAGGATACAAGCAATCATAAGACATAAAGCATTATTCTCTTGGAGACACTCAGTCTGAAACAGCTGCTCAGGATGGTCATTTATCTCTGGCTTTAAGAGGCATTCTGGTTTGGTTTCTACCTGTGGGGGTTGCTCTGAGCAATGAATGCTCAATGATCCTGAGATGTTGAGGAACATCATATTTTATCACATTAACTACATGGCGTATGTGACAATACCCCATTTCCCAGCCAGTCATAAAAATCCATAAACCCCAGATTTCTTTATAGTAAATACCCTAAACAGACCCACCATATTCTGATAAAAGTATTTCACGTACAATGACTCTGTTAGCTTTCCACTGGTAAATACCATTTATGAGTTTATTTGAAGATCAGCCTACTAAAATGAGCATAACAAGATTTGACTGGTGTCATGCCTTCTTTTCAGATTTCTCAGGAAGAGAGAAGGAATGAGTTACAGTCTTCTGACCCTTTCTTTGCCAACCACTCACCAACAAGCTGAACTTGCTATGACCTCACTAATCTTCCTGCTTTGGGAAAACTTAAAATAAGTCCTTGCTTCTCAACTATTCCCAGTCTGAGGCCCATGTATGGTAAGTACTAAGCTTTGTGGACTTTGCAATCCAGCAGTTAAGTATCCTTACTAAAACAGTGCTTTTAAAACATTTGTTAATTCCTGGGGTGCTTGGGTGGCTCAGTCTTAAGCATCTGCCTTTGGCTCAGGTCATGATCCCAGGGTCCTGGAGCCTCACATCTGGCTCCCTGCTTGGCAGGAAGCCTGCTTCTCCCTCTCCTTGTGTTCTTGCTCTCTCTCTCTGTCAAATAAATAAATAAAATCTTAAAAAAAAAATTGTTAATTCCTTTCCAAAACCAAATCAACAAGGCAAAATCTTAACACTGGAAAACATATTTTTCAAATAGACCCAATCCTCAATCCATTTCTGCCAAATTCCATCATTTTAAAATACAACTGTAACAGCCATATTCAACCACAGCAAACCTGTGAGGTTTTATTTACCTCTGTATATAAAGACCACATCAATATTATTCTTTGTTGTATGAAAGCATAAGGAATGTACTAAATTTATGAACCATGATTTCTTACATGAATTATTTATCACTGCCTTTTCTGTTTTTCTTCTATATTGTCTTTATTAACTATTATAAAATAATTTTGAATTTCCCAGAAAATTTTCTTTTACACTCTATACCCTACCTTCATTCAAACCCTCTGCTATTTAGGTCGGTGATTCTCTAGGCAAAACACATCTTTAGTCTCTGTTTTTCAAATTATGATTCTTGATTAGACAAAATAATTTTTTTAAAAAAGCATTTAAAAGCCATAAACCAGAAAGATGTTTAACACTTCTATATACCATCCGTATCAGTTACATAGATACACTTCTAGATTCTATTTGTATTATTTACCACAATACTAGCTGGTTTAACAAGTAAAACTCCAACTGAATAATGGTTTAAACAAAAGGTATTTAATTTTCACTCACGTAAAACTGTTCAAAAAAATTCAAGGCAGTTCATGGCTCCTCTAGGCATTGACTGATTCAAACTGACGAACACTTTGCCATCTTATACATATGATTTCAAAGGTTGTTCTGGACGTCTATATCCAGCCAGGAACAGAGGGAGGAGCATGGAAAAACATGGGTGGGAAAGTTCTGAATGCAGGTATAGATGTGATGGAAGTCAATCCTGTTCTACTCTGTTGTCAACAACAAGTTGCCAAGGAGAATAAGAAATGCTATCTGGCTGTATATTCTAGAAGAAAAGGAAATGGGTTCTGATGATTGTGATCAATTCATCCTTAAAACCAATTCTGAGATTCTCCATTTTTTGCTTCAGTCCTCAATTCTGATTCAAAACAGAAGAAAAGGAGTCATTATTTGACCTCCTGCCTAGACATTTTCTAAGGGTGCTAATTACACCCAGGGCATGGTAGTTAGCAGGCTTGATAAGACAAAGATTTTTCTTCATCATAAGGTGTCACACACACACATGAAAGACAGTTATTCCTCATTGGCTAAGTCAGATCTACATTTTTCCGAGTGAATCACATTGGCAAGGAGTCATCTAGCATCACAACACATTCTTTACTTAGCATGCTAATAAAGACTTCCTATATACCTTTCCTGAAGATCCTTATTTTTCCATGATAAAGAAGAAAGTTTCAGAGGATCCAGTACTAAGTAGATACACTCTTTTATCTCTATAAAGAAAGACATCCATGGAAGAGGGCCACCAATTCACATTTTTCTCCTTTCTGTTCTTTTCCTTCTATTTTCTCAGGGTCATATTTCCTCCCTATTCATATTGACTTGATTGTATTCACCCTATTTAGAACACTTTATTTCATTTTGTACGATTTTTTTTTCCACCTTGAACAGAAAGTCCTGTTCTTTCTCTTATGAGAGAATATAGAACTATTGTAGAGATGGTGTATTACCCTCAGTTCAGTCATGAAGATCAACCTGAATTTGTACACACATAGCCCTGCATTAGGAAGCTCCATCCAGAAGAGAAATAATGGAAAAAACTGAAGGCTAGAACTATGGAGATAGCTGTGGAAATAGAAAAAGGGATTGGGGGGGCGGAGCAAGATGGCGGAGGAGTAGGAGACCTGGATTCCGTCTCCTCTCAGGAATTCAGCTGGATAGGGATCAAACCATTCTGAACACCTACAAACCCAACAGGAGAGCGAAGAAAAGAAGAGCAACAACTCTCTCATCAGAAAAGCAACCACTTTCTGGAAGGTAGGATGCGCGGAGAAGTGAATCCGTGGCGATATTCGGGAGGATAGACGGCGGGGGAGGGGCCTCCGTCGGCCGCTTCTGGCAAGTGATAGAAAAACGGAGCACGAAATCGGAACTTTTAAAAGTCTGCTCCGCTGAGGGACGTCACTCTGGTGGCTAAGCGGGGGGTGGAACCCTCCGGGACAGTGTGGTCTCAGGACCCTCGGGGTCACAGAAAGACCGGGGGTGCCTGAGTGCGGCAGAGCTCCCAGGGATCGGAGCAGGGAAGCCGGCTGCAGAGGCGGAGCCCAGACGCGGGCTCTCAGCTCGGGGTGGCCATAAACTGTGATCCATGGCACAGTCGGGCCACTGCTCCTCCAGCAGGGACCCCACAAGCGGCAGATCCGGGGAGACTCACCTTCCTCCCCCGGGAGGAGCCGCGCGGGAGGGCACCGCAGGGATCTGCTGGGTTTGGAGACTCCACCCGGGGTCGGTGCCAGAGATGGAAACACTCGGTCACAGGCCAGGTGGGCACGGAGTGCGGCCAGAGACCGGGGAGACGGGAGTGACTGACGGCTTTTCTCTGGGGGCGCACTGAGGAGCGGGGCCCCGAGTTCTCGGCTCCTCCGGGGCGGAGATTGGGAGGCCGCCATCTTCACTCTCCGCCTCCAAAGCTGTACGGGAAGCTCGCAGGGAACAAAAGCCCCGGAGAGCAAACCCGAGCAGATGACTCAGCCGGGAGGGGGCAAGGGCGGGGCAATTCCGCCTCCGGCAGAGACGTTTGGAAACCACGGCAACAGGCCCCTCCCCAGAAGATCAGCGAGAACAGCCGGCCAAGACCAAGTTTACCGATCAATGAGAACGGCAGAACTCCAGCGCTAGGGGAATAATGCACATAGAATTCATGGCTTTTTTACCATGATTCTTTAGTCTTCTAAAGTTAATTTTTTTAAACTGTCTTTTTGTCTTTTTATTTCTTTTTGAATTTTTCTTTTTCCCTTTTTCAACCAACATCTTATCAATCCCTTTTTTTAAAAAAAACATTTTTATTTTTCATTTTTAGAGTCATAGTCTATCCCTTCATAGTAGTCACCCATATTTTTGGCTTATATATATAAGTTGTTCTCTCTTTAAAATTTTGAGATAGTTTCTTCTAACAGATTAAAATATACCCTAAATCTCTAGTATATGGTGGTTTCTATTCCCCTGCCTGATCCCATCCTCTCCCTTTTTTTTTCTTCTTTTTTTAAATCCTCTTCTTTCTTTTTTCAACTTCTTATCAATTCCTTTTATAAAATTTTTTATAATTTCCATTTTTACAGTCATATTCCATCCCTTCATCATATCAACCCTTATTTTTGTACATATATAAGTTTTTCTTTCTTTAAAATTTTGGTAAGCACTTTCTCCTAAAAGACCAAAATACACCCCAAATCTAGTGTGTGGCACTGATCTATATACCATATAGATCATATTTGATCACATTCTGGTTTTGTTGTTGTTGTTGTTGTTGTTGTTGTTTTGTTTGTTTTTGTTTTTATCTTTTTCTTTTTCTTTCTTTTTCTTTTTCTTTTTTCTCTCTTTCCCTTTCTTATCCCACTGCTTCAGGTCTTTTCTGATTTGTTTAGAGTATATTTTCTGGGGACGTGGTTACTCTGCTAGCATTTTGTTCTCTCATTAATCTATTCTCCTCTGCACAAAATGACAAGACGGAAAAAATCACCTCAACAAAAAAAAACAAGAGGTAGTACCGACTGCCAGGGACCTACTCAATACGGACATTAGTACGATGTCAGATCTAGAGTTCAGAATCATCACTTTAAAGATACTAGCTGGGCTTGAAAAAAATATGGAAGTTATTAGAGAAACCCTTTCTGGAGAAGTAAAAGAGCTAAAATCCAACCAAGTAGAAATCAAAAAGGCTATTAATGAGGTGCAATCAAAAATGGGAGCGCTAAGTGCTAGAATAAATGAGGCAGAAGAGAGAATCAGTAATATAGAAGATAAAATGATGGAAAATAAAGAAGCTGAGAAAAAGAGAGATAAACAACTACTGGATCACGAGGGCAGAATTCGAGAGATAAGCGATACCATAAGACGAAACAACATTAGAATAATTGGGATCCCAGAAGAAGAAGAAAGAGAGAGAGGGGCAGAAGGTATAATGGAGCAAATTATAACAGAGAACTTCCCTAATTTGGGGAAAGAAACAGGCATGAAAATCCAGGAAGCACAGAGAACCCCTCTCAAAATCAATAAAAATAGGTCAACTCCCCAACATCTAATAGAAAACTTACGAGTCTCATAGACAAAGAGAAAATCCTGAAAGCAGCTCGGGAGAAGAGATATGTAACGTACAAGGGTAGAAACATTAGATTGGCAACAGACCTATCCACAGAGACCTGGCAGGCCAGAAAGGACTGGCAGGATATATTCAGAGCACTAAATGAGAAAAATATGCAGCCAAGAATACTATATCCAGCTAGGCTGTCATTGAAAATTGAAGGAGAGATAAAAAGCTTCCAGGACAGGGGCGCCTGGGTGGCTCAGTTGGTTAAGCGACTGCCTTCGGCTCAGGTCATGATCCTGGAGTCCTGGGATCAAGTCCCACATCAGGCTCCCTGCTCAGCAGGGTGTCTCCTTCTCCCTCTGACCCTCCTCCCTCTCATGCTCTCTGTCTCCCATTCTCTCTCTTGCAAAAAAAAAGCTTCCAGGACAAACAAAAACTAAAGGAATTTGCAAACACAAAACCAGCCCTACAGGAAATCTTGAAAGGGGTCCTCTAAGCAAAGAGAGAGCCTAAAAGCAACATAGACCAGAAAGGAACACAGACAATATACTGTAACAGTCACCTTACAGGCAATATGATGGCACTAAATTCCTATCTTTCAATAGTTACCCTGAATGTAAATGGGCTCAATGCCCCAATCAAAAGACACAGGCTAACAGACTGGATTAAAAAACAAGACCCATCGATATGCTGTCTGCAAGAGACTCATTTTAGACCCAAAGACACCCCCAGATTGAAAGTGAGGGGGTGGAAAACCATTTACCATGCTAATGGACACCAAAAGAAAGCTGGGATGGCAATCCTTATATCAGACAAATTAGATTTTAAACCAAAGACTGTAATAAGAGATGAGGAAGGACACTATATCATACTTAAAGGATCTATCCAACAAGAAGATCTAACAATTGTAAATATCTATGCCCCTAACATGGGAGCAGCCAATTATATAAGGCAATTAATAACAAAAGCAAAGAAACACATCAACAACAATACAGTAATAGTGGGGGACTTTAACATCCCCCTCACTGAAATGGACAGATCGTCTAAGCAAAAGATCAACAAGGAAATAAAGACTTTAAATGACACACCGGACCAAATGGACTTCACAGACATATTCAGAACATTCCACCCCAAAGCAACGGAATACACATTCTTCTCTAGTGCCCATGGAACATTCTCCAGAATAGATCACATCCTAGGTCATAAATCAGGTCTCAACCGGTACCAAAAGATTGGGATCATTCCCTGCATCTTTTCAGACCACAATGCTTTGAAACTAGAACTCAATCACAAGAGGAAAGTCGGAAAGAATTCAAATACATGGAGGCTAAAGAGCATCCTACTGAAGAATGAATGGGTCAACCAGGAAATTAAAGAAGAATTAAAAAAATACATGGAAACCAATGAAAATGAAAACACAACTGTTCAAAATCTTTGGGATGCAGCAAAGGCAGTCCTAAGAGGAAAGTATATAGCAATACAAGCCTTTCTCAAGAAACAAGAAACGTCTCAAGTACACAACCTAACCCTACACCTAAAGGAGCTGGAGAAAGAACAGCAAATAAAGCCTAAACCCAGCAGGAGAAGAGAAATAATAAAGATCAGAGCAGAAATCAATGAAATAGAAACTAAAAGAACAGTAGAACAGATCAACGAAACTAGGAGCTGGTTCTTTGAAAGAATTAACAAGATTGATAAACCCCTGGCCAGACTTATCAAAAAGAAAAGAGAAATGACCCAAATCAACAAAATCATGAATGAAAGAGGAGAGATCACAACCAACACCAAAGAAATACAAACAATTATAAGAACCTATTATGAGCAACTCTATGCCAGCAAATTAGATAACCTGGAAGAGATGGATGCATTCCTAGAGATGTATCAACTACCAAAACTGAACCAGGATGAAATAGAAAACCTGAACAGACCTATAACCACTAAGGAAATTGAAGCAGTCATCAAAAATCTCCCAAAAAACAAAAGCCCAGGGCCAGATGGCTTCCCAGGGGAATTCTACCAAACATTTCAAGAAGAATTAATACCTATTCTGAAACTGTTCCAAAAAATAGAAACGGAAGGAAAACTTCCAAACTCATTTTATGAGGTCAGCATTACCTTGATCCCAAAACCAGACAAAGACCCCATCAAAAAGGAGAATTACAGACCAATATCCCTGATGAACATGGATGTAAAAATTCTCACCAAAATACTAGCCAATAGGATCCAACAGTACATTAAAAGGATTCTTCACCACAACCAAGTGGGATTTATCCCTGGGCTGCAAGGTTGGTTCAACATCCACAAATCAATCAATGTGATACAATACATTAACAAAGAAAGAACAAGAATCATATGATCCTCTCAATAGATGCAGAAAAAGCTTTTGACAAAGTACAGCATCCTTTCTTGATCAAAACTCTTCAGAGTATAGGGATAGAGGGTACATACCTCAATATCATAAAAGCCATCTATGAAAAACCTACAGCGAATATTATTCTCAATGGGGAAAAACTGAGAGCTTTCCCCCTAAGGTCAGGAATGCAGCAGGGATGTCCACTATCACCACTGCTATTCAACATAGTATTGGAAGTCCTAGCCACAGCAATCAGACAACAAAAAGAAATCAAAGGCATCCAAACTGGCAAAGAAGAAGTCAAACTCTCACTCTTTGCAGATGATATGATACTTTATGTGGAAAACCCCAAAGACTCCACCCCAAAACTGCTAGAACTCATACAGGAATTCAGTAAAGTGGCAGGATATAAAATCAATGCACAGAAGTCAGTGGCATTCCTATACACCAACAACAAGACAGAAGAAAGAGAAATTAAGGAGTCAATCCCATTTACAATTGCACCCAAAACCATAAGATATCTAGGAATAAATCTAACCAAAGAGACAAAGGATCTGTACTCAGAAAACTATAAAATACTCATGAAAGAAGTTGAGGAAGACACAAAGAAATGGAAAAACGTTCCGTGCTCATGGATTGGAAGAACAAATATTGTGAAGATGTCAATGCTACCTAGAGCAATCTACACGTTCAATGCAATCCCCCATCAAAATACCATCCACTTTTTTCAAAGAAATGGAACAAATAATCCTAAAATTTGTATGGAACCAGAAAAGACCCCGCATAGCCAGAGGAATATTGAAAAAGAAAAGAAAAGCCGGCGGCATCTCAATTCTGGACTTCCAGCTCTATTACAAAGCTGTCATCATCAAGACAGCATGGTACTGGCACAAAAACAGACACATAGATCGATGGAACAGAATAGAGAGCCCAGAAATGGATCCTCAACTCTATGGTCAACTAATCTTCGACAAAGCAGGAAAGAATGTCCAATGGAACAAAGACAGTCTCTTCAACAAATGGTGTTGGGAAAATTGGATAGCCACATGCAGAAGAATGAAACTGGACCATTTCCTTACACCACACACAAAAATAGACTCCAAATGGTTGAAAGACCTCAATGTGAGACAGGAGTCCATCAAAATCCTAAAGGAGAACACAGGCAGCAACCTCTTTGACCTCAGCCGAAGCAACTTCTTCCTAGAAACATCGCCAAAGGCAAGGGAAGCAAGGGTAAAAATGAACTATTGGGACTTCATCAAGATAAAAAGCTTTTGCAAAGCAAAGGAAGCAGTCAACAAAACCAAAAGACAACCGACAGAATGGGAGAAGATATTTGCAAATGACATATCAGATAAAGGGCTAGTATCCAAAATCTATAAAGAACTCATCAAACTCAACACCCAAAGAACAAAGAATCCAATCAAGAAATGGGCAGAAGACATGAACAGACATTTTTCCAAAGAAGACATCCAAATGGCCAACAGACACATGAAAAAGTGCTCAATATCACTCGGCATCAGGGAAATCCAAATCAAAACCTCAATGAGATACCACCTCACACCAGTCAGAATGGCTAAAATTAACAAGTCAGGAAATGACAGATGTTGGCGGGGATGCGGAGAAAGGGGAACCCTCCTACACTGTTGGTGGGAATGCAAGCTGGTGCAGCCACTCTGGAAAACAGTATGGAGGTTCCTCAAAAAGTTGAAAATAGAACTACCATATGATCCAGCAATTGCACTACTGGGTATTTACCCCAAAGATACAAAAGTAGGGATCCAAAGGGGTACGTGCACCCCAATGTTTATAGCAGCAATGTCCACAATAGCCAAACTGTGGAAAGAGCCAAGATGTCCATCGACAGATGAATGGATAAAGAAGAGGTGGTATATATATACAATGGAATATTATGCAGCCATCAAAAGGAATGAGATCTTGCCATTTGCAACGACGTGGATGGAACTGGAGGGTATTATGTTGAGTGAAATAAGTCAAACAGAGAAAGACATGTATCTTATGATCTCACTGATATGAGGAATTCTTAATCGCAGGAAACAAACTGAGTGTTGTTGGAGTGGGGGGTGGGGTGGGAGGGATGGGGTGACTGGGTGATAGACACTGGGGAGGGTATGTGCTCTGGGTAAGCGCTGTGAATTGTGCAAGACTGTTGAATCTCAGATCTGTACCTCTGAAACAAATAATGCAATGTATGTTAAGAAAAAAAAAAGAAGAAGAAGAAGAAGGTAGCAGGAGGGGAAGAATGAAGCGGGGGAAATCGGAGGGGTGGACGAACCATGAGAGATGATGGACTCTGAAAAACAAACTGAGGGTTCTAGAGGGGAGGGGGGTGGGAGGATGGGTTAGCCTGGTGGTGGGTATTGAGGAGGGCACATTCTGCATGGAGCACTGGGTGTTATGCACAAACAATGAATCATGGAACACTTTATCTAGAACTAATGATGTAATGTATGGGGAATTAACATAAGAATTAAAAAAAAAAAAAAGAAAAAGGGATTAAAATGAGCCAAATTTCTGAGGTATAAACCGAAGAATGAAATAACACTGGTTGATGGGAAGAAGGACAGACAAAAAAGAGTTGAAAGTAATTTTGAATTTTAACTTTGAGTTGATAAAACAACTGGGGAAATCAGAAGAAGGAAATAACTTAGAAATAAATATGTGTACTCAATTTTAGGTGTATGGATCCACACTGAGAGAGAGAGAGAGTAATCACACTGACATTTTAAAAGATAATTTTCCTTAAGAGCACGTTTTTGCTCTCAAATGCCTCCTGGAACACGTTGTCACCATCAGATACTATTAGTGGCTATCCTAGATAATTTGTTTATACTAAGGAAATAACTTTATTTTGCTGTAACTCCTCAAAACACAGACACAATGCGTACATATAATATACGGTGTTCAGTCTTCGGTGGAAGAATTTTCATCAGCAATGCCAGGCTTTTGAGAAGCATAGCACATCACGATGGGACAGCCAGCTGGGGCCGTAGACCCGTCTACTTTACTGTCTATGCAACACTGGAAATGCGCTCCCCAAAGTTTCTGGGCTTCTTCATCTTATTTACCAAAAAATGGAAGTAACAGTGAATGTTAATATTTCTTTCAACTCTACAATCTTAAGAAATTGTGAAGTACAAGTTAACCAGACAATAGCCTTGGAAACCTCTTAGAAGAAAGGGTAGAGCACAGCAAGAAATAAAAAGTTCCCCCCATGCCCTCCCTGATAAACTCCAACAGATGAAAGGCATAAAAATCATATTCAATTGCTCACCCTTAAAAAGTGATATCAATGATACATTAACAAGTCAGTATCCCAAAACTGTTCAAAGGGGTTCATCTTGGTGAAAATCCTTTGATTAGTGTGCTGTCTACACTCTATGACCATAATGAATATTCAGGAAATATCAATCCAGCACATGGTAACTGTGGCCAGGACACACTATATTGATCGGACAGTTATTATTATTGTAATTTTCCAAACCCATGTATTCATGCACCTCTGATGTACAGGGAATATAAGACAGATCCAAAGAAGAAGACAGAAGAGAAAAAGAAAGAAAGGAAAGAAGTGATAAAAAAAAAAAAAAAAAACAGCTATTTCTATCATTGTATTTTAAAACTTTTAGAAGAAAAAAATTTCAGGGATGCCTGGGTGGCTCAATTGGTTAAGCATCTGCCTTAGGCTCAGGTCATGATCCCAGGGTCCTGGGATTGAGCCCCGAATTGGGCTCCTTGCTCAGCAGAGAGCCTGTTTCTCCCTCTTCCTGCCACTCTCCCTACTTGTGCACTCTCTCTCTCTCTGTTAGATACATAAATAAAATCTTTAAAAAAGAAAAGAAAAGAAAATTTTATTTATTTATTTATTTGCTTATTTGATACAGAGAGAGAGAGAGAGCACAAGTAGGCAGAGTTGCAGGCAGAGGGAGAGGGAGAAGCAGGCTCCCCACTGAGCAGAGAGCCCAATGTGGGGCTAAATCCCAGGACCCTGGGATCATGACCTGAGCCAAAGGCAGATGCTTAACCAATTGACTGACCCAGGTGCCCCAAGAAAAAAATTTTTAATAGAAGAAGTAAAGGAAAGAAAGAGAAGGGAAGAAAAGAAAGGAAAGAAAAGAGAATGAGAAAGTTGCTGCCAAACCCTGACACCCGCTTGTTGCCCCTCAGCACAGGATAAAAAGCATGCAGATCAGAACAAAGCTTCTTCGACACTTACCCTACCAACCAACCAGATTGTTTTCATTGACACAATAGAAGAAGATAGAAACTGAGGGTTGCTTATTACTGTTTATTACTTCTCTTCTTATTAGGGGGAAAATGTGCCTCCAAAAAATAGACAATATGTAGATCTTCAAGATTTAGCTGGTAATGAAATCCTGAAAGCAGGTTTACATCTGCAAAATATAAACTCTTGTTTTAGAGGGGTTTCTTCTTATGCTATTGGAGTTTCTCTATACCATGAACATCCACTAATAATGGGAATGCTGTTCTCATTATGACATAGTAGTGAGGGATTAAAAGAGCCATAGGTCCACATGGATCTCTGAAAGTATCAGTACTTGATGTGTTTTTAAACTATTGAATTATTTCTTTTAAATCTCTGCCTTTCTCCCATTGGCCAGGGAGTAGAAAAAATCTCTTCTTCATGATTACCCCTCAAATGTATCCAATACATTTGATCTCTAGTAAAGTCATTTCTATTGTATAGACCTGTTAACTTGGAGAGTTACCTGTGTCAACTTGTTTGAATCATGTTCATGTTAGCACTGGTTGATCTTTTAACAAAGAGAAAGATCCTAAAAAGATGGAGGTTGGTCTAAGGAGAGAGGCAGAGAAAGCTGAGGCCATCTCAGATGCAGAGTATCTAGAAGTAGAGGGAAGACCTTGAGAGAAAGGGCTATGAAGGGGTTCGGGTGGGATGACTATCAACACATCTGATTCTTTATTAATATTTTATTTATAATGTGCTCATCCCACAGACTTTTTCCATAAATGGTAAGTTGTTCTTCATCTAGTCTATTCCTTTAGTCTATGTCTGGTCTCAGTAGTGTTGGCTTTAACTTAATTCCCCTTCTAGAACTTGCATTTTTGAGTCTAGATATTTAATTGAGGTTTCTTCCCAATTTTTTTGTCCACTTAATTAAAGATAATGCTATTGACCTTTGGTTCTGTTTTCAAGTGGGAGTGGACTGACCTAGTTTTGATTTTGCATTCATATTCAAGTTGAAGAAATGTTTAATTTGGGTTTCAGCCCAAAGTCTCCCAAGGGTGTTCAGAGCCCGTCTGCCTTCCTGAGCCTCCACCCAGTTATGGCGGTCCCAGCGATTCTCTAGTCTCTCATGGCTTAGCCAGGTCTTAGAATGTTAGGGTACAGTGTGGGTTTTTAAGTTTTCTAATTTGTATTATTGATTCCTGAACCTGTTACCTGGACCCCAGAGAGTTTATATTCTTATCTCAGGAGAAGCCAGTTCTACCCCATAGATATATCTATGCTTTTGAAGAAATTTCCTATGAGGCTCGCATTTTGGTGCCAGCCCATGAGTTTACTCCTAGGGTGTATCCTAATACCTCAGAAATAATTGATCTCAAGTAACACAAATATTTCTGGTAAGTATCAATGTTTTGAACTAAGGTCAATAGCAACTTTTAATATACTTAACCTGTGTCGGGGGTCAAATGGAGGTACTCACCTATGTGATTTTAATTGTCATATGCAAGAATATGTAGATCAAATATCACTTATACAAGTATTAGTTAAACTTTAACGCTAAGAATTAGTATCCCTCTGGGAGGCACATCACTTCCTAAATAAACATTGTCCAAAAAAAAAAAAAAAGCAACCCAGCTATTTAAATATATTTGGTACTTTCTTATGCATGTTTTTAAAGACTCTTAGAAGACAAAATTGTGGGGTTTTTTTTTTTTTTGGCACAATTTCCCTTCATGGAGCATGTTTTAAGAAGTTCTCTCAGACACTTTATCAGATTCAGTTTAAAACAAACAAACAAACAAACACCAAAAACCAGCACCGGCTGCTATATGTAAGTGATGAATCACTAAATTCTACTCCTGAAACCAATATTACACTATATGTCAACTAACTAGAATTTAAATAAAAATTTGAAAAAAAAAATTTTAAATTAAAAAACCTATAAGGATGCACCTGGAAAGAAAAGTGCACACGTTTCAGTACCAACTTCCCATAGATTTAACAGAACCAGTGAAATTATCCCAGTAAGAAGACATTCATTATTATTCCAGTGGCGTCTTTCCCCTTTCCATTCTGTCACTGATGGACACTCTTGGTAGCATGGCCGATCCCAGCTGTCTAGCAACAGTTTATTGCCTTTATCTTCGTAGTTTCACTTCACAGAGTGACCAACACCTCTTTCAACTTCTGATTGTGCAACAAACTTGCTGCTGTTGTGTCTTCCTACTACACTCTTCTTCTCACGCAAGTCCTCATTTTACGCAACTTTAAATCTAAAGCCAATGCCGCATGTTCCAGGTAGTCTTCTCTGGTTTCTCCTACAGGAGACTGCCACGAGCCTGACTATTAAAATACATTCGGCTCTTGTGTGGCATTAGCACTTACTCGTGTGTATGATTGACTTAGCTTACTTGACTGCAAATTCCTTCTGTGTGAAAACCAGGTCTAACTCATCCCATTATTTCCAGAACTGCTGAGAACTCAGCGGTTCAATCATTACAGTAATATGAAAATATGCTGAATGAATGAAGAAAAAGTAACCTCTTGAAAAAACTATAATTTCTGGGCTGAATGACTAAGAGAATGTGCAATGGATATAGGTAGATAGAGATACAGATGGAGTAAAAGAGATTGACTATACTTTCCTAGATGGAAGAAAGATGTGTGAATGTACACCAACAAATCAATTATAGATGGAACAGTTCACAATGACTTGCTGTGGTGTGTTTAATTTTAGTTTAAGATATTTGCAAACATTTGACAGCTTGAGCTAATTAAACAGGCTTGGGTTTTGAAGTGGTATAACTCGGCAGTGGTAAGATGAGCAATAGAAAAAACAGTGTGCTGTGATAACTGGGTGATCTGGTGACAGTTATTTATGCATCTCTCCTGGCTGGTGGCAGAATCTCGTTCTGAATTTCCTAGCAACAGTAATGTGCACATGTGAATATGTCCATGTAAATAGCAGACGCAATGAATAAAGTTTCCATTCGCTCATACAGACGACAGCTTGAATTTCCAGACCTCGTTGATACTAAACCAATGTTTCAAAATTGCTTCAAAAGAGCGTTGATACTAAACCAATGTTTAGTAATGATTGGTCCAGTGGACAACATCATATAAAATTTCAAAAAGCAGTCATTAAATTGCCCCGAGCTACTGTGACATGAGCAGAGGTGTGAAAGTAGAAGTGTTACTGTGGTCTATGTATTTTTTTTTTAAGAGTTTATTTATTTATTTGACAGAGAGAGACACAGCGAGAGAGGAAACACAAGCAGGGGGAGTGGGAGAGGGAGAAGCAGGCTTCCCGCCGAGCAGGGAGCCCGATGTGGGACTCGATCCCAGGACCCTGGGATCATGACCTGAGCCGAAGGCAGACGCTTAACGACTGAGCCACCCAGGCGCCCCTGTGGTCTATGTATTTTGAAGAGGCAGAATTCGCAAGACTTTAAGGAAGCAAACTATTTTTCCCCAAATGGCTAAGAAAGGGAACATATAGACCAACAAATATGAAGTGTTTTGTTTTATTTTTCATTTTGAAAGAAATTACTGAAATTTTATCTTAAAATTATTTTTTTTTCCCCTGGAAGTGTTCATAGTCTATCCTGAAGCATTCACTCTATATGAGTCACACATCATTATGCCTCTGAAGATCCCTGGGTCATTTGATTGGCATTGGTTTGGCACTTGGGCTCAATAATGATTATTAAGTATTCCAACCAAGTTTGATTTATACACATGTGCCAATGTGGTATTGATTAACCTTTAATTATGCAAAAGCATCTACATCTTCATAGTAAAATATGCATCTACCTGAACACATTAAGATAAAAAGGGGGAAAAAAGGAGCAATGTAAAGTGATACCCCACCCCATGCCCAAAAAGTCATTTTGAATAATGAGTCATACTATGATGATGCTCCTGAGAAATAATTTTCAGGGTGTGGTCCTGTGAGGTGTCCAAACCACTGTGGCACTAGTGAGACTTGGTACACAATCTAATAATTTAGTAACACATGGCAACTTTTTAACCTTTTATGTGTCAAATGATTAAAGTAAACAATATAAAAACGACATAGCACAGACTAGGGGCTCAACCAATGTTAGATTGCTGATTCTCATTCCCTCCTCACACCCTTATTGAATGTTATGCAAATGTTATGCAAAGTTATGCAAATTTCTACAAAATATAAAGCTCTAATGGAGGTAGGGTTATCTTCAGTGGTTAAACACCTGCCTTTTATTATAATAAATATATACATTATGTACATAATTATATATATAATTTGTTAATCATCCACATGGCATCACTGATGTCACAAAAAACTGTTTCCAATATAAAGTGTGTGTGTCTCAAAAATAGTCCTAGAAAATGTGGCATGATCCCTGTATTTTAAGATTTGCTGGTGGGGGGAGTCAGTAGTATAATACATTAGCACCTTTATGTTTTCTCAGAGATTTTGTTAAAACGTCCATTATGTCATCCAACAAACACTTGTTTGTGTGATTATTTTCAATGTCATAGGTGCAACCCTCTGCTCAGAAGCACACACAGTGAAACATCTGTGTAGGGTAGTGTTGGGCTCTGGGGTGACCTTGCCTGGCTTAGGGCTCCATCACTTCCTGTTAAGCAAGCAATGTCCTCCTGGAGGCACCAGATGCTTCCCCAACTCTGCACCTAGGAAATGCCCAGTAGGGTAAGCTATCTTAACAAGAAAAATCTCAGCCTTGAAAGAAAAGCACAGAGTCTGGTGGGTAGGAGGAAAAAAAAAAAATTACTCTTCAATTTGGCACCGCACGAACATTCCCTTGAGAGAAATCATGCTCTAGGATCACAAGGGGATTCACACATATAGTGTAGGTCCCTTAAATCTTTTCCTCCAGTTTTAGGGTTGGTTTTCTAAGAAGAGAATAGAGAGGGAAAAAAAAGAAGTAGTTTACAAAACCAAAGATTGCACAAAATACAAATAAATGAAGAAAACCAAACTAGAAGACATGTTTGAATTTAAAAGTAAATTATACTTAATGTCAAAAAATGAAGGTTGTATATAATGATTGTTCTTTTTGCATATGAAATCAAAGTAGTTGAGCACTATTGAGAAGTTGTAGTTAAAATCGGTGGAGAAATCATTTAATAAATACCTGACTTGGAGTTTTAAACATGCTCTGGCAACATGTTTTCAAAGTTTACTATGAGAATTGCATCGATCCCATTCAAAAGCAGATTCTGGGTCTTGGGGTTATGGTACTAAATCGGATTTTCCCAAAGGGAGGGCCCTGGGAACTCGTATTTTTAACACATTTTTCTTCTGTTTAAGTTCGAAAATGCTATTCAAACACAAAAGGAAATGCATCTTTCAGAATTATCTTATTTAATGATCAGGAGTAGCTGTAGGGAGGCAGAGACAGAGATTCCGGCTCAGTACAGAACGCTGCTCCTCCTCTGGAGAGTAGTCCCTTATCTGAAAATGCCCAACTCTGTTCCAGGGAACAGGGAAGAAAATTTCAGTCATTTCAAATCATTTGCTTCTTCATCGAATTACAGCTGGGGCTCTCTCCTCCCCTGAAGCCGTATGCAGTTTGCCATACTCAGTACCACAGGACTCGCTGAATCAGCCACTGCCAAACTGAGACAACAGACCTCTCAAGATGGTAAATTGCCACACTGTTTCTTCAAAAATGAATAAAACCATTTCAGAAAACAAAAAAAGACTTTGCAAAATTGTGTGGAACCACTAGAGCAAATGGCTCTCTTCACAAGGAGGACTGTGTTGTTTTTGTTTTTGTTTTTGTTTTTTTTCTCCTAGAATGAGATATTTTTTCCTGTACCTACTAACAGGAAGCTTACTCCCCAGAAGGGAGGATGGTGGGGGGATGCGTGAAAGAGGTAACGGGGTATCACTCGCTGTGATCAGCACTAGGCATTGTATGGAAGTGTTGAATCACCATATTGCACACCTGAAACTAATATTACACTGTATGTTAACTAACTGGAATTTAAATAAAAATTTAATAAATATATAGTTAAATTAAGTGCTCCTCTACTGGACATTGTAGTTCTCCTGCTTCGTTTTTTATGACTGGTATGATTAATTTCCTGAGTATATGAGTGCATGCACACATACACTTGTACACATAGATACGTGCTTGTGAATGAAATATATATGTGTATATGCAATAAATGAAATTTTTCACCTTAAAAATAAAATTACTGGGCCAAGGGTTATAAATATTTATGGGCTGATATTAAATGGTCTCAAATTGCTTTTTAGGGGCGCCTGGGTGGCTCAGTTGGTTAAGCGACTGCCTTCGGCTCAGGTCATGATCCTGGAGTCCCTGGATCGAGTCCCGCATCGGGCTCCCTGCTCAGCAGGGGGTCTGCTTCTCCCTCTGACCCTCTTCCCTCTTGTGCTGTCTCTCATTCTCTCTCTCAAAAAAATAAAAAATCTTTAAAAAAAAAATTGCATTTTGGAAAGGTTGTGCCAGTTTACTTTTCTAAGAGCAATATGCGAGAATGCATATTTAACCATAAGCTAGTCTGTTGCAAATTTCCTAATAGGATGAGAACATCATGAAGATTCAGTCAAGTGCTATGTATCAAGGAGTCTCAGTCAGAGATTCTTAACACCATAAAGCCACACGTGTTGTTTGTATGAGCACTTCCAGATGGGGAAAACACAAAATCCAAACTCACGTGGTCTATAGATTTTTGTCTTGCTCCAAATTATACTCTCTATCTCTGCCTCTGACCATCATCTTTGTTTGTTGTTAAAGGTCAGGCAACCAGCACTGACCACTTTTGACACTAAGACCATTGGACCTCAGAAATACCTGTGACAAATATTTAAAGGTAACAAAAACTCCTGATTTAATTTCCGCATTGTTTTAGTGACTATGCTAAGGTAAACGTCTTGAATAAAAATATTGTTTAACAAAATCAGTAATGCTATCTTGTAAAATTTTTGATAAAAATTAATACAATCATTTTTAAAGATGCTACAGAATTTTCACTGGGAACAAATTCACATTAGTTTGCACCACATATTTGCTCACATCATAAGAGCTTGTGCATAATTTATAAGAAACTAATTTAGTCTTGAACATAAATTTTCTGGTGGTGGGGGAAAGTTCTTTATTATGCATGTTTTTTGGCTTACCTTTTTCTCCTTCCCCTGATAAAGTGTAAGAGTGTTGTACTTCTATACATTAACTTTTGACTGTATGGATTATAGACCAGTGGGGACCACTGTGAAAGTCTCTGGACACATGCTTGCTACAGTCGTGGGTAAGAACATTTCACTTAGGATCTAATGAAAAATTGGATTAACATTTTAGACTTTGCTCTTAGGCACCTCACTTTACAATCTAATAAAATTCCATTCACTCGATAGATAACATTTTGGAGATTGAGCCTACAAGAAATGTTTTCGTCTTTTAGATTAAAAATATGTATTTCTAACAGCAAAACTAAATATTTTGAGCTGTATAAAATTCCATCTCTCTGGTCTCCCTGAGAGCTACATTCTCAGTTGTTCAGACACTGATATTTTTGCATGCATTAGGTGGTAATGCTACTTAGTATGCCCCTCTTTCTGGCACCCTAAGTCTCCTTTGATCAAGGTACCCAGTATATTCCAGGCTTACCTGCATGGCATTGTAGAATAGACCTGACATGAAATAAAAATTTCTGTATCTCAGGGAACGTTTTCAGTCTACTATCCCCCTAAACCCACCCCCCTCATTTACCCAACCTTGATAGATCCATTATTCATAATTTAAATATACATCTTAAAGCAATTCTCTCATGAAGAAGAAAACAAACTAATATAACTCATTTTTCTTGGTGGTAAGAAAGTATGGATCTTGAGTCCATGAAGCAAGGGGGGTTTGGGGCGCATAGGGCCTTCCCTGAAATGGGGAGAGCTAAGTGGATATATACGGAAAGCAAAAAGACGTTCAAAGCTGAGGGAAAGAGGTAAGGAAGCAGCTGTGCTGAGCTGGGTAGGTCTAAAGTATCTTGACTGTGGCTCTTCCTAGCTGTTTCATCTTGGATGAAAACAATTGTTTCTATGATCCCATCTGGAAGGTTGAAAATACCTAACTTGGGGGTTTGTTGGTATCAAACAATATAGGTGAAAATCTTTTTGTAAACTACAGAGCAAGATACATACATACAAATATTATTTTGCTAGGTAGGGAGAAGGAAATGCATAATATAACCCAAAGAGAAAGCCTGACATGCTTCGTCTTTCTCACAATATTACCCAGTTTTCTGTTTTAATTTTTGCTTTACAAAATAATTGTATTTGAAATATAGTTTCTGTCATCCTGGACTCAATATATTTAGATTAAAGACTCCATACAAGTAGAGAGACAAACAGGTTTTTGGCAAAAATTAAAGTTCTAACTTCAGTTATGCCCCATGATTTGTTTTTCATCGAAGTCGGTTAGACCCAATAATTGTTCAGTAAGACAAAAAGATCAATGCCTCACGTTGTTTGAAATGCATTTTTTGGCATCTTTACAGTGATTTAACGGAGAAGGGAGTGGAGGACACTGGAAATGATACAAGCATTTTACTGCAAAGCAATGTCTGCACATTGTAGGTGCTTAATAAATACATGTGTGCTGTCTGATTTGTAATTTAAGGTACCCAGGTACTAAAAGATAACTGTGTGCTTATTCTAAAAAAATATATAACTCATAATCATGTACAATTTAAATTAATTTATCTTAATTTAAGTAGGGAGGGTTGGATGGGACCATGTCCACTTTGCCGTGATACTGTTTATTGTTCCCTGTTACTAACTGAACCTGCCACAGCGTAGAACCACACAAAACCTGCTGCAGGTTTGTCCCAGGAGAGGCTGAGGAGACCAGGAAACCGCTGCGGGTGTAATGTGTATTTACATCCATTTTTAGAAGCTTCCCCAAGCTGAGTGCTTTTCAGTAGCTTGTGGGAGTCAGAGGACATACACAAGTGGAGCGGATTGTGAGAGCCTGCTGAAGATTCTCAGATCCTGTTCATGAAAAATCGAAGCAGGCACCTGAAACTGCATATCAGGTCAACGGCAACCGTCCACTGATTTTTCTCGCCAAGAGCTCTAAGGACATGCTGGATGGGTTGTTAACACTGACGATTTCACTTAAATCAACAGGTGATACCTCTGACAAGAACATGCTGGACAATTAGCTTTCTCGTATAGAATATGGAACAAATGAGAAAGAGCACTCACACTGGAGTTATTCTCATTCCTGATGCAGGAAGTGGGCTGTGTAAAAACGTGCTATTCATTAAAGCAAAAGCAGAACAGACTATCAAAGTTACCCCCCAAAAAGAGAGTGCATTGTCCTACTTGGGTTGTAGCCAAACTGGGACTTGGATTTAACCATTGGCTCCTTTCAGGGACATCAGGCAGAACAACCTTTTGACTCTCTTATCACCCTGTCTGTGAAGATTGTCATTTCTTTGGCTCTGGTAGCTCCCTAAAATGTTCTCCATTTCTTACAAATCTACTTTGTGATGAGAAGAGCCTTGTAATATTTCAAAATAGGATGAGCTATTTGCACTTCATTTATTGTTTTGTTTTCCCTTTCCTGATGGCTGATTTTGGAAGAAGAATTTTGGTAAAAAGACTCCAGGAACAGAAAGTTAAGACCAGGAGGATGTTATTCAAAAGACCCAGTGATATATCCTAGCGCTCTATGCTAAGTTTGAGTGATTTTACAATTTTTTCTTCAGCTTCAATGGAAAAAGAAATGTAATTGTGTCATTTCCTAGTTCTCTTTGTATGACAAACATGTAAGCAATTACACTTTAAAACTGATGATCTTAACACTATTCTTAAAATGCTCTTTCAAAGGTACATTCAAAACATTAAAACACTTATTTATTCTCTGTAGCTCCTCTCCTTTCAAAAACTTCATCTCCTATAAAATAAAAAAAGAATCGAACTTTAAAGTGATGAAAAATATATGATATATATGCATTAGTGGTGATTCATGAAAAAAAAAAGTAAAGAAGAAGCTAGGATAAAGAAAAAAATGAAAAAAAGGACTGATTTAAAAATTAATATTTCTGGAAACAAATTGGCAGCAAGATTTCACTTAGAGGGGCTCCTGGGTGGCTCAGTCATTAAGCGTCTGCCTTTGGCTCAGGTCATGATCCCAGGGTCCTGGGATCGAGCCCCACATTGGGCTCCCTGCTCCGTGGGAAGCCTGCTTCTCCCTCTCCCACTCCCCCTGCTTGTGTTCCCTCTCTCGCTGTGTCTCTCTCTGTCAAATAAATAAACAAAATCTTAAAAAAAAAAAAAAAGATTTCAGTTAGAAATCTTCTCTTTTGACTGATAGAGAAGCAAGCACCTTAATAAAATAATTTTATCTTCTTTTTTAGAGCTAGTGATCCTTTACTTTGTAATGTTTCGCTATTGAAAATAGTAATTTTATGTAGTCACAAGCAAATAACTCATGGTTTTGACTGAAATAAACTGCCCAAATTATTCATTGCACCAGTAACTTAAATCTTCCATACAGCGTGTCTCTATGCAAAATACAAACTTTTTAGTGAACATGTAAAAATTCATCCTTCTTGCTACCCCTAACCCCTCTCCCGCCCCCCCAACACACACACCTCATAAAATTAACCCTCAAGGATCAGACAGATCATGTTGGTGGAGTCAGGATCTAAAAAATTAACATGTGGGTAGTAGCTCCATATGTTGAATTTTAATGCCAAAAATATATATTATATATAAAATGGTTATCATAGAATATTTTCACGGCTTTTTGTAAGCATATGTCATTTGCATCTTAGAGTTAAACATTTAGAACATTTATATTTCGAAACACAGCATGAAATCAAAATGAAATAAGTGGAGAATCTGCCACAATGTTGTTTTTCTGTGCTCATGATACTCTACTATTTATGACTTGGCTGTCTGGAAGCCTCCTTCACAAGACAAGCACATGGCTACTCCTTCTAACAGAAATTCTGTGCTCTCCGTCAGCATACGGCATCATTGCTAAGATTATTTATAGTGTTTACATCTAAAAGTCACAACCTCTGACTCTAACGGGAAGGAAGCCAGAGGCCGGTTTGAAGGACAGAACTTCTACCCCACAAATCAGTGTGCAGGTGTGGCAGTCATCTCGGCTGGTGGTGGGAATTGTATCAATCCGTCGGCCCAGTTTGAAGACCCCCATACAGAGAGTGAGAAATTTATGAGTGAATGAACAGCGACAGCGAGAGGCCAGGAAAAGGCCTGTCTTTTTAATGAACTATACTTGTTATAGAAGCCAGAAGATAGAAGGCTCTGTTGGAGATACAATCCTTGTTTCTTTTCTCTAATGTGATGTTACTGTACTTGCCACTGTTTCAAACTAGCAATTATTTTACAAGGAGTGAAAAGAGGGGGGAAAAAAAGATATCATTTAATACGATGCTTAACCTTCAGCAGATGAAATAAGGTGAATACAATTTAAATGTAAAAGCAGATGCTTTTTTTTTTTTACTTAAAATCAACATAAGCATGAGAATGGAGCCTACTAATTATGCATGCATTTTTTTCCATAATGCACTAATCAGTTCTATGCTTTTCTGTGTTGCAGCGTTTTAAGAGAAGATGGTGCTATGAGATGGGTAAAGGAGGAACTAATAAAAAAAGGTATTGACTGTCAGAACCCTGGGTGAAAATCAGAAAGTGCTTACTGGTACAATTTTTAAGAACAAAAATTTTGAGCCAGGAGACTTAAGATAAATTTCACCTAATAATGGTGAAAGTAATTTCACAAAGGGACTTAATTATTAAAAAATATAATATTCAAGTTAACAGTAATTCAAGAAAAAAAAAAGTGATCTACTTCCAAAATATGTCTGTAATGATCAAATGCGGTGAAATACTAAAATAGTTGTATAGCTTTTTTTGTATCTGTTATATGAAAAAAAAAAAAGAAAACAAATGTAAAGAAAGGCAGACTGCCACATGCAGAGCCTCATTTGGATATGTCTGGAGTCTTGGAAGCTTGACTAGCTTACATTCTCGTACAAATGGACCCCGAGAGCTTATCTGGAGATTTTAGCAGGGTAGTGAAGTTCCTTGCAGACACTTGACAGAAGAAATGTCCTGGGTCCTCCTTTGGGGAAGGTCATCTTCTTGGTCAGACCGTGCAGCTCAGGAAGGGACACACATGGAACCTTGGGAGGATGGGACTAACCTGTCAGATCAGCCAAATCAACCCTGGCAATCGACGGGGTGACAGATGCCGCAGTCAGATGGCCCTCACATCCCTAAAATAATCTTAATGTGTGCCTCTCCTCCTCTTTAATCTTGCGAATGACAGAGATCAAATATAATTTATAGTGTTGTATTCACCCCATATAGAGATGAGGGGATATTTGAATCATGCTAAATGTCAAAAATTACACCTGGTTCTTAATAAATTATCTCTTTTAATCAGACTATAATTCTGGGTGCGATGTACTCTTTTGTAGATAAACTAAGGTCGATGAAAGAAGAGAGCTTGTCCAAATCCCATACCTGGGAACAAGTTAGACCAATCTCATTCAGAAAATAGTGGTCTCCCCATCATAACTTACTTATGAAGTACATTGCTCACTTCATTTTCCACGACTTGCTCAACAAATGCTTAATCTATGGAATTTCCTTTAGATGTTAAAACTTATTTTTGTGAGACTTATTAAGAACATTCATGGGGCACCTGGGTGGCTCAGTCGTCAAGCGTCTGCCTTCGGCTCAGGTGGTGATCCCAGGGTCCTGGGATCGAGCCCCGCATCGGGCTCCCTGCTCCGCGGGAAGCCTGCTTCTCCCTCTCCCACTCTCCCTGCTTGTGTTCTCTCTCTCGCTGTGTCTCTCTCTGTCAAATAAATAAAATCTTAAAAAATAAAAAAGGACATTCATAGACTTTTGCTCTGTCATCATATTTTGAATTTTGTTTTATTTGATTTTATATATAAAATTATTCTATATTTTTGTCAATTGTCATTTATAAAATTATATATATAATAAATAGTATACATTTATTTTATGTATGTGTGTAATATTATAGATAATATATATTTACTTTTTATATATGTGTGTGTGTATAATACACAAGATCAAATTTGGGGGAGGCCTGGAGTTAAATTGGCCTATAGTAACTGGAATGATGTTTATTTTACAGTTGTGAAAAAGCTTCGTAGATCATTTTTATAACTTTTATTTTATTTTGTTTGTTTATTTTTCCTAGAACCCCAGATGCTCAGAGGTGAGTACAAAACCTTTTCTCCCCCATAACTTGTTCTAAAGTCCTCCTTCCTCCTCTGCTAAATCATGGTTTTTATATTTATATTATTAGATTTTTATACACATGAATTATTATAACTTGCATCTATTGTTTTTATAAAAGAATGGAATACAGTGACATATTTTCAAAGAGAAGCTCTAGGGTTCATTTGCTACATGATCTAAGCTGGGTTTCTTTACCTTTCCTCCATATGTAATCGTCTTTGACTTATGGCTATATCCAGTAGAAAAATAAATAATTGTTCAACAATTTTCAACCCCTGAAACCTTCAGGCATGTTCCCACCAGGAAGGAAGACTTTACCATTGTAAACCATTCTCCCATGGGTACAAAACCAAGAAGACGATGAACTAGAATGGGCAACTAGCTCTTATCATAATGCAATTTTGGAGTGTCAGGGTCTAGCAAATGCCCTAAAGAAATGCTGGGGAGGCAGAAGACACTAGTATTTGGTGTTTGGGAGATGAATGCAAATAACATCCCAAATGAAAAAGGCCACAATCCCACTGAGATAGGTTGCATTGTCGATTTTGATTTGTACACTCTTTCTTCCTCGCCTTGCCCTGGCAAAGCCACCGCCTGCACAGTCATGACCCCGAAGCAGAAGAAGGGCGGCACAAGTCGGGCTCAGAAGGCTAACACTGGGGCGCTGTCCACACCCGGGTGCTGCTGACGGGCCCGCCGGGCCGAAAGCAGTCCTTCCTGCGCACGCCGTCTTCGCCGCTACCGACCAGGGCCTCCGAGCCGGGGAAGGGTCGACCGCGAAGAGGAGCGCAGCACTGCAAAAGGAAGGCTCCACGCCGGCAGAACCACCGGCTGGAGGCCCGGCACATTGCCTGATCCAGCTCGGAGGCCGACGTGGGTGTCTTCCGCCCTGAAAAACATTCCTCCACTGCCTGAAACTGACCGGGCGGTGTACAAATCAGGCGCCGAATCCTGCTGGTGCGGATTCATTCTCTCATCTCCCAGCAACGCGCCAGGACCAACTCCGGCAGCAGATAACCTCAAGGAAACAGTGGGGATCTAAGGAGTCACACTAAAAGAAAAAGAAAGGAGGGGAGGGAGGGAGGAAGGGTCACAAAAGGTGCATCTGAATTAATGGAACGGCAGAACAAGAAGTTAAAAGGATCATAATAATTATTTCCAAAGTGATAGAAGAGAAATACTGGTTGTCAAAAAAGAACATTTATAATAAAATAACAACGAGACAGGGCATGGAAAATAAAGCATTTGGTGAAAGTAAATGAAAACAGAGAAGATTCTATTCTTTTGAAAATTATTTAGGAATTACATTTATTATTTATTAAAATTTATTAAAATTATGTTAAAAATATTTATATGTTGTATAGGCATTAATTTCCAGTAATGGAATCTGTTCTAGCTTAATAATCTTAAGTAATACATTGATATCGTATATTACTTATATAAAATATATTTATATATTATTTGAGATTATTAATATGTATTATGTACCATAAAGGTAATATATTATATTACATATGTATTCTTTTGGATACATTTGTATATTTACATAATTCATTCAGTGAACTTACTCTACCTTTTAAATATTTATGTAAACAAACCAAAATTATGTTGAGCAAACATTTCCTTTACTAATTTAATAGCCACAACGATACCCACTGAGAGTTTTGGATGGTATGTATCATGCCTCCAAATATTGGAGTAGTGTGCCTAACCTTGTAAGTACACCAAAGATAAAAACTCATTTTTTAGTTTTTCTGAGACTAAGAATAAATACAGACTTAACTTATATTTTGTGGTATCTATTGCATAATAATCTCCTTTACATTTTCAAACCAAACATAAAAGCTAACCAAGGGTTTAACATTGTCCAAGGCACCTGCACTAGCAACTTTTCTGTCATTTTGAGATCTATAGTTGAAATACAATTTAATTAAGGTGAATTAAAGTATCTCAAGCTTGTAATAATTTTGTTTTATATTATAAATGGAGCCAGCTGTGCATTAAAAATATGTAATTCATCATGAACAAGTAGGATTGCTCAAAGGATTGAAAGAATAGCCCAACTAGAAGAATCTGTAAACGAAATGACCATATTAGCAAACGAAAGGGAAAAAGTTCATCAGAAGATGGAAATGTTAATTTTATGTTGCCTATTTTTTATTAAAACTCAGAAAAGTAGAAATAGGAATACTTTCTAAACTTGATAAACCTTGTTCATAATTTTTTAAACTTTAGATACATTCTCTTTAATTTGAATATAAATCAAAGCACCGGTTTAAACACTGCAGCTTTTTAACATAGGCTGGAAGTCATTTCTAACATTGTAAGGTCTGGGAAAAAAAATACTCAAATGAAAAAGTTAAATAATCTCATTACTCATCTACATAAGAAAAAATCAAGAGAATCACATGAAAAATTTGTAAGACTGTAAGAAAGTTTAGCAAATTTAACACAAGCAATGTCAAATTTTAAAACAAATGACATGTCTGTACACCATCCATCAACAGGAAAATAATAAAATTACTCAAAGGATATGCAATTTTATCAGTTTGATAATGTTATTAATTTTATTACCAAATAATAAAGATAACAACATATATTAGAATAATATGAAAAATCCCAACAAATTATGTGTTCTGAATATACAGTCCTTTTGATATCTTGTTCTTTTGTTGTTGTTACTTAAATGAACGCATTTATATTACGGGCCAGCAATGTTTCAAATGGTGGAGCCTCTGTGGGTCTTCTGGCGGCCAACTTCACTGTGACTCAGGAGGGATGGTGTAGGTCGGCTACTATTTTCATGTGGGGACCACAATGCCAGATCCCCGCAGCTCATCTCATCTGGGTTTCAGAAGGAGCACATGTGCTTGGCATGCTGGCTTATTTGAATTTTCCTCACCTTTTTCCTGAAGGAGGGCCTATAACCTGTCTGGTATTTACGCAGATCCCAACCCTCTCGGTGCCTTTATTCTTTATATAACCTCTGGTGATAATCCCTATATGCATTTACTTCCTCTTTAAAAATATGAAATTTTAAACACTTCTCTGTTCAAGTAACTGAGCTGTGTTCCCAATTACCAGGTGCTGCTATCTCTTGCCTGCCTCTCCTATCCTCCATTAATGGTGAGGAGTGAGTGGGTCCTCCTCCCCATTAGTACTACCCTGAACCTGTCCATGGCGGGGAAAAGAGCTGCAATGTTAATATAACACTTATATTTCTGTTTTTCTATGCATGGAGAACACTAGAGTATAAGATTGCAATATTTGGTTTTAAGTGTAGAGGACATTTCAGTTCCGTGTGTGTGTGTGTGTGAGAGAGAGAGAGAGAGAGAGGTGAGAAGGCAAGAAATGATGGTAGAATCAGGTCCTGAGATGTATCATATTAAGTTCTACAAGTTCAGATACTTGAGCCTGGGAATTATTTTAGGATTTGAGCAAACTGAGTCTCTGTTCTCCAGAGTTAGAATTTTTCTAACACTAAACCTTCATGTTACTAAATTCACTTGTGATAACTACATACCTATGTAATCTCTTATTACCTGCTGCCTGTCAAATTTATTTTGGGGTCATCTTTTGTTTGTAATAGAAGCCACAGCCACCCGGAAGGAGAGCTCTTCTCATGATGATGGCAGGGGTGCCATAGGGCAAACAGAGGGGATGGAATTTAAACTGAGGGATGAGAATGAGCCAGCAAGGGAAGACAGCATTGCTTACAAAACACATTCACATGTTGCATGTAATTCTTATGAAAGTCCTATGAAGTAAGGGTATGTATGATAAGTCTGATTTTACAAATGCAAAAAAAGTCATTCAGAAAGAATGAATGGCGTACAATATCACAAAAGAAAATAGCAGTATATATAGGAATATTTCTGGGTTCTTTTCTGGAGGGTGAATGACGGAGGGGGACGAATTCTTTCCAGGTTTTTATAGTACGTCCTCATTTAACTTCAAACTCTTTCACCAAAAAAACCCAAAAAACAAAAACCCACAAAAAACACTAAATAGTATGCAACTATGAAATAATCTGCTTTTCTTTAAGCTTCCTAAATGTTTCCAGTAAAAAGAAGATGTTCCACCTGGTATGACAGACAGAGAAGTGTGTATAAATTTTCAAGTTAACAGAATACATTACAGAAAACTCTGAGGGGTTACAGCACAATGTCTACCATAGCCCACACCACTGGTAGGCTGCATAGCTGAAACAAAGAGCTCCTTCCTTTAGCAAATACATTCGCTTGGAATTGTTATCTCCTTCTACCATGAAACCTAAGTTGAATTTATTTTCAGAAAACAGATCCTGAGTTGATTCCTCCTGTTTCGGTTAAAGAAATAGGTTAGAAGATTTTATTTCCTTCATCCAAGACGACCTGAATCTGGATGATGTAAACGTTTGTTATAATATCAAGCATAGAGTAATAGTTCAAAGTCATCTAAAGAACTGATATTGTCTACCCAAAAATGTTAAGAATGTTAAACAGCAGGAAAAATTAGGAACTCATCTTTTTATGAAACACTTGAAGTTCAAAGAAAAAGCATTTATTCTGTGCGACTCTTAAAACACTTAAAATATTGCCTTCAAGTGTGGGTTGTCGCTCTCCATTGCTTTGCTATTAGTATTCCAATTTAAGGTAATTGTGCATGACAAAATCCTATTTCAATCAATTTTTGAAGCAAGGTTTTATAATTTTCTTTATTCTTACCCTATCCTACTTGATTTTTGCTCATTCCTACCTCAGCTTTGTGTTTTAGACAGTCAATCAAGTACAAAAGAATGCTAAAATACCATAACTCCTTTCATCAACCTTAAAAAAAAAGCAGTCAGGTCTTTTAATTTTTCTTACTTTCAGTCTATCATTAATAACAAGGTATTTAATGTTTTATGTGTTCCCCTCCCCTTCATGCCAAAAAATAAAAGGGGGGAGGGGAAACTAGAGAAGACTGTTTTTTACAGGTGGTCTAAACTTTTCCTTATGTTTTATGTGGATATGTACATATAAATTTTATGTGTGCTATACTAGAAAAAAGCAAAATTTCCTGCAAACAGACATAGCTTACAAATACTTTTTTATGAAAACTTACATGTCTTATGATTTTCAGGAATTCAATCACTCTCCCTCAGTAAAATGCAATGCATTTATTTCTAAGATGAGGATAATAATCCCTAAACACATCATCAAATGTTTGCACTTCAATGTCTTGATATACACATCAAAACCCTTAGTAATATAAAAGTCCTCCATCTAGCTACCCATTAAAATAATCCCACTATATTATTTGCCTTGAGCATAGTGTCTTATTTTCTTGTGTATTTTTCCATTGTTTCGTGCAGTGCCTAACACAGAGCAGAGTCATGATAAATAGCTTTGTCCTCGACAATATCATCTTTGAATGTGTCTCTGCATTTGCCTGGGATGCTCCTTCTCTCCACCTCTTCACTTGGCTATACTCTTACTCATCTCAGGTCTCAGCTTGAACATCAATTGTTTGGGCCTCCTCCCTGGGTTCACAGACCAGATTAGGGCTCACTGATATGCAGTATCTAATACTCTGTGATTGTCCTCGTAATACTTATCAGAGTTAGAATCAACAAATTCCTTGTGTAATCATGTATTAACACCTTCTTGCAGGGCACCTGGGTGGCTCAGTCAGTTAAGCATCCAACTCTTGGTATCTGCTCAGGTCGTGGTCTCATGGTTGTGAGATTGAGCCCCACACTGGGCTCCACACTCAGCAGGGAGTCTGCTTGAAGATTCTCTCCCTCTGCTCCTCCCCCTGCATACACACTCTCTTTCTTTCAGTCTCTCTTTCTCAAATAAATAAATAAATCTTAAAACACACACACACACACACACCTTCTTGCACTACACCTGTACAATTCATAAAGGCTTTATAAGTGCTGTCTCCAGTTTCTAACAATAGAAGTATTCAATAGAGATTTAGTTTGTTGAATGAGTAAATGAACAAATAAGTAAAGGTCATTCAGCAAAACTAGAAAGAAAAATGCTGGATCTAAAAATGCTGTATTGGGGGGCGCCTGGTGGCTTAGTTGTTAAGTGTCTACATTCGGGTCAGGTCATGATACAGGGTCCTGGGATCGAGCCCCACATCAGAATCCCTGCTCCGTGGGAAGCCTGCTTCTCCCTCTCCCACTCCCCCTGCTTGTGTTTCCTCTCTCGCTCTGTCTCTTTCTGTCAAATAAATAAATAAAATCTTTAAAAAAATAAATAAAAACGCTGTATTGGTTTCAGACAACTTAATCCACTCTAATTAATTTAAGAACAGATTATTAAGAGATATCAAATAGCTGACCAAAGACGTGCACTCACTTGAGAATGGAGCCAGAACTAAATTTTGAGGAACTGCCTCAAAATCTAAATATGTAGAACCAGCTGGAACCCCTTCCGGGTCCACAGGTTGGACCCACTGGAGTCCCACTGGAGAACTACAATGTCTCTATCATAGCCATTTCAGCCTTGTGGAAGGTGGTTCCTTCATGTGGTATTATTCAAGACTCCAATCAAAGCAGCATATATTCTCCATTGGGAAGAGCTCTGCTCATACCTAATGCCTCATGTAACACTTTCATCTTACAGCTGAGTGTTGCTGAACCCATCAGACTTTAGGATATTGTGGATTTGATAAATCCATGATGAGAGGCTCTGACCACATGACCCATAGTCAGTTGCTCATTTCTAAAGGGCCTCAGTAGCATGTCAGATGGTATTGCCTTACTTTAGAATCCAAAGGTTATAGATTATGGTTGTCCTTTGAGGGAATTACCCAAACTTCACACAGCAAATTTTTCTACCACAGATACCTCTAAAGCCCTATAGTGTAATACCATAAGCTGGGTTATGTGTGTGAGCAGCAACCATGTAACCGAATCCTGGAACTACAGCAGAGACCTTTCTTGCTCTGAGAGTCCCTTGTCTTCCATTAAATGGGTTGTAGCAGAAGTCTGGAATATGATGCTCCGAGTTCCTGAAGGGACCCAAAGGCACTTTGTTCCTTCTTAGTGGTGGGAGGTGTAAGATCTAATAATTCATTTTTACTTCCAAGGAGATGTTCTGTCATGGTCCAGAAATGGGACTTTACTAAGGTTGAAGACTCCTGAGTCTTCATTGGGCTAATCCTCCACTATATGGATTGCATGTTTCTAACAAAAAACTCCAACTTACTTGCCACTTCATGTTCATCTAGTCCTCTAAATGTGATGCCATCCATATAGTGGGCATTGTGATATCCATATAGTGAGCAATGTATAGGTGATCCACATCTCCTTGGACTATCTTATGACCAGGCAGAAGAGTTATAGCCTTTGGGCCTGACCATAAATATATACTACTGTCCATGTTCATCTCATGTGAAAGAGAGTTGTTTCTTTTCCTCCTAATAAATATGGAAAAATAAACATATTTGCCAGATGAATGATCTAATACTATGTACTTGAGGTGGTGTTCATCAGCTCTAGAAAAGATATCACATCTGGGAGCACAGCTGAAACTGGGGCAATTTTGCATTAGTTCATTGTCAACTTAAAGGATCTATTTTTTGTTTGGTTTGGTTTGGTTTCATTTCATTTGGTTTGGTTTGGTTTGGTTTGGTTTGGTTTTGCAGGGGCAAGACTGGTGTTTTAATAGGATGAGGTGGATCAGTCCCTGCATTTGGTCTTTAAGTGTGGCATAACCTTAGTCAATTCACTCTAGGATGTGAAACTGCTTTTGGCTAATTCTTGATTGTAGGTTGGGGCAAGGAGTTTGAGCCTTCCACCAGACTTCCCACTACAATAACTATAAATCCAACTCCCTGGTATGCCTATTCCAATTAGATACCCAAACACCTGGGAAATTACCACTGTGATTTGGACCCAGGCTAGGACTCCATTTGTTTCCTACCACCAATATGCCTTACTTCAAGCACAAGGCCTCAATAAAGCTTTGGGTCCCCAAGTACCAACTTGAACCCTGTATCAGCGAGCTCCTGATATTCCCTTTTCCAGTGTATTGTCATCTAAGTAAACAGTATAGAATCATTTGTGGAAGAACTGGAGAATTCATTACCATATTAAACTGCCAAAGTTTTGCTGAGTTATCACCCCCAGGAACTCAGTTTCCCCTTAAGTTAGTAGATTTCAGGTCTCAGTCATTAGATCTTTCACAATAAACAACTGATATACTTAGAGTTGGTGAGTCTATTGGGAAAAAAAAAAAATGATCATTTTCCTACAGAGTTGTAGGCATTTAAATTGGAACAACAGAGTAAAAGATAATCTATCTCAAAGAATGACTTCCAAAATGTGATAATGTAAATTTTCAAAATTTTAAAGTATGATCATTGCAGCATTATTTCAAGTTGCAAATAAATAAATAATTTTAAAAAAGAAAGAGAAGCAAAAAAAAAGAAAAAAAGAAAACAATGCAAATACTTACCCATAGGTGGATGGCCATATAACTTATCCATACAAATGAATATGGTGTGGGCATTAAAAAGAATTATGGATCTAGATGTACTGACACTGAAATATCTAAAATATATTGTTAAATATGAAAATCTCATTTTTTATTAGACGCATAATTTACATATACGAAAATGGACAGATTTTAGATGTACTGTTTGATTTTTTTTACAAAGGCAATAACCCATGCAAAGCCACACACTTATCAAGGTATAAGAAAGGATTGTTGGGCTCCTTCCCAGTCAATCCTCCTATCCCAGAAGAAGCCAATGATTTTTAAGGCAATAAATTGGTCTTGCTTCTTCTAGAACTTCATATAAATAGAATCATGTGGGATGTAATATCTCATCTGGCTATTTTGCTCAGGATATTGGTTTTGAGTTCCATCCATGTCAATGTATGTATCAGTAGGACACATCTTTTTATTTCTGAATACTAGGATATTCATTTTCTTATTTATTTTTGTAATGTAGCTTTAATACAGACTTGCTCAATGAAACTTCCCACAAACCCCCACATTATAATTGTTTATTTCTAGCTTCTTTCATATTCTCCAAATTATCATTTCAGACATTAACTTATTCGTAATACATTTTCATGAGGTCTCCCTTCAATATCTACCAAACTTCAATGAACCCACATTTAGCACTGTCTACTTGGCTGCCCTCAAGTCTACTGTGCCCTCAGCTTTGACTTCGTACTTGACTTACATTTTCCATTCAGATCACCAACCACAGTTTACAAATATATTTTCTGATGTTTGATTTTGAATTTTGAATTTTGTTTGGATAATAACAAGAAGTAAAACAAACACATTCTTTCTTCAAAAGGTTAATAAGAACCACAACTGAACATGGTAATCTCCCAATATCTCCCTTTGAGGATGCAGCTTGTGAAAATGATAAGCACACAACTACATTACAAAACATAGGCATGAGATTCAGAAGGAAGTGAAAATAAACCTTCATGGCATATAGCACCTTCTGTTAGAGCTGCCTACATTATATTCATGGAGGTGCAAAACATTCTTTTTTTGCTCTTTCTAAATCAATCATCTTTCAAAATAAATGACTGGAGCTCTTTGAAACATTATCTGCATTGTCTGTGGTAGATTTGTAGCAAAGAAGAACAACAATGGCAAATGACAGATTTAAAACAAAAACGAGAATTGCTTATATTAGAAAATCGTAAGTGAATCCTTGCAAAATGACTTTAGGGACAAACTACAGATTCAGATCTTAATGACTAGCAGATTTCTACTACCAAAACCAAAAACAAGCACGGCAACAAAACCCTCAATATTCTAAGACAAAATCACTAATTTCTCATAGGTCTTTTATCTTTAAAAGATCAAATTGTTTGAATGGATCTGAATATGAGAATGAGTGAAAAACACCAAATGTTATCATGGAGGAAAAAAAATCTAAGAAATACCACATTTTGCTAAGAAAACTATTTTAAATTTCTAAGGCGTGTATTGATAGTTACATTTTAATAAACTCATAAAATATATCAAAATCAAAAAGGGAAAAAGTACAATAACTGAAGTAATATTCAAAATAATGTAATCCCTAAAAGTAAAAAATGGAATATCAATAATTAAACTAAACTGCTTGAAGAGTTTAGACAACACTGTGTGAGATTCTGAAAACATCAGAGAAAACAACAATCTGAATTGTAAGCTTTTCTATTTCTTATAAAATAGTGTATATGCAATGTTTTTCCTTAGTGAAATAGAGATTCCCTAAACTAATTGTGTTAGCTAGAATTATGTCAGGAAAACAGAAGCCATTATGGATATTCCTGTAAAAAAGGACTTTCATACAAGAATTGGAGCCTTATGAAACCACTGGAAGGCTCAGAAGAAAATGTCAGCTTGGGCTCCCATGATTGAGATACCGCTACCCTGAATCATGCCTTCTGCCACTATTTCTCCTAAATTTTGTGCAAATGTATCTTATTGGCAGAATCTAATCTAAGCCATATAGGAAAAGGATTTGGGGGGATGCAAAAAAAAGTATAGGACGTAGTAGCATCAATTTTAGATTGGTAAGAGACAATATAATAAAATAGTATTTGGCTACATCATCATGTATACATTAACAGACAATAATATTAATATGCGATAGGAGGTATATAGTTTTCATTCATTTAGCATCTGCCACACGTCAGTTCTGGGCTTGATGCTGGGACTCAGTACTAAAAATATACAAAGTCACTGCAATGATAGTTTCCAGTTCAGAGAGGAATCTATTATTCCACAATCAAACAAGTAAATGCAAACTCCTAGCTGTGATAAATGGTACCATCCTGCCATAAGAACATAAGAAATGGGGGCCAAACTTTACTTGAAGTGTCAGGAAAGACACATTATTCAACTATGAAGATCAGCAATCAGTTAGTAATGTTACAGCATTGAAAGAAGTTTAAAGAATAAAAATTTAAACCCAGAAGTGAAAATATAGGAGATAAAAACCATTGCCTAAAAGTATCATAGAATGATTTGATGAATAAAGAACATTCATAAGGAAACATACACTATAATAAGCAAATTGGTAGAACTAGTAAAAATGTAGAATTTTACATTTCAACACCTTCCCATCCTTCTGACCATAAATACTGGGTTACAGAATCTTATCTACAGAATTATCAGTTCTACGTTCTGCACATATATGTCCTTGAGATGTCTACTTCATGGGTGCAAAGGCCTTCGACTTGACATTTCAAGTTGTTTCAGCAGAATCACTTTTAAGGTTCTTCGGCTTCTCTCTTCCTTTCTACTCTTGACAAGAAAATGCGCTTAGTGTAGTAGTAGAAATGGTAATGGCTAATATGTACTGACTACTAGCAACGTGTCAGGCCATCTGAGTGCATCAGTTCACAAAATCTTTGCAACCACATCTTCGGGTATGAACGAAGAGGATAGATAGAACCTAAAAACAGGCAGCTTGCTTCTGGAGCCCAGACGGAGCCCTCATTCAATTCCTAAAGCCTCACTAGGAGGACAGTTATTTTATGCATCAGAAAACTGAGGGTCGATGACGTTAAGTCAGCCATCTAAGATCAATGGCAGATATGGAGTTTAAAATCATGAGTATCTGGTCCCATAGATGTTTCTTAAGGGTCAAGAGGAAAGAAAGCTGTCTATATAGAAATGGCCACCAAAAATATTGGTGAAATAATCTCAAGATACCAAATCCTATGTAGGAGAATGTAAAATTTGCTATGAAACATTCAAGTAGTACCTTCTCCACAGAGCAATTCTGTGGCACAGATGAAAGTCAAGAGGTCAGTGACCACCCATCGTTTTCCTGTTGCCCAATTTATCATAAGAGATAAGCTTGGTGGGAGGCAGGAAGATTTGGTCTCCACAGGGTGAGGCTATGCACATTGTGAGAGACTCAACAGGGGGTTTGTAATACTTTCCTATTGCTGCTGCAATAAAATATGATAAGCTTATTATCTTAAAACAATCCGAATTATTTTTTTTATAGATACAGAGCTTAGATGTCCAAAATCAGTCTCACTGGGTTAAAGTAAAGGTGTGGGCAGGGCTCATTCCTTCTGGAGGTTCTAGGGGAGAATTCCTTGCCTTGCCTTTTCCACCTTCTACAGGTGCACTTGCATTCTTAGGCTCATGGCCCCATTCCCACATCACCCCAATATCTTGCTTCTTTCATAATATCTCCCAACACTGACTCTGATCTCCTGCTTCCTCTTTGTAAAGGTTCTTATGATTGCCTCAGGCCTGCCAGGACAATCCGAGATGATCTCCCCATCTCAAGATCCTCAATGTTATCATGTCCGCAGAGTCCCTTTTGCCGTATAAGGTATCACTCACAGGTTGCAGGAATTAGAATGTGGGAATCGTCAGGGGGCTATACTTCAGCCTACCACCAGTAGGTAAACATTTCAAATCCCCAACCTTGTCAATTAAGCCACATCCAGATTTGATTTCTTACTAGACCTCAAGAGCTACATTCTTCTGAGGTTTCTTGGTAATTATGAAACATCACATATTCATGTAGCATTGCAGCTATATAAAAATAATCATTTGAGAGCTTGTAATAATGGCTATCTATAAGACCTGGCCAGAATACTTCAAGGACTACTTGAAGTCTTTTTTGCATCTTCTTTATCATAAACTCCAAGGAATCTCTTTCTGTTCACTGATTCAGTTTCCACAAGCTCTGGGTTTCCTGAGGTCTAAGATAAGGGATTTCTCTCAGGAACTGTCAGTTGTAGCTGTTGAGGGCCATTGTTTTTAAGTGAAGTGTTCATTCATACAAAGAATAAATGCATAGACAGATTGATAGTTCGATAAGAGATAGACCTAAAAATAATAACTAATTTTTACCAATATTGTTGAGCCTGCTGTGTCCCTCTCCTGAGTTATCGGACCATTTTAAGTCCTAAGAATATATTGGCTGACTATTCAAAACCTTTGAACTCTCCCTCACTGTATTAGTCAGGGTTCTCCAGAGAAACAGAACCAACAGGATATAAAAGTAAATATATTATGAAAAATCGGCTCATGTGATTATGGAGGCTGAGAAGTCCCACAGTCTAACATTTCCAAACCAGACCCAGGAAAGTCGGTATGATTCAGTCGAACCATGGAAGCCAATGAGGTAAATCTCAAATTTGAGGGCAGGAGATGAGATGAGATGTTGCAGGTCATGCAGTCAAGCAGAGAGAAAAAAACTTCACCCATCCTCTACCTTTTTGTTCTATTCAGATCCTCAACAGATTGGATGATGCCCACTCCCATTGGGGAGGAACAATCCCCGACTCCACCAACTGGGCAATGCTAATCTCATCAGGAAACAACCTCACAGACACACCCAGAAATAGTGTTTGACCAGATATCTGGGCATCCCCTAATCCAGTTCAGTTGACACCTAAAATTAACTACCACACCCACTTATTACTCTGGTAATCCCTGCCCTGCTTTTGCCAATTTACAGTCAGGTAAAAATGTATTTGTCTTGTTGTAATAATTTTTTTTCATTTTTATTTATTTTGTGGACTAAAGATGTATTGGGATCTTGACTAGGTTAGAATAAGATTGGATCAAATTTGCCATGATGCATTATATATAAGACAGAGAACCTGAATGAACATTTTGCCTCTGATTAGGAGTCTCATGTGGGGTGGGAGCAATGGACCTTTCCCACACTTAGATTTAAACATATATGGAAGAGTGTCTAGGATAGCAGGGTGGAACCACAGTTGGCAAGTTCTTACAGGGCAAGATGCCAGAGCCCGTGACACATAATTCACCCAGGAGAAAGAAGTGTTGCCAAGAAAACCAGACTCAGAAACAGAGGCTAAGAGTTGGAGGAGAGTGGTTGTTTGGTGCTTCCTAGCCCCTAGGTTTTGATCCAGTCCTCAGGATACTCTGGTGACACCCATTTTCCCTGGGCTGGGTGGACGGGGGGGGGGGGGGGGGGGGGAGGCATGTCTGTGTGAAATAAAAAGGCACTTCTCTTTAGTTGGAACGTTAAGAGGTAAAACCCACCCCATTCTGGGAACCGCCTCAGAGCAACTATCCAGGGGCAAAAATTGCAGCGATTCTTCCTTTGCAAGAAATAATCACAGCAATACAAAGATTGGAAGTATCTTTGGGGAAATTGGCAAGAATTCGCCCCTTGGTAGAGGCAGGTATGTGTGGAGGAATCAGACTTCTGTTGTGCTGCCCTTCACCAGGGCGAGGGACCTGAGAAGCAGTGTGGCCCCAGGGCAAGCTGCCCATGTGAACTCAGGTGCCACAGACAATGGGGGTTTCCAGAGGGGCATGGGGTCCAAGGGGGAAATTACAGACAGCCACATGCCTGAGTGAAAAGGTAAGGGTTTTCATCCATCACAATGCAGATTAAAATGAATGTGACCTAAATCTTACCTCCAATGTATCTGCTGCCCAGACATTAGGCAGACATTACTTAACGATTTGCAAAGCCACAAGCGGAGGATTATCTTCATTTCTGTCTATTTCATCAAGAGTGAAGCAGGAGAGGCCTTTTTTTTTTTTTAACAGAGTGTATTTCCTCATAAGCACAGAGAAACAAAGTAAACAATTAGAAAGTACATTGGGGAGAAAGGAAAGAATCGCTACCACAATGTTTAAAAACCTCTGTAAAGTGACATATATTATGCATTTATTAACACAGAAAATAAAGTTCTTGGCATGGATCTTATTTATTCTTTCAGGTTCCAACAATCCATCAATTACCAGACCCTGGAATTATTCCTTTGAGGCCATGGTTTCTCAACTGCTGCACTGCTGACAGTTTGCACCAGATAATTCTTTGTTGTGGGATGTGTCTTGTGTATATGCTAGTATGTTTAGCACCATCCCTGGTCTCGACCTTCTAGATGCCTGTAGCACCCCTTGTGGTGACAAGTGAAAATGCCCCTGGACATTTACTTAATGCTCATTGCCAGATGTCCCTGGAGGGAAGATAATTAATTAGCCCCACCTCCTCCCTGAGACCCACCGCCTTCAAGCAGTGAGCACTGAGCTCATATTCAGCTCATGGATTTACCTCAGAATTATGTAATATAAGTAATACATGTAAAGACCTTATGTTTCCTAATGTTATGTAACTACATAAAGTATCTTATGTACCTCCAGAGATAAACCCAGATTAATATCTGTTAAAATCAACATTGATTGAATTAAATTGTTTCAAGATGAATGTTATAAATGACATTTAGAAAATTTTATGCAAAGCAGAGCGCTCATTAAAGCTTTCGTATGAGCCAAACATTAAAAAAATGTGACTTTTATTCTATACAATGTATGTTGTTTTGGTGTTTTGTTTTTTTTTTAATCCCAGAAAAGGAGCAAATGAGCTTGACAGGAAAATCACATTCAGTGTTTTTTTCTTAATCTTGTGTATCGTGGTAATAAACAGTTTTCCTGTCATTTGTGGTTCTTTGTTCCAAGATGATGTAGATGATGTGATAAAGCAATCTGATTAAAATGAAAAGAAGAATCTTTTTATTTTAAATGACATCTTTAGAAAAGAAAAGCAGGTTTTTTTCTACTAACAGACTATGTACTTCAAATTACCCACAGTGAATTATACATAGAAACATTTCAAAACAGATGAAACTACAAAAATTGAGACATTATAAATGATAAACTGGTAAGTCTTTCTCTGTTGAATTATGAAAGAAACTTACCAGAGAACAGTACAAAAATTCAATGCAGAGACACATGATTTTATTTCTTCTGCAGAAAAAGAAGGCACAAAAGTGAACTAACCTCTATAGCTGTAAAGATGAATTTTAAAACCAATAAAACCCATGGGTACAATCTTCACAACTGAAGGGAAATATGGTTAGTGTGGTTTCATTCAACATTTACCAATATTTCTATATATTAGTTTTTTTTTTCATTTATTCACACAAGACATTCCTCTATAACAGTAAACCTTAGAGAATAAACCATGAAAACACTGCCTGGAAGAAACGCGCATTAAAAGTTTAAAGCAGTGATTTCGTACCATCACTCAGATTAAGTTTTTATCTCCAGTATTACTGCATGATAAAGAAAATCAAATAAATTTCACTCATGAGGCTTTTCCCCAGAGCTCCTGATTGACAGTGAAAATGTCAAGAAAAGATAAGTGCACATATCCTGCAGTTGCTTTGCATCTCATAACTAAGCATTTAGCTCCTACAGCAATGGGAGGGAAGGTAGCACAAGCTGGGGTAAGAACACAGGGCAACACCCCAGAAACACACGAGTCTCAGCTGGTCACCCACACAATACCCACTGCAGAGCCAATGACAGTGTCGTGTTCAGTTAAGCTAGTGATCATGAAATGGCAATAAATAAAATATATTTTAATGAATGCAGATGCAAAATTTAGAAAGGATATTTTGATCCAGACAAGATGATCTACACACATTTTTTTTTCCCCTTTCCTCCCACCAGGCACAGCTAAAAATCTGGGACCTGACATGAAAAATTCAGAAAGGTAGAGAGAAGACAGATTGGCCAGGGATGTCCAGATCCAGGAAACCCTATGACTGAGTTGCCAGGTTTTCTTTTAGCCTCTTGTATATCCTGGGCAGGGCGCTGGAGAAGCTAGCAACTGATAAAACAACAGCCCAAGAAAAGACTATTTTCTCTAGCCGAAGGATTAGGAAAGGACAGTCTAGGAAAACAACTTGTTCAGCAATAACTTCTCTACTCAAGTCAAACACAATGGTAGAAAAACATAGCCTCTCCCACCATCATTAACAAAGGGTGAGTGGGAACCTGAATGTCCACTCTGGCTGGCTTGAAGAGCCTGCCAATTCCAGGCCTAGTGACTTCCCTCCTAGACATTAGAAAGGACTTTCTGCATTGTTAAACAAGTAAATAAGATGCAATCCCATTTCATAAATTTTACACTTCTTTGTCACTTCAGAGTTTAAGTGTTTTAAGTCTTATAACTACCTAAGGGGTAGATAAATATTTATTTCAGTTTTTTTCCACCTCACTCTACAAATCAAGACATTAAATGTGTCTACTGCTCATTCCTTAATCTACCTTAAAAACAACAACTCATCTTTCAAATCTCAGATAAAGATGTCATTTTCAAAAAGCCAAGTTCCCTGAAACCCATGGTTGTATCTGGACTTCTGTGAACTCCAGAACATGGTGAACTATTTTTATTTCCTATTAATGTAACATGGAAATGACCCTATGCTTTGTCACTGGACAGGAGCAGGTTCAATAGTGAAAGTAATGAAAACATAATTTTCTCCTTTGCATTCTTGGGTGTAGGGCTTCACGCTACAAAAAATCCACAGGTCCCTCCATGTGTTTCAGTAACCTCCCTAAAGACAATCCACACCACAGCATTTGTTGGCAGTGGGTGGGGCTGGGGTGGAATTGACGGTCCATAATGAGGGATGCAATGGAGTCATCCGAGCAGGAAGAAAAAATTAGAACCACCGGACTTTGAGGTTGGAAGATGGGTAAGGAGACAGTGGGAGGAGGGGATGCACAGGCAGGAACCCCACTCCCATGTAGAACCTGGTGGCTAAGCCTGGCCTCCTGCCAGAGCCTTAGCAACAGAAGAAGGACTGGTCAACAGAGAGCTGTCTCCTCTGTATCTTTACTACCAGAAGAAGAAAATGACAGACTGGTTCTCAGAATCTCTAATAGAGGGAAGAATGAGAGCCACCATGGCATAAGGACCAGAAATTCCTTAAATTAAAACTATAACAAATGACCTCAGTGTTCTTGTATAATCTAATGAAAGAAACAGAGAGAGGAGGGGGCAGGGGTGAAAAAGAAATCTCTCAATTAATTGGGACCTGATTTTTTTATATTCTAAAATAAAGAAAAGTGGCATATCCCACTCCTCTTGGATCACAGAGCAATGTATGCTTGATATATCTGTTTATTCCTTCCTATATGTCACTAGATTTTAAGCTCTGTGTACAAGGCACATCTGTTTGGTTCACAAATTTTTTCTGAATGCCTAGCTATGCCTCCCCTTCTTCACATCTAGGTTAAGAAGACATTAAAAATAACACTACAAAAATAAAATAAAATAGGAAGAAAATTATGATTTTAGGCCACATATCAAAAAAAAAACAAACATATTTTATAAATAAAAAAAAGTTTTAATTTGGTCAACTAAATTGGTTTTTGTATGTTTTTTGTTTGTTTTGCACAGGCTCTATGCCCAATGTGGGGTTTGAACTCAGGACCCTGAGATTGAGAATCGCATGCTCTACCAACTGAGCCAGCCAGACACCCCTCAAATAAATTGTTTTAAATGACATCAGAAAATAAACCAATGTGACTAAGATATTTTCCTTTCAACTTTGGTTTTCTTTCAGATTAAAATCATGTGTTTTTCATACATGGAGAGAGTGGAATCTGGCTCTGTGTTACTTACATAATAAAAGCCAACTTCTTAACTAGAATTAGAGAGTCACCAGGATGTTGGGCAGAACAACAGAATCTACTAATTCATTTCTTAAATTATATATGCAAATGTACCTAACACATATAAATATAGATTTGGCCCCCTGTACCAACAACTTTTAGCTAAATTTCTAAATCAAGAAAAGTGTAAAACATCCGTCAAATGACATCCGACTCTAACTTTACGTTATTCAGGAAAAATCAGATAGCAACTCCAGCCTCTCAAAAGAATTCTTCTGACCATAATTATATGCATTGTTCTAGATCAAGCAGAATGTACCAGAGAATAGATCAAGCAAGCAGGACTACATAGGACATGGAGAATGCTAAGGCTAATCTGCCCTGAGTTATGGGGAAAGAGTACATTGCTTAGGCAGCCAAAGCAGCTCCCTGTCCATTTTATAGGACCTCATGTCCCATGCCTTTTGGACACAAAGTAATAATCTATTCTTTGCAGGCATGCTCACTCTTTTAGAAAACAATTTTTATAAAAAATAAAGTTGATAAAACAAAAGACAAATTATGTAGACCCCAAGAAGAAATGATGTCCAAGTCAAGTTCTGAAAAGTGCCAAGTGAAGAGGGATTTAATATGCATCCCAAACAAAGGAGCCCGCATTTACAAAACTGTTAGTAGAAAAAGTATAAGATATTCAGAGGTCAGCAAGTATTTTCTTCTAGAATTTCATCGTATGGTAAGGCCACAGTGCAATTGCTTACACTCCTAGGTGCTGCCCATAAGCTTTCTGTGCTCCATCCTGAGATACAGTTGGGGTCCATTAATGGTCCCTGGCCTCAGAATGAAACTCCATGTCTCTCAGGAGGGCCTGTCCTCATTTCTGCAGTATGAAGAATGCCTTCTTCTTCGTAAAGTGTGCCCCATTGATCCTGGGGGACTTGGCAATAGCCCAAATTCTGTTACATTTCATGTCCAGATAGTATGGGATGTATATGCAAATCATACCCCAGGAACAATCCTGATATGTATACACTCTCCAGGGTGTATAAATTCTGCTGTGCTAAAGCTTTAAACAAAATCCTTAATTGATTTTCATGAGGCAAAGTATTAATCTATTCTTTGCAGGCATGCTCACTCTTTTAGAAAACAAACACAGTTCTTGATAGGCAATGGTTAGGGAAAACCCATCACAAAGAGCCTTGCATTTTCAAGATAAAAATATAGCAGCTTTAGTATCATTTGAGAGTTTGTAGATAATTTAGAGGTTATTACTAACTCTATACATCTCAATAGGGAATAATGTTTCTGCATTTCTCTGACAGAATATACACAGCCTTCAGGAACATTTTATCCAGAAAATGTTCTCTTTTGAAACTGCTTTTGTCCTTTTTTCAAACCACTCATCTCAGTAAAGTATATTACATTTATTCACACATTGTATACATTTATTTTTAGAAGTGAAGAAAAAGTTTAATTTTTCTTGCCTTTAAAAGCAACCATATAGTCTATATAGATTAAATAAAATATGCTCTTTTTAAAAATTGTTCCTATAGTAGAAAAAACAATGATGTCAAGCTGTCTGCTCCTCACTAAAGCAAAATAATAGAATGGAGAGGGTTATTACTGTACATCTAAGACTTCAAACCACATAAGTTTTGCCTTTTTACCCTCATTATCTCTGTATTACTTGGCTAAGGATAAGGTGTAACAACTAGAGACCCAACAGTCTGCTGCCCTTCCTTCACCTTGGCCTAAAACCAAGGGCAAAGGCTTAAACACTAACTGGAAAATAATTACTACATGTGAGTACCACTCTTCTACCACAGGAAAAATGACTTATTTTTTTCCTCTCTTGTCACACAAGCATATACCTCTTTTCAATAAAGCTAAAAAATGTCACTAAAGAAAGGAGAAAAAAGTAGATAAACAGACATAAATATCAAATTTACAGTAACTACAAGTATTTCATTATGACACACTATCTCTTATGAAAGGTTTTAGGGAAAAAAATTAATAAACTTTTATTTTATTTGCTCATTTTAGTGTGTCAGGATCCTAGGAAATAAGAAGGCATGTTTGGGGATAAATATAAGCCATGCAATTTTATATTTGCTTAAATAAATTTTGCTACACATTAACATTCTTGAAAAATGGTATAATTTAAAAACAAGTTGTGTACTCAATGAAGAAATAAAAATAAAATGTGTTTTTCTTAAATTGTACATGCAAATGTATGTAACATACACAAATACGTATTTTCACCTGTGGACCAATCACTCTTAATTTCTAATTGCCTCCAGAGGAGATTACTACTTTACTTGCTTCTAGTAGGGCAGTAGTATTTTTATCAGTAATAGAAGTAGCAAGAAAAGGAAAAGGAGTAAGAAGAGAAGTACCAGAGGAATAGTAATAGTACTACTAATAATAGTCGTCATAGTAGTAGTAATAGTAAAGAGACCCTTCATTGTCTGAGCATAACACATCCAAAAAAATGTGTTAGTGGATTTTTGGATAGCAGGAGTCTATATCCCATTACTTTAAGTGAGAAAGATAATAACACATTCTAAGCTTACCTTAAATCTCAATAAAAATTTTCCATTATCATCAAAACACTTAAACTCTTATGTAATATTCCATCATTTTTTGCAAAATGTAAATCATTAAAAATACCAGTTACTCAGCTATTTAACAATTAAAAATATGTTAGTGAGTATATTGCAGTAATTAAAATATATATAAGAATGAGGGGCGCCTGGGTGGCTCAGTTGGTTAAGCGACTGCCTTCGGCTCAGGTCATGATCCTGGAGTCCCTGGATCGAGTCCCGCATCGGGCTCCCTGATCGGCAGGGAGTCTGCTTCTCCCTCTGACCCTCCCCCCTCTCATGTGCTCTCTTTCTCAAATAAATAAATAAAATCTTAAAAAAAAAAAAAAAATATATATATATATATATGTATATATGAATGGTAACAAAATACACTTTCTTCTACACTGCAACAAACATATACTAAATAGTAAATAAGAAAGTGGTAAGTTAAAAGTATGTTTGAAAAATGTACAGGGCGCCTGGGTGGCTCAGTTGGTTAAGTGACTGCCTTCAGCTCAGGTCATGATCTGGGAGTCCTGGGATCGAGTCCCACATCGGGTTCCCAGCTCAGCAGGGAGCCTGCTTCTCCCTCTGACCCTCCCCCCACTCATGCTGTTTCTCTTTCTCTATCTCTATCTCAGATAAATAAATAAAATCTTTTTAAAAATGTACATAATAATAAAGTAAAATAAAGCAATTAGAAAGATGTAATGATTCAACAAAAGAAGAGTTGCTTGTCTTAGTTCAGGCTGCTTTGTCAAATACTATGGACTGGTTGTCCTAACAAATATTTATTTCTCACAATTTTGCAGGCTGTAAGTTCAAGATCAAGGTGCTGGCAGATCCGGTGTCTGGTGACACCACTTTTCCTGATTTACAGATGGGCATCTTCTTGTGTATCCTCACAAAGCAGAGAACAGAGAAAGAGATAGAACAAACTCTCTCATATATTTTCTTCCAAGTGCAGGACCCCACCATCATTATCTAATTACCTCCCAAAGACCCCATCTCCAAATACCATCATGTTGGAGACAGATTCCAACATGTGAATTTTGAGGGATATGAACATTCAGTCCATAGCAGTTGCCTGGGTGTTTTGATGGGGAGAGAAAGAAAATGGGTCAGTGACTCTGGACTCTGGAAACCAAACTGAGGGTTACAGAAGGAGGGGGGACAGGGGGATGGGGTAACGGGTGATGGGTATTAAGAAGGGCACATGTGAGGGCGCCTGGGTGGCTCAGTTGGTTAAGCAACTGCCTTCGGCTCAGGTCATGATCCTGGAGTCCTAGGATTGAGTCCTACGTCAGGCTCCCTGCTCAGCGGGGGGCTCTGCTTCTCCCTCTGACCCTCTTCCCTCTCGTGCTCTCTGTCTCTCATTCTCTCTCTCTCAAATAAATAAATAAAATCTTAAAAAAAAAAAAAAAGAAGGGCACATGTGGTAATGAGCACTGGGTGTTATAACCAACTGATGAATTGTTGAACACTACATCAAAAACTAATGCTGTACTATATGCTGGCTAATTGAACATAATAATAATAATAAAAAGAAAACAAATCAGTAGCTCTTTCACTGGTGATTTCTCATTATGTGGGCTTGCATGCGACTTCAATCTCATGGACCCCACCAATCCTGAACATAAATTGTTTATTCATTTTACACAACACAGAGTTGATATGGAGCTCAACTTCATTACAGATTTCCCACCTCTCTCAATTTTTTCAGAGCTTTGAAAATGTCCAGGACCTTGTGCTGTTTCAGTGTGACATCTAACACCATTTCAAACTGATGGTGTCTCTCCATCCCTGCACAAGGAACTTGGATATGATACTTTTCTGAGTAATATAGTGGAGTTTCCCCAAACTAGCCATACTTTTATATTTTCCCTCATTTTTATACACATAAAAATAGTTGTATGGATGACAGCTTGGGCACCCAGGACGGTCAGACTTATAACTGATGTTGAATTTACCTCTTTAAGTATTTCACCATTTTTAACTTTTCCTTGAATCATATGGGCTTCTCTAGGCTTCTTATCCCCACCCCCTTATTTTCTTCACAGGCACCTCTACTTTCTTCGAAGATATCGAAACTAATAATTCAGAGGAGATGATAGCAATGCAAGTACCATTTCATAGTGTAGCCTGAAAGATTTTTAGTGCAGAAAAAGTAATGAAAAATCAAATGTTTTATTTAAAAATAAGCAAATATAACAAACAGAGGAACTCTGAAAAAGATGCATTCATGTTTAGGGTTAGATGGATAGACAGACTATGGTATTAAATGTCATGTATAATGGTAGATATTATGTATAATAATACAGACTAATTCTATAATATATATCATAGTCAATGTGTCATATATAATAAAGCCACATGAATCCAACCACTAGAAAAGAGGTTAACTTTTCAATAATATTACAGGGAAACTTGACTAGTACAAATACATATCACACTGGGTCTTGTATCACTATCCAACGAACTGAGATGGACTAAGAATTAAATGAAGAAAATAAAACCAAAGGAATAAACACTATAAGCAAAATCAGTGACTATTTTCTGATGTAGGGCATTGAAAGGTTCCTGAATTTCCCAATTCTTTAAATATCACAATCATTTTCTGTGTAAGATAAGTTCAAAAAATTCAAAGTCATCTTTGATCATTTTGTCTCTCCTGTTACCATGTTCATTGTATTATCTTTATTTCTATAGCTGTACATTCCATAAATGGCTGAGATTATTCTTTTTGAAGCAGAGCTCCGGTTACATCAAGACACAGTTTTTAAAAAAATATATTTTTTTCAGTTTCCACTGACCATTACTTTAGTGTGGTCTCTATTCCAGCATTAAAATGCATCCTTAATATATTTTCAAATTCATAAAATTTCCAATTTTATGTCATACCAAAGATATGTCCTACTCTTTTCTACGCTGTGTCTTTGGGCAATTCCATCACCCGAAATGCTACATCCTTCTTCACCTGTACCATTTAGAATCCTAGCCATGTCTAAGAGGCTAATCTCAATGCCATCTTGTCATGCTAGTTCTCCTACTGCCTACCTAAGTGGAGGTTATCTTTTTTTCCTTTGGAACCTCATGTGATGTTGTAGAACACAGGTATGCTCACCTGAAGCCATCTTGTGAACAGTGAATAGTCATTGGTTTGCAGGGTCACTGCATGAGCCATGCATTAAGTATTCAAATATCAGCACCTGGAAAGAGAGAGGAGCATAACAGTGAGCAAAATAGAAAGATGCAAACAAATAAAAACAAAAATAAAATACAGAGAAACAGAGAGGTAGATAATTATTTAAATAGGCCAATGAGTGAGAATAGACCCAACTAGTATATGAGAGGGACAGCAAGTATCTTCTTTTCAGAATACTGTTTTTTTTTTTTTCCTAGAATGTTTATCATAGCAGAAGCTCATCACTCTGAGCGTGATTCAACCAGAGAAATAGCTTTTTATTACAATGCTGGAGCATTGTTTTGAGTTTAGGTTTACAGAATTTTGATATTTTTCTTAGGGATTTTCAGGGGTCATTCTGCTTATATGTTGTTTTTGACTTGTACACTGAGTCTACAGCTTAACTTGTTTGTCAGATGCTACCGCAGTGTAATTCTCCAACGCTCTTGTAATGGTTGTAAATTCCTTGACAAGAATCATTCACTCCCACAGTTTTTAGCACATACTTTGTATTAAATGATCTGAACTATGGAACTGCTTAACTGAAACCTCAGATTAATTGTTTTCACTGAAGTTCCATCTGCACTCCTGAGTATGAACAATCTGACAGACAAGTTCAAAAAAACAAACAGGAGAAAAAATCCTAATTTATATTTTAGCAGCTGAGGCATAGTCATATGGAAAACACAGCAATGAATATGGAACCCTAAAAATATTCACCTAAGATTTTGAAAATTCTTTCTTTCTGGTCCAAAAACTTAGTGATATTTATTACTTAGAAGACCTACATTACAATAAAAACTATGTCCCATCTTTGAAAATAATAGTCATATAACTTCTTCCCTGGCATTTGTCAATCCAGGTAGAATTAAGAGCACATATTCTCATTTCAGATGAAGAACAAAACATTTAACAAAGATGAATTGTCTTTGGATCTCATTTTATAGTAACAGATTAATGAAAAAATTTTATAGAGGTGTTGTCCATATACGTACATACAGGAGACTATGGAGCTTGTGTTGGTGAATCAACATAAATAAAAAATTCAAATGCATGCACACACAGTCACACAAATAAGTACACATTGCATCATTTCTGCCACTAAGCCTGATTTTGTGAAATAACCTCTAGTTGCAGTTTCTAAAAACTGTTACCTCACTGGAGAGTCCTTTCAAATTTAGAACTCAGTTTTTAACCTTCTTTTCACAAATGTATCATCAGTAATTGATTATTTATTAAAAGATCAGTGTTATGAAGCAGACAGCTTCTTGCTCACAGACGCTTCCTACGCCTGGAGTCTACCTTATTAGTAAGCTTCTTGATATGGGAATAAATATTCTTATTGTCTAAGCAAGTGTGATTCTCTTTTCTTTTACATCCTCTTACAGCACATAGAACAGATTCTTGTATTCACAGAGTACAATAGTTTCTGGGTGGCATACATGTAGTAGGATGACATGAAATGATATAAAATAAATATCTTAAAGCCAATATTGGTCCTAAGTAGTTATCCCTTGAATTGACTGTTGGTGCTCTAAGTAAATGTCTGTTTCAAAAAAAAGAGAGCAGTGGCGAAAAGTTATAGAGCCCCAGTGAGGCAGGGGAGCTCAGGTAGGGAAGCTCATAAGAGAGAATTATTTGTGTAATGCTGTAGGACAAACGTACATCTGTCATTAAAAAGAGGTTCTTGGTTTGGAAATTATTTAGGTCTGAGAATAAAGGCATGCAACAGAATACAAATCCATACAATACAGCATTGGGTTCCTTAGGTTTCTGGCTCTGTATCTCTTCTAAGGCAAGTAGGAAAGTTTCAGAAAGAGCTAACTTAAGAAGTTCTAGGTAACTTCATATAATCTTTTGTTCACAGTTTTGTTTTTGTGCAACTTGAGACTATAAAAGCTCTTTTATGAGCGATTAAGAGAAACAACTCCCACCTTGAATATAAAGGATCTTTGGAACTGCACTTTTGAAATTGCTACTGTCTCCTTGGATCCTGGAATATTTTGACAGGCACCTTCATGGTCTTTATTAAGTGAACCTTAGCATTTTTCTTTCCTTTCATAATGTTAAACATGTCTATCTGTAGAGTAGATATTTTTTATGCCTGCTTTTTTTCCCACAGGACATAAAATAACTTAAAAAGCAAAACATTAAAAATATGTGCATTGAGAAATCAAGCATATAATTTATTATAGACAAAAGTATATATAATGAAGACTTAACTTTTCTTTTTTTTTTTTTTTTAAGATTTTATTTATTTATTTGAGAGAGAGAATGAGACAGAGAGACATGAGAGGGGGAAGGGTCAGAGGGAGAAGCAGACTCCCTGCCGAGCAGGGAGCCCGACGTGGGACTCGATCCAGGGACTCCAGGATCATGACCTGAGCCGAAGGCAGTCGCTTAACCAACTGAGCCACCCAGGCGCCCAAGACTTAACTTTTCATACTGAACTATAAACACAAAATTATCTGAATTATATTCAAATAAAAATGGGATTTCTGCAAATATCTATCTTCTTCTTTAATAACTACAATAAAAATTTGAGGAATTATCAAATATGAATTAACAGAATTTAATGGTCAATAATTTTTTTAGCTTATCCACACATTTTCCTGAAGTTCCTGAAGAATGAATCCAACGAACTACTGCATCTTCTTTAGATTAAAAAGTTCTAAAAGTACGTTTTTATTTACAGTTTTAATAAGCACATGTCTACAAGCAAGTTTTACATGTTAGGTCTTTTTTTCTATCCATTTAAGAAGTTGAAATTTTGCACATAAAATTGTCAAAATGTGGTTTTCTGCATTGACCAAATCTGGAAAATCAGGCTGAGGAACTGTCCTGGCCAACAGTGAAGATTTACTGTTCACATACATCCCACCAAATATGACACTGAATCAACATAATTGTATAAAGGCTGGTTATCATTTTTTTAATTTTGTTTTATTATGTTATGTTAATCACCATACATTACATCATTAGTTTTTGATGTAGTGTTCCGTGATTCATTGTTTTAATAAAAACTTGGGAGTTTTAGGACCTTGCCAAGAGCAAAGTAAATCAATGAAAAATTATGGTAGATGATTTTTATCTATAATGCACACCTGTGCAAGACTTAGTGAGATTTCAGAGGCGAACACTTTGGTCTGATTATTAAGTTACTTGAACTCTATATTGGAGCTTTATGATTTTTTTGGACATTTTCTCCGTTAATTTGGGTGGGGTTCCACCTAAATCAAATGTTCATGCAATGGATGTGAATGTTACATGCATGAAGGTGTAGACAGCTGTTCAGCCCCCCAAAATTGATAAATAAATTTCTCCTTGATTGCTTCAACTAGAATTTTAATCTGCCTCTGGTGAACTTTTGTAGCATTATTTGTAATGTCTTTATAATACTTCTACCCCAATACTGTGTACTTGTCTTACTGCCTCAAGAATATAGGAAATTCATTGAAGATAGAAAGCACATCTTATCTATCTTTGAATTCTAGACAGCACCCAGAAAATCTTTGAGCAAAGACATGACTCTGAGTACAATTGTCCCACGGATGAACACACTCCCAATTGGTGATATGAAAAATATAAGAATGAGGCGGCCTTATCTTTGTTTTAGCATGGATAGAAAGTACAGAGGGAAAAGGACAGATAAGAACACTTTTTCTAATGCATAAAGTGGCTAGTCACTATAAAATTTGGAATTTAAAAAACAAATTGGGAATTCAAAAAATAAAAACCAAGATCAAAAGTGTAAAGGCTTGCTTACTTATCATCCTTAGAGGAGAGCTATGCTTTTCCATTTTACCACTGTTATGCATTCTGTAAAAGAATGACCTTGATGTTAATTTTGTGTTAGTACTGAAAAAAAAAATACCTGTAGAATGTTATAATTCCAACCAACAGTCTTTTGTTTCACTTCCAAAACGGTCTAGCTTCTTAGAAAATAATAGGGTTTGACAGTTTCAGGGTAAGAATAATATCTTGTTGTCACATGTCCCCAAAGACACCTGCTGAGAAATTCATCACAGTTCAAAGAGCATGGATATACCATCTCATATTAAATGTGAGAGTCTTATCTAAAGTGTGATCTCCTGTGTGCTTACTGTATTTGGCTTGAAAAACTACATATTTATTCAGATCTTTGTTCTAGTGTTAATCCCTCGTCTGACAGCATCTCACATCTCTTGGTTAAACATTCCTCCACAAATGTCACCTCATACTAATTAAAGTGAAGTATTTCAGCTACTGTTTATTTATTAATTCAACCAAGACTTCCTGTAAATAAAAAAGGATCCAAGAGGGAAAAAGCATGTATTTGCCTTGCAAATTACATCTGTAGAGTGTCAACTTTGTCCATGAAAATTAATGGTTTGTAAAGCAGCTAGCTATTTCCTCTGAGTTTGCATCGTGTATTATGGCCCAATTATAAACAAATAGTAACTTCAGTGTAATTACAAATATAATTCAGATAAAATAGAAAATTCCCTTTGGATTAAAGAAAAAACTTTTCATTCAGATTGAGGACATTAAATGTAGCAAATCTGTAATGAAGTTGTTGCTTTTATTTGGGTGTGATATGAAGTCATCTCTCTGAGAAAATTAGAAATAAAAGGATCGGTGTACCCCACAGGATATCTCTAACAATTCTCGGGCTCTTTTATTAAAATGAAGGGCAATAATTTTGGGGTTCTTGACTACATTCCTAATCCCTGCCGAAAGGATCCATTTTGGACTAATCTATTAAATTTATAAATATAAGTAATGGATATCTATCCCTTTTTTATAAAATCATAATAATATTGTTCTTTTCTACCATGCTTTATTATAAAAAAAAATTATACTCCTGTTACGTCACAGGGACAGGGATAGAGAATACTGATAAAAAGAGTGATAATAAGCACATCCAAAGCCAGAGATTTAATACGTTCTCTGTATCTTGTTTGGGAATTTCTAGTTTTAAAGATTCTCACTCGGCTCCACTATGCTGAGGTTGGCAGTTAAAGGAGTTGCAAACCTGTATTTACATTTATGTCCTTTCACTTAGGTAACATTCCTCACTCTCTAGCTGTTTATTGGAAATTTAACAAATTGTCTCAAAATAAATAATCCATAATAAAAGTCCTACTCTGGAAACCCCTCTCCCTTCTCAGAGAACTACCAAATGTTTGTTTAGAACTTAGCAACATCTTGCTTGTGTTTTTGTGTTAATTTCAAAGATCAAATAACAGCCAATTCGTCTTAAATTTTCATTAAAATGTATGATAACTTTGTTACATGAATAGACTTTCAGAACTATAAAAAGCCTTAGTTATAGCTGGTAATGGTCCCACACAGTGAAGGAGGAAACATCTTAGAAATAGATGGAGGGGATAAGATCATCCTTATGATAATTATTTCAATACCTCTTTTTATCTTAAATCTTCCTCAAATATTGTTTAGAATTGTTTGCTTGCAAACAAAGTAGCTACCCAAGGTTCTGGACATTAATCCAATTATAAAATTTTTCTTTTCCATATTTTGCTAAACCCAAAGCCCTGGAATATATGGGCATAATGACTCCAATGTTATTACAGTAGCTGCATTAGTTAAAATTTATACCTAGCAAATGAGACGTGTCTTTGTTGCTTTATGAGTCCTAAATAGTAAAGGGCATGTTCCGTTTTAATTTGACTTCAAGATATATTTTTAACTTATCTGATAATTGAGAGAATTGTTTGAGAAACTGAAGACACTTTTGTTTCTTTGTACACATATTTATAAAGAATAGGGGTGCCCTGCTGTGTTTGTTTATTTCATTTTACAACTCCTACAATTCAGGGAACAAAGGTATATTCATAGATCAGTAAATTCTGGGAAATAAAAAATAAATGAGTCCAAGTTTGACCTCATAAATAACGTGTGTGAACTGTGTTCTACTGCTTTGTCCCTCTGTGTATGTTTTACATTAAAAAATATGTAACACTAAAAAAGGCAAAAGATGGTTTTGAAAATATTTTGGTTTATACAAACCATATTAAGGTTTTCCTTAATTTCTAAAATAGTTGTGGTATGCCTCACTTCCAATTGTTTGAGTATGAATCCATTTTAGGGAAAATAAACAGCAATATACCCATGGTGAATTTGTTTGATGCTACTTAACATTGTCATTTCTTCTAATTGAGCCAACATCAGCTCTTCTGAAGATCCAGGTATGTAGTAACTCATTTGGTATCTACTTTTTCTGTTACTATAGCAGCACTTTTTAATGAGGTCAACAAATCCAAATGTCAAATTCTAGATGAAATTGCAAAATGTAACACTGCCTCAAAATAGTTGCATTTTTGTTCTGTAAGAAAAGTAGAGGAAAATTTATAATTCTTTATGGAAAAACCCAAAACAAAGCCCAATTATGGAAGCTATATATTTGCTAAATAATTGATAGCATAAGAGTTTTAAAATTCTATCAGGATAAGCAAGTTTCCTTGTTAAACTAATTAATTAGAGTTGCATGTAGAACAATACATTTTGATTAAAAAAAAGACAAACGAGAATGCACATGATAGCTATGTGATTAGAAATGATCCACATTAAGTTACATATATATAATTTCTATGATGTTTTATTTGCAGTAATAATTGATGCACTTATTCTTATCCACACCCCCACCATGATTACCTACTGACTATGTTACAGTCTCATCTTGCACCCTCTCCCCCACCCTCCAGCCAAACTGTTTCATTTTGGGATCCAAATACACTAAGCTTTTGTTGGCCCTAACACCTTTACTTGGGCATTTCCCTTTGTATGACTGACCTCTTCTTTCACTCAAATCTCACTTTTTTTTTAAATTTATTTATTTATTTATTTATTTATTTATTTATTTATTTATTTTAAGATTTTATTTATTTATGAGAGAGAGAATGAGAGACAGAGAGCATGAGAGGGAGGAGGGTCAGAGGGAGAAGCAGACTCCCCGCCGATCAGGGAGCCCGATGTGGGACTCCATCCCGGGACTCCAGGGTCATGACCTGAGCCGAAGGCAGTCGCTTAACCAACTGAGCCACCCAGGCGCCCCAAATCTCACTTTTAAATGTCATGTCTCTGAAGGCCTTCCTTGGCCTTCCAGGAATTTCACTGAGTCTTTCACTGTCTGACATTCTTGATTTCTTATTCTTATATTCTTATTCTTCCTTTATTTCTAACTTCCCAATAGAATATAAGTACTGCAATGACTCAACTTCTCTGTCTTATTTGCAGCTACATCACCATATTTTAGATACTTTCTGACACATTCATTGTATATATGCTTGGCAGATGCCAATTCGTGCAGGAACTCGAGAGTCATTATAAGGAAACTAACGTTTACAATAAGAAGACAATGAAGTTTACATTACAAATGTGAGACATGCCCTTCCTCAGGACATTTTTTTATGGCTAATTTGGTCTGATCATTCAGCTCTCAGTTCAAAAGGGTCCTTTCTTAACCACCATATTCAAAGATTAACTCTTATTATGCTTGATCATGGCACACAATTTATTTCCTACATGACAACATATTTTGAAATTACTGTGTTAGCTTATTTACTTCAGCATTTTCTTCTTTTTTTCACCATAATAGTACAGAGTCCATGAAAGTAAGGATGCTGTTTGTTTTGTTCATAGTTGTATACTTTGGTGTGTAATCCAGTGCCTGGTACATGATGCTCAAAAATATTGGCTGAATGAGTGAATAATGGATTTAAGATATATTTTACAGACTATATATACAGGTTACATAAAATAGGTTTGATGACAATTCCAACAGATGGGAAGGAAAAAGAGAGAAAATAAAAGATGATTTTCATTTTCTGCCTTGGGCAACTGGGGGTAACTGTTTGAAGGAAGGCACTGCTGGTTGAAGAAAGGCACCAAGAAAAATGGATGGTGGTGGATGGATAGTTAGACAGAGGTAGAAGATGCATGTGAAGGGAATAGACACTAATGGCATATACTTTTGAAGTTCATAAGGCACCCTTGTAGATTCCCCAAGTAGGTTGTTGGATATATAGGGTAGAAGTTCAGTAAAAAGGTCTAGACTAAGATTTGGTGCATTATACACATACAGTGGATAATTAAAGGCATGAGAAGGTATGAACCCACCTAAAGAAATCCAGGTAATGTTTAGAAAGAGGAAAAAAGTTCCAGGATTCTGTTCCAGGGCAGAATACAGAAAGGGAATGTAGAAGTCTAATAGATATAAGTAAGAAAATAATAGCCAGTTACAATAGTGTGTTTTGTAGGATCATTTACCCAAAGCCTAGAAAGACGCTTAAATTTAGAAGAGCCAAAAGCAATCACAGGGCTGTTTTATAAATATTTGAAAGGGCATCTGGATCCATGGTTACAATCGATTGTTATAAATTTTTCTTTCCCTGGGCAGTCACTGGGGTCTCCATGAAGGGTATACATTATTTCCAAGCTTCACTAAAAAACTACAAGACTTCTATCCAAGCAGATCTTGGGAATCACTAAAAAACATAAATAACTAGAGTTGAATGGGGAGATAAGTTTCAGATTCTCTAATTACTGCAATTATGACTACACTGCTCAGCTCCACTGACTCTTAGATACACAACAGGCCTCCCTCAAGTTTTCTAAGCATATAAAATTCAGAAACCATTACATGTACACTAGAGGAGCATAGATGAATAATAAAAACATTCATTTTCATATAATAAAAGCACTCACTTAGTAATCAGGGGAAATTATTTAAGGACAAATTAGAAAATAGAAATCAAGTGTTCTTATATCACAGATGTCATTTTTTTCAAAGTATCTTCTACATATGTTCCATGTTTTTAAATAACTCTCACATTTAAAACTTATATGTCCAAATTCTGTTCTCTTCACTTTCAATTTTATAAACTACTTGTATATTAATGTATGTTATACATTAAATTAATGAAGAAAAGCCATGATTTACATAATTCTCAGAAACGAAGTCACTTTAGTAAGATTTATGCAGATAATTTTTCAGTAGATTTATTGGGAAAAACATTCATTCTTAAACCAAGGGAAGAAAAAATGATGAATTACATTTTCCTAAAATTTCACCAAAATAAAATTCAATTTTATATTAAGATAATTTGTAAAACAGGTCAAACAAAATAGATGCTAAGCAAGAATTATCTGAGACCAGGAACCTACATTTGTTCTTGCCATGCAATGATGGCATGGCTTGGGTAGGTCATTTCATTTTCTAAAACTCCGCTTCCTCATCTCTCTAAAACAGTAGAAATATCTGTCCCGACCAGATGAGAGCTTATTATGATCTGATGGAGTAGTGGTTTGGACTGATAAAATGCTCTTCTAACTCAAGTTAGCAAAATATTCAGTGGCTGAAATCATGGTCTTTGGAGCTATGGGAACTGTGTATAGTTCTGACCTCAAAACTATGTTCTCTTGAGAGAATAGTTACTCAGACTCTCCGAATCTCATTTTTTTAAATCTATAAAACATTGACAGACTATCTAACTCAGGAGATGATTGTGATTATTGAATAAGAGCTACAGTTATCATCATTTCTGATTCAACACATGGAAGGTGTTAGAGGGATAAAATTCATCTGCTTTTATGTCTGTGAATTCTGTGTCCCAGAGAAAATTTCTGAATACAGCTCACACACACACACACACACACACACACACACACGCACACAGAAAGCAAAAAGGGGATTTAGAAGTGTGACTGGCATAAGAAAAAAAATTAATTACAAAAATTTTTTTTGTTTGATTATTTACCCAAAGCCTGGGCAACACAGCTAAAAGGAAAATTGTATTGTAAACTAATTATAAAGGTTTATTTTGACCAGCCTCAACACAGCGAGGTACAAGCATGGAATGTTGTTGAGGTTTTTTTTATATTTTCCCTCAGCAAGAGGGAATAAAGAGAGAAATCTCATGAGAACAAAGGGCTACTGCAGTGCTTAAGGCAAAGACATTGAAATCAGAACTTTTAAAGCCTCTGGTGGTGAGGTGATCCGGAAGTGTTTATGTGGGAACAGTTTACTGAGGAAGCCCTCATGAAATGCTTTCTCCCTAAGCTGGTTTGTATAGTGCACATTTGTTTCAGACACTTCAATATATGAGGATACATTTGGAAGGAGATTAATTTAAGTTTCCACAAAGCACTGGAAGCAAGTTAAATAAATTTAAGTAATGATAATGTTTATATCCCACTTTCAAGCATAAAAAGAGGCAAACATCATATTTTTTTCCAGACTTCCCCCTTTTCTTTCAATTTACATTTTAAGATTTGCTATTGACTATTTTTACATAACTTAAAGAGGGTCCCACTTGAAATCCAATTCAATAATTATATTATTACAATATTCTGAAACTAAAAGAATTACACTACAAACCATAAAATATATGGGTTAGGAGAAAATAAAGTAAAATCACTTTTTTTTGGTTGTCTTTTCTGCACAATTAGTAATCAATTGTAAGAGTTTGTCCATCTAGGAGAAACAACCATTTCTTAAAGTTGCTTGAATATCTAGCATAAAATCATGGCCTCTGGCAGCAAACAGTTGTATTTAAAAATTACATCTGTCTGAGTCCTGTACCTTAATAAAAGGTGAGTTCATAATGCAGCGGGATAGCTCTCATATAGACTCATCTTTTGTAGGGACTTACATGAGTCTACTTCTGTGCCTGTTAAACAGGAGAGCTATAGAACTCTCCTTGATGCTGATGTTGGAATGTCCACCCCAGTCACTCAGCTGCAACCTTTTCCTGTCAGGATGGCAGTCCAGCTAAGTGTCTGTGCATGACAAAGCAAGAGCAAACCAAAGCAAGACAACAAAGCAAAACCTGCACAATCCTGTTGCTTCATTTGTTACCATGCACCAACCCTATGAAGACACCAACATGTACTTATAACATCTCGTTTAAGAAGGGATGAAAGATGGAATATGATATTCATCTTTGTGAATTACTAGAAACAGGCAAATACATGATAAAAATCAACGAAGCCCTTAGACTCATATGGTATATGTACTATAAATATTTTGTAAGGTATTTTGCTGTAAAGAGCATGTTGATATAAGCAATCTGTTTGCCAAACTGTTCACCTAGAGAATGATAGTTTCAGGCATAGAAAGATGGAGAAATGCTTTTTTTTCTCAACCACTGCAACTGAGAAACTAAGAATACATACATACAGAATCTTTTCCTAATTATCATATATTTTTGTTAAAACAATCTTTACTAGAGTTTATCTTTTTTATACTATATACTTTAATTGCAGAAGCCAAATTAACTGTGTAATCTTAATAATAATTCACACAGAATTTAAGAGATACAATGTATTTTCTTTTTTTTTTAAATTTTTTTTTTTAAAGATTTTATTTATTTATTTGACAGAGAGAGACACAGCAAGAGAGGGAACACAAGCAGGGGGAGTGGGGGAGGGAGAAGCAGGCTCCCCGCAGAGCAGGGAGCCCGATGCGGGACTCGATCCCAGGACCCTGGGATCATGACCTGAGCTGAAGGCAGTCGCTTAACCAACTGAGCCACCCAGGCGCCCGATACAATGTATTTTCAAGTATATTATCAGTGCTACTTCATTCAGAAAGTAACCTTGTTCTGCCTATGGGAATACTTTCCTAAAATTTCATTTTGTTTAAGTTTCAAAAATATAGGTACTATACCATTATGTTATCTATTTTAGCTGTGTGAAGGAGAGGGCATATTGGCTAAGAATAAAATTTTTAGTTAAATGTGTATGATACGTGATGTGCCTGGATAATATGTGCTTTGTATTCTAAAAATGCCTTATGCAAATTTTTATCAATATATGATAATAGACAAAACTAACAGCTACCCACTTCTGATAATTTATTTAAATTGCATTTATGTATCTTCTTCACCATCTTCATGAAAAACGATAAAATAGAATGGCTTAAAATGAATAAAATATGTTACAAATATCTGGTCTTAAATTAATTCAAAATGACTTTTTGGTTGTTGGTAAAAGTTGTAACATACCCTAAGGAGGAAAAGGACCCAGTGAATGCCTTTTATCAATAAACATTTTTAAAAGGTCCTAAATCCAGTGTGCATTCATTAAAACTTTAAATTATACATATTTAGGAAGATTAGTGAACTGGAGAAAAAAATCAGATAAAGGACGGTAGTTTGTTAAATCATGCTTTCTAATTCATGGCAATACTTGACCATCCTCATTTCCTTTTTAAAACTTCACTCCTATAACATATTACTATGTAATCTGTATTAAAGAAATGACTGTAATGACTGAATCAAATTAACGATATTAGAGACATAATCCTGAATCATGTATTTACTTCAAGGATGTATCAAGAAAATAAACATTTGTTTATATGTCCCCTTGATTTTATGAAGATGAACACATTTACATACATTTGCACAATAAATGTTTATTAATTTCTCAAGTTCCCTTGTGCATAAGCATTATTGAGATGCTCAAAAACCTTTCTTTTTTTTAAGATTTTATTTATTTATTTGACAGAGAGACACACAGCGAGAGAGGAAACACAAGCAGGGGGAGTGGGAGAGGGAGAAGCAGGCCTCCCGCCCAGCAGGGAGCCCGATGCGGGGCTCGATCCCAGGACCCTGGGATCATGACCTGAGCCGAAGGCAGACGCTTAATGACTGAACCATCCAGGCACCCTTCAAAAAACTTTTTTAATTCCTATTATTTTTTTGGACTCTTATCATTTTTTGTTCCTTTGATGAGGTCAAACTCTGAGGTCTCAATTTGAGAAGGGAAAATGGGGTTTTGTATATGTTTTGGTGAAGTAACACACTGAAGTAAAAATGTTACAATATAGTGGATACATATTTTTCATTCTGAAGGTTGTTCAGTTGCTAGCACCATAATTGTCTGAATCTATGATTATAATTAAATGTGGTGATAAAGATACCAGTACAGCATAAGGGTTAAGAGTTCAGATGTGACTGAATTTAAAATGTTTCAGTACTATTGCCTTTAAAGATATATCACCTTCAAAGAATGGAAAAATAGTATCTTCCTTAAAGGTGTTTGTGAAGGGACGCCTGGGGGGCTCAGTCAGTTGAACAGAGGACTCTTGACTTTGGCTGAGGTCATGGTCTCAGGGTCCTGGGATAGAGTCCTGCATGGGGCTCCATGCTCAGCTGGGAGTCCACTTGAGATTCTCTCTCTCCCTCTCCCTCTGCCCCTCTCCACTTTTCTCTCTCTCTCTGAAATAATAAATAAATAGATCTTAAAAAAAAAAAGTGTTTGTGAGGATTGATACTTTAAGTGCTTAGCATATTGCCTAGCATAGCTAGTATTTTGAAGGATTTGTAGATTTCATTAATCTTTCACTTCAGATTTTTAAAGGAATATAGGTCTATGTGAGAATCAACACCACAATATTTTCTTTCATAGCACAGAAATACTCTGTTTATAGTTCCCTAAAAATCTATTTTTGTTAACATTTTTAGGTTTCAAAATTTTAAGAAGCCAGATCAATATCAAACTCAACAGATAAAACAAATTATAAAATGATGATACTCTTAAGTGCAATGACCAAAAGTTTTCAGAATGTAATTTTTCCTATTGGCACAATATGTGACTTGTTTTTGTTCCACATAACAGCAGTTTTCATTAATGTGAAAATATACAACAACAAAACTCATGGTTACCTCAAGCTCTTTCTGGCATTTGGATTTAGTTCACTGAATCAATTCTCCACAGAAGCTAACCAACCATGTTATTCTTCAATGTCATATCCTTTAACTCTAAAATTCTCAGTATCAAAATAATTAAAATAATTCATTGTTGCACTGACAAGGATAAAAATATTACAATTTACTTCTTACCACAAATATCTTCATTTTTTTGGTAAACATATGTAGCCTCAAGTCAAGATAAAATTGTTTTCATTTTAACAAAAGACAAAAAATTCAATTGAATACAATATAGTTAGGAGGACTATTTAAAGTAGAAAAACAACTGATTAAAGAATACAATCTTATTTTTAAAACGAGCGAGAAGGGAAGAAAATCAGACTGCCTCAAAATTTTCCAAACTGTAAGCTTCAACGCACTAGTGAGGGCTGAAATAAATTTAGTGGATCTCAGCTAGAATATTTTTCACAAAATAAAGTAAAACCAAATAAAGTAAAATGAAATGGAAACTATCAGGGAACATCACAATACTGTTTCATGAGATCTTTGTCTCAGTTGTGTGTGTGTGTGTGTGTGTGTGTATACTGGATCATGAGGGAAAATATATTTATTGTGAAACATCAAAAATTTGAAAACAAAACAAAATAAAACAAAAGCCACCAAAAAACAATAAACTCTATTTAATGGTTGAAAATCCTGGTGTACAGAGGGTAACAGAAAAATAAAAACTTGGAAGTTGTGAACAAGTACTCTATTAATGTCAAATTATGCTATCATTTCTCAAGATAAGTTTTTGAGACAGATTTGAGCCACTGAATTTTCAATTTAGTTTCAATCATAAAATAAAGCATGGAACAGCTTTTCTTATTCATTTTAAAGTTCACTTTAAAATGCCAGTTCACTTTTTGAAGAAAACAAAACAGCTTTAAAATAGTCTTGGAGACCATCAGTGGAAAATCCAGTCACTCAATAATTTTGATAATGTGTCTGACTTGACCATCAATGATAGTGATTATTAAGATAATCAAAATCAAATGTTTTCAAAGCTTCTGTGAATAGAAAAGATTTAAGTTACACATCACCTTCACACATTTAATGGAAATCAAGGTAGTGAAGTCAGGCTCACAAAACTAAAGTAAATTGATAAATACTAGGTGAATCTCAGCACATGGAAAGCAAATAGTTTCTGGGAACAAATTAGAAAATTTTCAAATTACAAAATGTTTACATCCTTTTACAGATAATATGTATGTATATTTAGTCACAACAGAATGCAGCATAAAAATATTATTATTAATAACATGCAATGCATCATAAAAATAATGTTAATAATGTTAATAATGCAACATAAAAATATTTCTTGGATCTGAAATCTCTTTGATTCCTTCTAAATTTATAATATTTTGGTAACACAGAAAACCTCAGACACCCAACATAATTTTTGCTACTTTGTGACTTCGATGACAGCGAGAACACTACCATGCAGCCTAACCTACCCCTGATCACCTACTGCAGCCTACAGCCCCTTAGGAATTTCCCGTTTACTTTCTTTCACTACTGCCTAGGACATTTTCAACATCTCTGTCAACATTTCCCTTATTCCTTAAGGTCTAATTTAAATTAATCCTTCTCTGTTTTCTCCCAGAGATCTTTTTTTTCTTTCCGTAAGAATTGTGCAATGTACTTACATTTCTCTCCCAGTAATAGATTATCAGTTCCTTGAGGGCCAGTTCATCATAATCATCTTTACCTGTCATAATGCCTTGAACATACTTGATTGTGTGTGTGTGTGTGTGTGTGTGTGAAGATGAGTGAACTGATGGATGAATGAGGAAATAGGTGGATGAATGAATAAATGAATAATATATGCAGATCTCTTGCAATGATTTTATAATAGGCTATTATCCAGTGTTTACTGTTAATGCCTTCATTTAGAACCTTAACATTTGATACCTCCTTGAATGATAAATCCCTGCAAGGTCTGTCGATTCTTCATCAGTAATTTAACCAATACCAGCATGCTGACAGTGGGGTGCTGGGGTCAATAGATTCCATGTGGTTTACTTATCATATTGACTTTATCTTGACATACCAACATACATTTCACATTCTGGTGCCTTTCTGCAATATTCTAAGCATTGACATGACTAAATCAGAGAGACTTCTGACATTCAATTTGGAAATTACCTTAAAAACAGAGTCAAATTTTGTCATAGCAACTAAATGATGGTGCAAAAGTCACTGTATCAAAATAAAGAACAGAAATGCCTGATATGTTCTCATTCATTTCTAGGAAACTGATTTATAATTGAATCTTTTAGATTGCATAAGTGTAACTATTCACTAAGAAAGGATCCAAATAACATTTTAATTATATTGAGAAATTTCTGGAGTATTGGTTTTCCAGTTTGATCTCCATGTACATCATTCATATGCCCCATATTCTAACAACAGATTAGACACAGTTTATATCTTTGATGCCTTTATAGTGAAATGTTGTCTTCCATTCTTAATTACTTAGCATTCTCATATTCATTTTTCAAAAACTGGTAACAATTTTACAATTTCTCCACATTTTTTTGACACTTCCCTTCCTGGTCAAATTAATTGGCCCCATCTGTATATTCTTAGCAATAAATTTTAAAATAACACAATTGAATACATTAGTTCTGGAAAATTAGTTATTCCTAATTTGCACTGTATGTATAGTGTCAGGATATACAGTTCTATGTAATTTTCTCCTCCATCGGGAGAAAAAAGTGCAATCTTATTAGTTTCATGAATTAGACTACAAGTTAAAATAGAAGTAAGAAAAATCACTTTACAAAAAAAAAATTCAACCTTTTACAAAGTCAGAATACAGAGAAAAGATTATTATAGCCTAGAGTATAGATAGTTGGATTTATCTGATAAATCAGCATTATTATAATTTGAAGTAGAAAAGAACTTTGAATGGTGTAGGGATGTTTTTAAATTAAGTCTTTTAATTATTCTTGAAAGAATAGAAAATCAAAGGTTATCTCTCTTCACATTACCTTGGAGTGAGATTTTATCAGTTCTCCAAGCTAAGCAGAATCAAATCTGTACATTAATTTCCTGGGAACTGACCAAAAAAAAAAAAAAAAAAAAAAGGTGGTCTGTGTAGCTGGCAATGCAATTGATAGCAGATACTTTTTTTTAATGCTGAGTCAGTTTTTACATTTTAGTGAAGGATTCTGATACGATTGTCTCTAAACGGAAACTATATCTTGTCTTAAGAATAGCCTATTTCTATGTTACCTTTCTGAAGTGGCTTAATATAATGTTAATTAACTTAGCTAAATTTTCCCAGCATATTAAATTGACATTGCCGGTTGAAACTTAGTGCTTATGAAATCTTGCAGAACAAGCACTATTTTTTTTAAAGATTTTATTTATTTATTTGACAGAGAAAGACATAGCAAGAGAGGGAACACAAGCAGGGGGAGTGGAAGAGGGAGAAGCAGGCTTCCTGCTGAGCAGGAAGCCCGATGAGGGGCTCAATCCCAGGACCCTGAGATCATGACCTGAGCCGAAGGTAGATGCTTAACCAACTGAGCCACCCAGGCACCCCAAATAAGCACTATTTAAATAGAGGTTTGTTTTGTTTTGTTTTTTCAAAGGAAAAATATATAATATTGTCTGACCATAAAGGGAACAAAATAGAAATCAGTAACAGAAAGGCTACAGGAAATTTTCTAAATATGTGGAAATTGTACTACCCACTTCTAAATAATCTGTAAGTCAAAGAGGAAGTCTTAGAGAAAATTTTTAAAAATACACAGAACTGAACCAAAGTGCAAACACAACATATCAAAATAGATAGAACATCACAGTAAAATGTATGTGCTGAGAGAGGAATTTATAACAGTAAGGGATTAGATTAGAAAAGAGAAGAGTTCTTAAATTAATAATCCAATTCCTATCTCAAGAAACTAGACGTAAAAGCCAAAATCAAGAAACTAATAAAAAGCAGAAATCAATGAAATTGAAACAGGAAAATGATAGATAAAATCAATGCAACAAAATGCCGATCCTTTGAAATAATTTAAAAACCTTACAAACTTCTAGCAAGACTGACAAGATTAAAAGAGAGGAGACATAAGTCACCAGTATGAGGAATTAAATAGCATACATCCCATAGTCCCTGCAGCCATTGGAAAGATAAGGGAATACTACAAATAACTTAACACTCTAAGAAAATATGACTCAGCTAAAGAAAAGAAAAAAAAAAATGGATACAATAGGCACATGCAAAAACTTGGATGAATTTCCAGATTTTGCTAAGTGGAAAAAAGCTATTCCCAATGGTTACATATTGGATGATTTCATTTATCTAACACTCTTGCAGTCACAAATCTGTAGAATTAGAGAACAGATTAGTGGTTGCTAGGGTTTAGGGACAAGGTGGAGGATAGGGGAGGGAGTGGATATAACTTTATAAAAGGGCAACATGAGAAATCCTTGTAACAGTGGAAATGTTCTGGTCTTGACTGGTCTTGATGTCAGTGTCTTGGTTGTAACATCATACTATCAGATTGCAAGATACTCCCATTGGGAGACATTGGGTAAAGAATTCACCAAATCTCTGTATTATTTCTTATAACTGTATGTGAATCTACAAATACCTCATAATAAAAGTTAAACTTATACAAAAAAAAAAGTTAAACTTATAAATATGATTTGACTAAAAAATGAAAATTAATTTTTCTTTGGTACATTCTGCATATACAAATGTGTAGGTTAATGTGTGATCATAACTATGTAATTATGTCTATCATGTATTGTAGATATTCTGCTTCCATTAAACATGTGGTCTCTGTAGTAGGTTCAGGAAAGTGTGGAAAAAAAGACAGAAGATTCTAAGAAAATAGCAATTAAACCAAGACTGGAAATGACCAATTAATAACAAAAGTCACATGTAATAACTAGGTAAAAAAAAGAGAAATCACAGTATTGTAAGAGGAGGGAGACCAGTGTGGCTAGAAGACAACATAAAGTTCCTTGTAGGGAAGAAAAGTTTCTGTATAGTGGCTATTATGATAGAACAGAATTGGTATCAGGGGAGAAAGTGGAGGTGGGGGGGAGGGTACAGAGAGGGACTGAATGAGACTCGACTGATTCTAGCTTAGCAACTAATTTGCAAGGTCTGTCTCCTGAGAATCAATCAAAGTTGTCCCTGCTGTACTAACTCTGATTTCTTATGAGGGAAGAAACTTGTACTATTGGTGACTGATAAGGAAGCAATCTCTGCAGTGCAGTTTGAATCAAAGCCCTGCAAGGGCATTTCACCCACTTCCAGACCACTGACTAGGCTCTCTGGTAGGAGTTGGCAACCTCTGTTTCTTGAGCCAAATCCGCCCACTGCCTATCTGTATAAACAAAGTTCTCCCGGAACACAAACACCCTTATTTCTTTACATCTTATATATGGCCACTTTTGCAATAAATGGCAGTGCCGAGAATTGAAACACGGATCATTTGGTCTACAAAGATGAAAATATTTACTATCTTGCCCTTTACAGGGACAGTTTGCTGATTCTTACTCTGGGAGTGTAAGTCTGAGGTAACTCACAATGCTAAAAAGCTCTCAAAACATACTGAACGTCCATGAAGTCACTTTTCCTATGGAGGGAATGTGAAGGTTTTTTAGCCAATATTAAACTGTCTCTGTAATTACAGCAGCTACAAGTTTCCAGTACCTGTGTCTACGGCACCTAGTGAAATTCATCAGTTATAAAATAAGAACCTGGCGACGTGATGATAACTTCAACTTTCATTGCACAATATGGACTCACTGATCAGCAGGTATACATGGCACTCATGGATCTATTTCTACTGATAAATTTGAAGCTAAAAATTGTAGTCTTAACAATTTCAAGTGATAGTCATTAAAGAGTTTTATGCTCTAATATAAGTAACTTAGTGTGAGAAGAGTTGGTTAAGTTTCCCAATTTGTCTAAGTTGCTCTTGAGCTGACCTCTTCATTGAGATAATTTGTTCCTTAAGATTTTCCAAAAGGAATTTCTGTGAGAATCTTAGTAACGTGACAAGTGTTGAACTGAAGAAGATATTCAGTATGACCCTTCCTTTTGTAGAAAAGAAGAAAATCTTAATATACAGCGAGGGAATAAATATAAATAAAGCAAGGCCATTAAAAGTTAGTAGCACTACCAAACTTTCGTGTTCACAGTTTTTAAGTTACCAGTCAATATACTTATGAGTGGTATAATAATAAATCACTTAAAAAATTCTTATTAGTAATCAAGAATTGGAAAACTAGAAGAAAAGAAGAGGAGGTCTTCAACTTTTTAGGAAAGCAATATTTTCCTCCCTTAAAATCCTGATTATCTTCTCAAACTCATCCCACCCATTTTAATTTTTATCTTGGTGAAAGGCAGAATTCAATCATGAAAGCCAGAAATCTGAAAGTCATGTGAGAAGCCTCTTTGTCTTTCATTTCGCTCATGTCCTCTATTATTACTTTCTCTCTATTTTACCTCATACATACTTTTATATAGTATCCTTCCTTTTGAGCTCCATAAAGACTATAGCACACACCCACACCTGGCAGACCTTTGATCACTAATGGATTATCCTGTGGTTGGTGCTGTTACATTTAATTCATTACTCTCACTACTTCTAGAATGGTTCCAAGTCTAATCACACCAATCTCTCCTTTAAAATATTTTAGAGTTTCTTTCTTTTATTTCTGGTCAAGCCCAACTGTATTTGTTCTATGAACAGTCCTTCATGGCATGACTCTTGTCCACGTCTGCAGATCTCTTAATAAGTCACCCTATCCCCTTTCTAATGCTACCTCCACACAGAATAATTTATAGCTCCCTAAAGGTACCTCAATCCTTATACGTCTGTGTTTTCACACCTATGAATCTTACTTCATGGAATGCTCTTACCTGTACCATTCATCTGAATAATTATTATATTCCCTTTAAATTTTTCTTGAATATCATTAATTCTTGAGAAATGTTTCTTGACTCTCTTAATCAACCTCCTTTCTCTGCATTCCTAATTGGCTTTGTCTTGAGAGTCCCTGATGTATAGCAGGGACTTTGCACATCTCCACTTATCTCTACTCATTGCATCAAACATTCATATTGCTAAGGATCAGTCTTGGCAGTTTTGAAGTAAATAGCAATTAGAGCAATATTTATTGAGCAATTTCTCTGAGTCAGATAAGTACTAAGTATTTTATAATCTATACAGCAACCTTATGAAATACATAATAAATAACTGATTTACCCTCAAGAAAATATCACCAGGTAGGTATTATTATCTGTATCATATAAATGAGAAGCTAAAAATTAGGGAGAATAGAATTCAAACCCAGGTTTATCCAAATCCAGACAACAAATTCTTAAGTAGTGCCTAATATGAAGTGTCTTCTGACAGGAATATTTCCCCTTTTATTAGACCTTATATATTAAATATAGCATATATGTACATATATTCACATATACATAGCATCCCCTTTGATAACTATTATTTCACACATTTAATAATAAATTTTTATTGACTACTACTACAGTATGTTCCAGTGGCCCAGTTGATGTAGCATTTCTACCCTTGTTCCTCTGGGCCCTATTCCCTAGCAGCCTTGCCTACAGTAAGAAAAATCGGAAATAAGAAAATATGTCCTACTCTAAGATGTTCACCCATAAGACTTTGGCAAAGACTTAAAACCCTGAAAAAGCATTTGACATTAGGTGGAGATCCTGGAAACAAAAAATTTAATATCCTAAATTGTAACCCTCTAATCTTGGAAAATTGGGGGTCAAAGGACATGCAGAGCTGGAGAAGAACCTATTTTTCTTTACATCTCACTTTAGCAGCATGCTCATCAGTACTCTCTGCTTTCTCATAAAACTCTACAAAATGTTATAATTTATCTTAAAGCTTCCAGATTCTTGTGAATAAAATTAAATACCATCAGACCCATTCTGCTATCATTTTTGACTCTTGGAAAATTTTTCCCCAAATTGCAGGTCATAATCCATCACATTGCAATCTAAAGTTAGTTGATTTTCTGCAAAAAGAAATGGGGACTGGAATTCTCTATATAACAATTTCTCATTATACTTGAAAGTACTGATGAGTCCCATCTAAGCTTTCCTCCTTCATCATAACTAATCATAGTCCTGTAGCTCTTATAGATAAGCAATTTTTTCAACTATTCAGTTCGGCCGGGGCTTAAATCAAGTGGAATGGCACTGAATTTAAAACAGAGTTTTTACCTATTTGTTTTAAATTGGTAATTTTCATTCATGGCTGTGCAGGGGAGATGGCTCAGAAACACCGACTTGGAATCCTTCTAATTTTTAACCTGTTTATAAATTTTGGCAGGTGAAACAGACAGGGAAAATATAATCATAGACTGAAAGAAAACTACCTCTTCCTATGCAAATGTAGTAATTAAATAATACAGAATAGTAATGTTACTAACTAATATTTGTGGAACATAGAGATATTAGAAATTTTTCTTAGATCACTTTGAAGGATGTAGTGTAAGAGCTAAGCAGTCTCCCTTATGAGAAGAGTTTTTAATTGTTTAATTGTTAATCTTGGAGACTAAATACCCTTCTGTATGTTAGTAATTCAAATTGATATAGGTCTGATCTGATTGTTAGATGATTAATACCCCTAACTGTGTATCATATTTAGAAATTTTTGCATATGTAACTGGAGAATTGAACTTAGATCAAAAGTTATAATCAATTTACCTTTGAATATGGACTCTAATTTATTAAACAGTAAAAGTTCATGAGGTCACGATGAAATGGGCAAAAATGAACCCCAGTAGAGATGTGTAACCAGAGTTGCAATGCTTCCTTGCAGCAGTGGGAATTTGCATTTCACTGACCTCAACTGGCAAGCCGTAGATGGACACCACTTTTTTTAGAGGCAGGTACTAGGAAACATGTTCCAGGATGGCATCTACACATCTGGATCCAGCCATCACTGATGAATTTTATCCTGATCTGTTTTTATTCAGATTTGCATATCTATCACCAACAAGGATAATATCATCAATAATTGTCCCTGAATATACTGCAACATTTATGGGAACACAAATGTCTTGGTTCTGCTCAGAAGCTTCTGTTTTGTGCATTATATGCTCAAGCCTTCTTGACTTTTCACTGTTTTGATTCTGAAACCGGTTCTTCTGTCTTCTTCCCATTGCCAAAATACTTGCTGCTAGGTGATGCAAAGAGGAAAAGTCTTATAAAGGAGGACTTTTGATTAAGGCTAAGTGGGAAGGAAAGCATGAATGTTTTGTTCTCTAATAAGATATACGTTCTCACTCTTTCAAAGGCTTGTAACCCTTCCTTTGTAGGAGTGACACAATGTGGAGTGAAACAGTTCATGGTCAGGTGTTGGATGAATCTGAAAGTAAGGCCGTGCCACTGTTTACTACTAGCTGTGTGGTTTTGTTCAAAATGAGGCTATGCCAGGTTCCAACATTCTCATCTTGAGACTACAGACAGTAATTGTTACATGCCATTATATTTTGTTCTGCTAAACAAGTCAAAGATGCTGCCAGTTAAAATATGCCTTAATGTTTTATCATTTAGAATAAGTTTATACTAATTGGACTAGCTTTTTAAACCTGATTAGATGTAAACTTTTATCATATACGACTTTTAGGCATGAATAAAATGGAAATTTAAGATAGATACATTTGTCAAAGTATCTGTGAAACTTGCAGCATCTGACTTTTCTGAATCCCTTTTTGATTCAGAATTCATGCACATCTGTTTTCTTTCACACCGTCGAGTTCTATGGTCATCAAAGAAGCTGGTAATTCAGTGTTTCTTAACATAATACGTATGTAAAAGAACTGAAAGTCATCTCTGTTAGATTCCTGGGCTGGCTTAGATATTATAGACAGCCAATCTGCTTTTGATTCCTGTTCCAGGAAAGTTGTTTAAAGTTTCTCATTCAATATCCATCACCATTTGATTCCTGGGACCTAAGAAAGGGCTCCACTGTTGTTTCTTAAGTTCCCCCTCAAACTTCTGCTGTGGAACCTGAAGTTTTATACCGGTACTGTGGGTAGTCCCGAATGCAGAGGTAATGACATCCACAGCAGAGTTAACAAAAATCATGAGACATCATGATTGTGAAGCAAATTCAGATAGCAAAGACGTTTCACATTAAAATGTGAAAATCAAAGTCTTAGAATCGATGAAACTGCAGTAATTAATACATATCTCATAGGTTGTACTAAGAAGATGAATATATGATTGACGTGCATAAAGCATGCACGTGCTTCTGTCACTTACCTCGCTTTCTCACTGATTATAGTGATACAGACATCCATATATTATTTTACATCTTTATAGAGGATGGAATATGAGCCACACATCTTTATATCTAACATATTTTTAATTGAACTGTGTTTCTGATGGAAAAACTGAAAAATGTAATTCTAAAGCAATTGCAAAATAAATTGATTTTAGTTATTTATTGTTTGCTGCAAGAATGACGGATCCCCTCAAATGGTTGGAACCATCTATTAAGTTCCAGTCCCTCTTCTCTCCTCCAATTGAAAGTCACCTGTGAGAAAAATCTCTCCTCTGGAGAGACCTTCCCTCAAATTACCATTGCGTGCCACACTGTTGAAGCATGTGGGATGTGACTGATTGGAAGATGGCAATTAAACAGAAGTAATGAAGGTGTCCATACAAAGCATTTTTCCCCATTAGAAGGTCAGTTTCCCCCCAGTGTCCCCATTCCCAGTTATGGCAGCCATCTGCTGATGGTACCACACGTCTGCAGAAACACCACAGGGAAGAGAAGCCTAACCTGGGCCCTTCTCAAGGCAGGATTTCTAGGGCCTTGCGTCACTAAACATTCTCAGACCAAAGTGCTTCCTTTAAAATAACGGTGCCGGAGTACCAGAACGCCTGCCTTGGTTGTATTTAGCTAATTCTCTTATCATTGGGTAATTAATGTGGGCCAACTACTGACACTCCTGACAAATACAGCAGGCGGACCACAAGTCATCTCAGACAGCCTGGAATATGACAATCCTAAACGGAACTAAGCTTTACAGTCCCCATATTCAGCGACCTGACAGCGGCATTGGCTTAGCGAGTCTATCCTGCATTTCCTTTTCCACATGTATTTTGCATTTCAAGCAGAGGTCAGAATAAAGACCCATCTGTGTTAGGACAGTAGCTGCTTGAACTCCTCGAGAGGGGAAAGGCATAGCATCAGCTAAACAAATCAATCCCATGGTCTCCAAACATTCTCCCTTTTCTGGAAGCTGTGGACATCTTCATTCATTCATATTAGGCATATGGCTTTGCACATTACTTTGAGCAACACCTAAGAATTTTCATGCTCACGTGGTTCCAAAGAGCTGTAATCAATATTTTCTTATGGGCCCTGAAGTTGTTCCCATGTGGATGCAGACAGCCCTCTTCAGGCAGACCTCCTGACGCTTTATCACCATCTTGGAACACCTCTGACAGCATACCATTTTCTTCCTACTCCAACAGAGAAGTTTATTTTATTTTGTTTTGTTTTGCTTTTTTTTTTTTTTAAAGATTTTATTTATTTATTTGAGAGAGAGAGAGAGAAACAGCATGAGAGGGGAGAGGGTCAGAGGGAGAAGCAGACTCCCTGCTGAGCCGGGAGCCCGATGTGGGACTCGATCCCAGGACCCTGGGATCATGACCTGAGCTGAAGGCAGTCGCTTAACCAACTGAGCCACCCAGGCACCCCTTGTTTTGCTTTTTGACCTAAGATATCAATCTACTAATCTTCTAAGGATCCCTCATTCCTTTAGGCAGAGAATAGTAATAGAGAATAAATTTGGCTAATTTCATTAAGCACATGGGATAGTGTGAGATTGCCAGAGAAACTTTAAAAAAAATGTATTATTCAGAAGGGCTTACACAATTCTATATATGTATATATATATATTTATATATATGTGTATATATATATATATGTGTGTGTGTGTGTGCATACATGTGTGTGTATCCATATATATCTGTAAAGATGCCCCCTAAGGTATACCCATAAGATTTGTTCATTTTACTGTATATGAATTATACTATAGTTCAAGGACTAAGCAGAATAATTAAAATTTTGTTAAATGATTGTATGTTTAGGTTAATATTTTCACTTTAAGTTCCCTTTATTTCTTTATAAGACCTAATTAATTTTTTTCTTTCACTTCAATAACTTTAATGTACCTGTTACATGTTAAAATGCCAAAAATATTTTCAATTTTGAGTTTAGAAGCATCTCTTTTGCTCTCTCTTTTTTTTTTTAATCGACTATCTGCTCATGTATCAGGGAAGTTGTTCCAAACAGGCAGGTCCAGAAGTGTCCCTCTTGCCAGCATCATTTGGTCACAACAATTCAAAAACAAATATCCAACTATCCTCTCAAAAAGAAAAATAAACCTTTCTCCAAGGGAACATCAAAGAATCACTAAACATAAAACACTCTGGATCCAATAAAAACCCAATAAAAGTAAACAATAGCAAAGAGAGAGTAAATACTGCTGTGAGTCAAATGCAGCCCTGAGTATTGTTCAGAACCCTCTTTTAACTGTTCCTGCTCTTGGGCACCAATGTCACTATTGATCCTTGAGCATAGGCAGATTTGATACTAAGTCCTAATCTTTCAAAAGGATTGAATAGATACAAGATATTTTGTAACTCAGTGCATAGACTGTTTCAACTTTTTAGTTGAAGATACATGCAAATTAAGTAAATTAATACAAAGAATAAAACATTTCAAAATGTCTCACTGAAATTCAAAGTAGAACAAGGTTACAATATTGCTGGGTCTCACCAAAAAATTAAAACAATCACTAGTGCATTTGACTTTTCACAGTGTGATTGCAGTTTCACGTCTGTAGGACATTTAGATCTCACATCATGACTTCACAAGTAAATTCCAGACACATTTGGTCTGTTGCACTCCCACCACATAGAAGAAAACATCACTCTCTTTAGTGATGGATGGGATTGAATAACAATTCTAATTTGTTGAGTGTTGAGTAATAACTTCGGTGTGAAATAACAGCCTGCCAAAATCTAAACATAACTACTAGGTACTCACTTTCCTCCTTGGCCCTAAGTGGGGCTGGGGCAGTAATTTCTGCTTTTCTGTCAGGTTTTGTGTGTGTGTGTGTGTGTGTGTCTGGCTTGAGCTTAAAGAAAGTAGCTGCTTTTTATTAATTAGTACTCTGGAGGCTGATAATAACAGAGAGTTTCATTTTCTTTGCATCTCTAAGAGTTCTATATGGGGCCACCCTGTAGTTTTGTTGCTCGGAATACCTTAGCCTCAGCCTTGACCTAACTTGGGTCAGGGCTCTGCCTTTATCTCTTCCCTCTGGATTTTTTTTTTCCATGAGAAAACACAGATTTTATTTCATCACACCTTATCTGCTCCATCCTTCTAAAATATTTACTCTGGTGAGGTTTCTCCTGGGCTATGAACTCAGTGGCATGGACCTACACTCTGAACATCAGCCCTGATAGAAGACAAGAACATCTGCTCCTTTTCTAACTTATCTTCATATGCCAGCAACACACAGAATACCCAGTTAATTTTAAATTTTAAATAAATAACAAATTTTTTTTTACTCTCTATTGCCTGGAGCATATTTATACTAAAAATTCTTTGTTGTTTTTCTGAAATTCAAATATAACTGAGCCACCTGTACTTTTTTTTCATTTTGCTAAATCTGACAACTCACCCACATGCAGTGAGCTAGAACGCAGAATCTAGAATACTATTTTGATAAGCAAAGCTTTTCTTCACAAATATTCTAATGGTGAACTTCAACACATGTTAAATATTGATTAATTTCAAGAGCAACAAGCAAACATATGAAGTCATCATGTGGTTTGTATATTGGAATCCTAGAGCTGCTGTAACAAATTACCACAAATTTGGTGGCTTAAGACAATAGAAATGTATTCTCTCAGAGCTCCAGTGGCTCCCAGCCTTCCTTGGTTTATGGCTTCATCGCTCCAATCTCAGTCTCTGTGATCACATTACCTTCTCTTCCATCTGAAATCTCCCTCGGCCTCCCTCTTATGAGGACACTATGGTTGCATTTAGGGCTTAGCCAGAAAACTCAGGATAATATCCCCATTTCAAGATCCTTAACTTCACCACATGTTCAAAGTATTTGCCAAATAAAATAACATTCACAGGGTCCAGAGATTAGGATGTAGACATCTTTGGGGGCCATTATTCAATCTATCACAGTGTAAGTGTACAGAATTTTTAAATTCAGTTGGTTGGAAGTAAAAGCTTACCATTTTGGAAAGCCACATACCATTTCATGGTAGTTGTTAAACTGTAGTTCCAAGGATGGTAGTCTATGAGTCAAAACCTTCTGAATCAGAATCTCCATGGATAGAGTCTGGGAATGGACATTGAAGCAAACTCCCTGGGGCTATGTGGGCATACTACCCTGGAGGACAAATGCATAATTCTTAACAAGGATCATGAAATGGCCTGTTTCAGTCCCAATCTGGACTCCACTTACTAGATGTGTAATCTCAGAAAATTCACATTAATTCTGCTAGTTTCCATTTTCTCTTATATAATGTTAGTAATAATATCTAAATTATATAATTTTTGATAAGATTAAGTGAAGCAATATAAAGTACTTAGCATAAGGTCTAGCTTATAGAAAGTGCTCAGTAAATGTTAGCTGCTTTATCAGAATTAAAAATATTACTTCTTTTTTTAATTCAAAACAACACCTTTATTATATGCTAAATTTCCATATGTATTTGAGTCTATTTCTGTACTTTCCATTTAATCAATTGATCTGCTTGTCTATTCATGTGTTCTTATCACACTATTTTTTTTTGGTTTATCTCTTTTTTTTTTATGTTATGTTAATCACCATACATTATATCATTAGTTTTTCATGTAGTGTTCCATTGATTCATTGTTTGCGTATAACACCCAGTGCTCCATTCAATACATGCCCTCTTTAATACCCATCACCAGGCTAACCCATCGCCCCACCCCCTCCCCTCTAGAACCCTCAGTTTGTTTCTCAAAGTCCATAGTCTCTCATGGTTCGTCTCCCCATCTGATTTCCACCACCCCCCTTCATTTTTCCCTTCCTACTATTTTCTTCTTCTTTTTTTAACATATAACGTATTATTTGTTTCAGAGGTACAGGTCTGTGATTCATCAGTCTTACACAATTCACAGTGCTCACCATAGCACATACCCTCCCCAATGTCTATTACTCTGAACTAGTTGTAGATAGGGAAAGTACAAAAGAAAGCATTCTCCTGAGGGTTCATTTAAAGAGTCCAAATTCTTGACAATTGAAAATAAATGTATAGCATAAAAGCAAAGCCTGTAATTAATGTATTTAAATGATTCAAATGTATAACATATAACAGATATAAAAAGATATTTTTGGAAGAAAAATTCCTATGGAAAATGCAGTCATTACATTGTTTCATCTCATGATACTGACTTTAAAAAAGTTTGTAATGAGAAAAAATTTTACATATAATGCTGAAATAGAAAATGTTTCACATCCACTATGCTGTGTTGAAAATATCCTTTTACATAATAGAACACATTGAATTTACTCAAAAAACAAAAATGAATTTATAAAAAATATTTTTGGTATTCTAAAACCTCAAAAATTAGTGGCAACATAAATTCATATATTTAACAATGCAATCCCTAATGTGTTTTTAAATATATATGGGTTTAAGAAACATATGTCAACATATTTCTTTCACTAAATCTCAGTTCAGTGGATATAAGTGTACATATCTTGCTAAGTCTCTTTATAAAAATAAGATTTTAAAGTAGAGAATTTCTGTAACTATTGAAAGGTACATTATGTTACATTGATTTCATGATCCCACCCAATTCACACAAATACTGCCAGATAATTTTTGCTGCAGTCCTTTGGGCAATTCAATTACACAATGCAAATGAGGCTGCATATTTCAAATTCAATTACAGATTTCCCTAGAAAAAAACTATAAAACAACAAACACCTCTGGAAAGCCTATGAGAAAGAGAGAGAGAGAGAGTTAATTTTAAATATAGGTACCAGATTATTTATTAAAATGACCTTGTTTACGATATTAGTCAACTTGGGCTGCTATAGCAAAACACTACAGACTGGTGGCTTAAACAACAAAAATCTATTTTCTCACACTTCTGGAGGCTGAAAGTCCAAGATCAAGTTGCCAGTAGGCTTGGGTTTCCTAAGGCCTCTCTCTTTTGCTATAGACTTCCACCCTCTCTCTGTCTCCTCACATAGACTTTTTCTCTGTGTGCTCACTCTTGGTGTATCTTCCTCTTCTTATAAGGACACTAGTCCTATTGAATTAGGACCCCACTTCTATGACCTCATTTATTCTTAATTATGTCTTTAAAGGTTTCGTGTCCAAATACAGTCACATTGAGGGTTAAGGCTTCAACTTATAAATCTGGGGTGGGGGAGAAAGACACAATTCTGTACATAACATTTACCAAATAATTATGTTAAAAGAAGAAAATCATTCTTTGAAGTGTAATTTCCCTTAGGAATTTACAATGTGCATGAGTGTAGATAGGGATGATAGGACTTGCAGTGTTGATCACTACTGTTCACTAAACATTTCTGGCTTTCTGCATTCTGGGTATGGAAAAGCATTGTACATCTTAGGACCACTGTGGTTGACAGAGACCAAGTGATTACTTCTGTCCAATGAGTGGATAACAGAAATTATGGCTGTCATTTCTGAGCCAGAGCATACAGTTGTTGGTATATGCTTTCTCCAAAGTGTTACTCTTCTGCCATATACACAAGCAATGTTCTAGATAGTGATAGTAAAGATCCAGCTGCATCATGTATATCATGTGACAAAACCTAACCTATTCTGGCTGATACAAGAATCGGTACAGGAAGTGGGTACTAATACAACAACGGAAAGTTAATACATAATAGAAATGGCAGAGGCAACAAAGATACAGTTACTGGAGTGGTTAGAGTAATAGTCATCTATGTATACAATATAGAAAAACTTGTCAAAGGCATATCATGTATATTATAATTTTGTGTTCCTGATAACAGTAAATTACTAGCCTGGGCTCTATTTGGCAAGGTGGTATGAAAAAAGATATTAACATAGAAATGAATTGTCTGATTTGTAAGCAAAAATGATAGGAGATAAAGAAAAAATCATAAATTTATAGAGTTGAGTATCTGGAGGAGGTAACTGCTTCTCACCTCCAAAGAGTATAAATAAAAATCGAATAGCAAAGTACATTGAAACCCTACAGGATTATTTCAATATTACTTTCACCCTCATGGTAAAAATTTTGCACTGGATTTAAGTGGTGCCCAGTAAATCCTTTCAATTGAACAAAATGGATCAACGATAAAGGAATAAAGGAGTGACACCTCCACAATGCCGATGTAGCCACAAATAAGTTCAGAGAAACATAGAGCAGAGAAGCAAAGTGTGACAGTTAATTTTAAGTGTCAACTTGGCGAGGCTGTAGTCCTCTGTTGATTGGTCAAACACCAGTTTAGATGTTTCTGTGAAGGCATTTTTTTAAAATGTGATTAAAATTTAAATTAGTAGACTTTGAGCCAAATAAGATTAATCTCCAGGATGGGCCTCATCCAATCACTTGAAGGCTTTAAAGGCAAAAGCAGGCTTCCCAAAAAAGAAACAATTCTACCTCAATACTACACCATAGAAATCATGCCTGAGTTCAGACACAACCTGCACAGTCAGCTCTCCCCAGAATTTCCAGACTGCTAATCTACTCCACAGATTTCAGACTTGCCAGCCCCAAGATCTCATGAACCAATTCTATAAATCTCTCACTGTTTCTGTTTCCCTGGAGAACATGACTGATGCACAAAGAAAGAGAGCACTAAAAAGTACATCTGAAATGTGACTATTGACAGAAAGTCACATTCAAATAGTTAAGAAGCCTATCAGAATCTTGAAAACATCATACTGACAAAGAGATAAAAAATTGGATTAAAAAGGGCGCCTGGGTGGCTCAGTCGATTAAGCGTCTGCCTTCGGCTCAGGTCATGATCCCAGGGTCCTGGGATCGAGTCCCACATCGGGCTCCCTGCTCGGCGGGAAGCCTGCTTCTCCCTCTCCCTCTCCCACTCCCCCTGCTTGTGTTCCCTCTCTCGCTGTGTCTCTCTCTGTCAAATAAATAAATAAAATCTTAAAAAAAAATTGGATTAGAAGTCTGTAACCCTATGAAACTGAAAATAGTAATAGCACCCCGGATCCTGCAGGATGACAATAGAAGATGACATTGAAACCGTAGAGGACACACCGCGTAAGCAAGAAACAAATGTTTGTCTGTTAAAGCCATTGAGATTTAGGGGCCTTCTCTTATTAGTGCATGACCTATCTCATCTTGACCAATTCAGGCCTATCTAAGGTTTGAGGGAATGAGCATTAGCTTTAGTGGGAATCTCTGAGTCTCTTCCTGGTGAAGTCTGCTATATGCAAAAGGAAACCTGTTTGAACTTCCCCTGTATCTATCTGCTCCTGTAGTACAAATAAAAATATTAGGAATAGAGAGGCACAGTCAGCAAGCATCAGCTCTTGGTTTTAGCTCAGGTCCTGATCCCGGGGGTCATGAGATCGAGCCCCGCATCAGCTCCGTGCTGAGTGTGGAGTCTGCTTAAGACTATCCCTTTCTCTCTGCCCCTTCCTGCTCTCTCTAAAATAAATAAATAAATCTTTGTTAAATAATTAGGACCAGAATATATGATCAACAGGCACCCAATGTGAAAATACTATTGTCAAGTAAGAATAGGAAAAAGAATAATATTTCTTGAGGACAAGTTAAATCTTATTTTCTTTAATGCCATTATACCACAAGTCCCAAATCCCATCAGCTCCTGCTATTGTCTCCAAACTCAATGAAAAAAAAATGAGGCTGAGAAGTGACTTTTGAGGGATTTCTCCCCTCCATTCTATTGCCTATAAAGCCCCTTTTCTGTATCTTTCTCCTCTCTTTCAGTCTCATATTAAATGTTTGCACTTTAACTGGAAATCCACTCCCCAATATTATATACTGAGCTAAAGGAATAATAACAAATTTGTAACGATGTTACTGGTAATCATAATTGTAATCATATTGTATTAGGTGAGCATGTTTTAACTTTCCATTGCATTCAAGAATTTCAGAGTGGGATTAACAGGCAGGAATTTCTTTAAGGGCTTTAACACAAAATTGTAATGAGGACTTTTATATTCATGGTCAAGATATATCTATGGTTGTCTAGCACCAAAGAGGGGACTGAGATAAAAAAAAAAAATTGTTATAACCTGAAAAATAAGCAAATGGTGTCATTAATATTTTTGGATGTATGCTGGAGAAATTTAGTGATGGCTGCCATTTGGTATTCCTGTGCTAAATATATCCTTGAAAGGGAACAGAAACTTCTAACTTAATGTGTCTGATTAACAGTCACAGGTCAATTGCATATTGTCTGCTTCTTGGTTATATAACTTGTTATTTTTGAATAATGATTCATGCCTGGCAACACTGGGAACTTGGCTCTAATTGCTGAACTCCCAAGTTTAACCCATGCCAACTGATAAAGTAAGGCAATTTTCCAGCTATAACAGATTTATAACCACAGGAAGTAAACGAGCATCTGCCCTTAGCAACTTAGCTATTTATATAAACATTTTCTCATTTATGATATATAAAATCCTTCTCCCCAATACTTCTTTGACCTGACACGTTATGATCTTCTTGTGAGTTCCTTCATTAACAAGTTAATATACTTTGACATGTGCTCAAGATCAATTTTTCTAAGAAATTTTGCTCTAACAACCCATAACCCACACACTCCATCAACTCATGATATTGCTTCCAAATTCCAAGAGAATAAAATGAAGTTGTCAAGAGTAAAAACCATTTCATTACCCCCACTCTTCACTTATCTATAAAGCTATAATTATCTGTCCTCAAAATTATATCCTTGCCTGCAGTGTCAAATGAAAAAAAAAATTCTTCTATTCTAGGTATATATCTGTACTTGTGTCCTTGATCCTTTCCTATGACAATGCCCCTAGAGCTTTATTATCCCCCTACATATAGATCATTTCTATATGATCGATATCCCTTCATGGTCTACCTGTACTTCCATGCAGGCTTCTTCCTTTGGCGAAGACATGACAACTACTTGAGCTGCAACATCACTAATTACTAGGAGGTGGAGAAGGATAGAAATGGATAAAAGAGTTCCATTTAGTTATTTGCAGCAGAGACCATCACAGCTCAGACAGGTGGAGTGTCAATGAAGATGGAGAAAAAGGAATGTGTTCAAGAGACATTGTTGTCATAAAATGAGAAGGATTTATGAGAGATGACATATAGGGAAAAAAGATTTATGGGGTGTTTTTGGTATGGGTGCATCCAGGTGATGTTTTTGAAATGGAAAACATTGGGGAAAGAGAAGGGCTGGAGGTGAGGTGTGGGGAAAGAAAGTAGAGTTCAGTGTTGCCACTTTATACTTGAGATGCCCACAAGACATCCAAACGAGGGTGGATATACATAGCTGCACCTCAGTAACTTTCTGAGATAGAGACATAAATTTGGTGGTCATTGGCAGTGGAGGGGTCATATTTAACTCTAAAAAGTGGATGAGGTAACCAGGGGAACAAACACACTAAAATGACTAAAAATGTAGTCTAAGAACAAAGTCTGAGGATACTCTAGTACATATCAATAAAGTAGAAAGGAAAGAGCCTGGAGAAAATGATCCAGAAAGAAAGCAGAAAGGCAGGAAAGCATGGTGTCATGAAGCCAAGGGAAAAGAGTATTTCATTGGATAAAGTATTCAGCTGTGAGGTCAAGAAGTCGAGCAATATGTTCATTGGATATTTGCCACATTAAGACCTTTAGTTAGCATCCCACATGTAATTTTCATAGAGTAAAAAGGGCAAGACTGGTTTTGAGTGGGCTCATCAGTGAATGGAAAGTAATGAAGTGAGTATCTATACTTTGTGTATAAGAAGAGTGACCACAGTTTTCCCTAAAGAGTCCTGAGTTATGTCTGTTGTTAAGGCAAAGTTATAAATAGTATCCCCTTTTGAACTAAAAAATGTTCACATTATATGGTCACCCTGTGATGAGAGGTAGGGGTTGAGATATAAATGGTGTGATTATTAGAGTGGCAGGTAGGGATCTATGATTATCCAAGAAATAATACATCAACAAAAGGCAAATCTTACGACATATGCCTTTCTGGATCATTAAAATTTCCCCATAGATTTTTAAACATTACAGTGTTTTGTTATGCCACAGATTTAATGGAATTCTTCTTGAAACATGCTAAATATTCTCTTACCTTCTAAAATAAAGTAGAATGAATGCGATTTAATCTTTCTGGATCATTAGCTTATGAGAATATGCTGATATATACTATAATGCTCTTGAAGGGATACCCTTGAAGTTGGTAGGGATATCAGTCATTCACTAAATGTTATGTGTATGTATTCAGTTATACTTGCATGTGAATAACGGGACAGGATGCATACGGGTAATTGATGTTGGAGAGAAGATATAGGAGAGTATAGAAGAGTGATGGGGGTGGGGAATAGTGCTGGAAATGTGGAGGAAAAGTTTAATTTCAAAGAAGGTAGGGGAGAGGAGAGAGAAAGTACGCTGATGCATTTGAATATTGATATGTATGTGTTAAGAAGTATATATGTTAAGATTATGAATAATAGTTATATGCTAATATTGGCTGTGGTCTATGTGTTTATATGTATGGAATGGGTGTACTATCTGCATGTATGTTGGGATTTAGAATAGTATGTACGTAAATATGAGGTATTGTGTGTACACAAGGTTTGGGAGTTGTGTGTGTATGTATGTGTGTATTTTAGGAAGAGCATGTATGCATTGAGATGGATGTTTATAAGTGAGTGTTATATGTGCTCTGTGGATACATATGTGTCTATGTTGAAGTATGCCTGTTAGCATATGTGAGGAATGTATTTGTCTCCATTTACTGTCTTTTTCTTTCTATTAAGTTATTAACTTCTCATTGTAACCAATATGATTGATTGACAGTCCCCTTCTACATCCTTACAAATTTCTGTAAATAATCTTTCAACAAAAATACCCATGCATGTTAAAATTATATGTACTATAGAAAAATATCCTCTTTTTAAAAGATTTATTTATTTATTTATTTTGAGAGAGAGAATGTGTGCATGTTGGCGGGGGGCGGGGTTGGGGAAGGGCAGAAGAGGGAGAAAATCTCAGGCAGACTCCCTGCTGAGCTGGGAGCCAGACACGGGGTTCCATGACTTGGAGCTTGATCTCAGGACCCTCAATCTCACTACTCTGAGACCATGACCTGAACTGAAATCAAGAGTTGGAAGCTTAACTGACTGGGCCACCTAGGCGCCCCAGGAAAAAACCCTTTGAATAATGACTGTAGTGGCATTCCTATTAGTGAGCAAAATATGTAAGTTAAGTCAGTTGTGACAAAGAATCTGAGGTCCAGGCAGCTTTCCTTGTTCATTTAAAATTCTTTGTTTGGTTATAGAAAGAGCTTTTGCAAAGTGTTTCTACAGAAATTACATAAACAAAATGGTCGTCTTTGTAAATTCATGTCTCCAAAGACAATGCACCTCAGAAAATTTTTTGAAAAACATCTCACAACACATTTAGATTATGGTGAAAATATCATGGCAAAGGAAGAACTGGCAAATATATAGTTAGACAGCAATGTTTTGGGGTCTAGAAAAGAATTTAAATTGTATTTTAAAATTTCCCAACTTTTATTTATTTTTATATTTTTAAGATTTTATTTATTTATTTATCAGAGAGAGAGAGAGAGTGAGCACAAGCAGGGGGAGTGGCAGGCAGAGGAAGAAGCAGGCCCCCCACTGAGTAAGGAGCCTGATCCCAGGACCCTGAAATCATGACCTGAGCTGAAGGCAGATGCTTAACCAACTGAGCCACCCAGGCGTCCGAACTTTTTCCAACTTTTAACAAAATATTTGTCTTTGAGGATATTTTTCTGACCAGCATTTCTTGACAGGCTATCAGCTAATCTCCCCTCTTCTCTCTTTTTAGCACAATTTGTGGGTCTTCCTAGATCACTACTATTGAAGAAATTAGGGGAATATTTGGCTACAACTTCTGGAATGCATGATCTGCATGTAACTAGCCTTATTGAGGTTAATAATAAAACCAAATTGAAAATATACATGTGAGGAAATGAAAGATTTAAGAGCACAAGTTAAATCAAAGAGAGATTTCAGGGTCAATGTGAAAATTCCTGACCACTGACAATGTTCTTCTCTGCTAAATAGATAAAAGGATAAAAATTAATCACCTTGAGTGGAGGCTCAAAAAGCAGGAAAGAGCCAACTGGAACAACTTGAGCTGAAGTTGCAACTTCAGGCAGAGAAATTGTCTGATTCAGGGACCTTGGCCCAATCCATTTTATCTGACAGTTCAAGAAAGATGTGCAGTAACAAAATCACATTAGGGAATAGAGAACAAAACATCAGAGAACAAACAAGAAACTTAGCTCTCGCACCAAGGGCAGAGCTAACAGTAAGATGCTTTAGTTTACTGGATTCAGAGATGGAATAAATGTATTTTTTTCAGGTAAGTACTACTGAGGGGTTTGGGGAGCATGTTAATGCCAACCTTCAAGTACTCTGTTGAGATGACTCAGCCTTAATTTAATGTCCATTTCCAAATTTAAATTTTTGTCTGTACTCCAAAGGACCCCAATGTTATGGTCTCTTGAGATACTGGGGGAGAAACTTTTTATAAAGTCAAGTCAGAGGAGAGAAATAAGGAATTGTTTTATTTTATTATATTTTTAAAAGATTTTATTTATTTACTTTTGTGAGAGAGAAAGAGAGAGAGAAAGGGAGAGAGTGGGTACGAGGGGGAGGGCAGAGGGAGAAGCAGACTCCCCACCTAGCAAGGACCTCCATATGGGACTCCAACCCAGGACCCTGGAATCATGACCTGAACTGAAGGAAGACGATTAACCAACTGAGCAATGCCCTAGGGTATTGCTGAAGCGGTAATCACAAATGACAAAATAACAAACTCTAAATTATTTAGCTGTTGGTTATCCATGAATGATCTATGTGGATGTTTCGTGACTGCAAAGTAGTCTAGTAGAGAGGAGGCTGCAAATTGAGAGTGGTCAGACACCGACTGTAATGCCTGAGATGACTCCTCCCTTGCAGTACACACTCATCTAACTTTAGTAGAAGATGTACAAACTTCTGGACTTAAGAACTCCCTACAACCATATCATCCATTAAGACAGTGGATACTTCTGAGAGAAATTAAAAGCCATGTAAAGGATATAACACGTATTTAGGAAACTTAAAAAAACAAACAAACTGAACAACCTATATAGACTTGTGCCAAAGAAAGCAGAAATAATGGAATACAGAATAAGAATTTAAAATAATCATTTCAAAGACACAAGGAAGGATATATGTAAGTGAAGCAAGTATAAGAAGTTTTAAATGGCCAAAGAGAAATATTGTGTATGAAAATTATAATAGTCTGGAAAAGGAATAAAACAGATAAGCTAAATCGCAGAATGGAAATAGCCAAAGAATGAACTGGTAAGTTAGAAGGTTAGATCAAGAAAAAGAAATAAAAGAAACAAAAATTGGAAATGCAAAAGAAAAATGAATGTCAAAATCTGTTCAAGAGAGGAAAAAACAAATTAAGGAAATATTTGAAGAAATGTTGACCAATAGTTATTCTGAATAAAAGAGAATTGAAAAGACTGGTCATGAGCCACACAGCATAGTTAAAAAACAAAAAACCCTGGAAGAAGTTTCAGATTTGTCAAGTTTCAGATCTGTCAGGACATCAATTCAAGAAGTTCCTAAAGTAGTTCATAATGAAATTATGAATTAGTCAAGGTTCTCCAGAGGATGGAATCAATACAATGTGTTTAGAGAGAGAGAGAGAGAGAGAGAGAGAGAGAGAGAAAAGTATTTTAGGAAATTGGCTCACACAATTATGGAGGCTGGCAAGTCCAAAATCTCTAGGGTGGGCTGGCACACTGGAGACCCAGGAAACAGCTGATGTTGCAGTTAAAAGCCAAAGGCAGACCACTGCAGAACTCCTTCTAGTTGGGGTGGGGGCATCAGTCTTTTGGTCTATGCAGGCCTTCAACTGATTAGATGAAACCCACCCACTTTATGGAGGGCAATCTGCTTTATTCCAAATCCACCAATTCAAGTGTTAATGTTAATCTCATCCAAAATCACCCTTACAGACACATCCAGAATAATGTCTGAGCATGAGAACCCAGTCAAGTTGACATATACAATTAACTATCACAACAGCCAACACCACACACACACACACACACACACACACACACGAGAATTAACTTGCAAATCAGATATTTAAATGGCAAATCAGGACGTTAAAAAAAGAAAATAGTTTGAAAGTGTAAAGGAAAAGAACTTTGAATGTAGAATTTTACAGCCAAATATATTTTTTAATGAAAGGGTAAAATAAGAATATTTTCTTTTTTTTTTTTTTAATTTTATTATGTTATGTTAATCGCCATACATTACACCATTGGTTTTGGATGTAGTGTTCCATGATTCATTGTTTGGGTATAACACCCAGTGCTCCATTCAATACGTGCCCTCTTTAATACCCATCAACAGGCTAACCCATCCCCCCAGCCCCCTCCCCTCTAGAACCCTCAGTTTGTTTCTCAGAGTCCATAGTCTATTTTCTTTTTTTTTTTTTTAAAGATTTTATTTATTTATTTGACAGAGAGAGAGAGAGCGAGAGCATGCACACAAGCAGGGAGAGCAGCAGGCAGAGGGAGAAGCAGGCCTCCCACTGAGCAAGGAGCCCGATGTGGGGCTCGATCCCAGGACCTTGGGATCATGACCTGAGCCGAAGGCAGACGCTTAACGACTGAGCCACCCGGGCGCCCCCATAGTCTATTTTCAATCATAAAATTCTCAAAAGTCTGCAATAGGCAAACTTTCTTAGAAATCTTTCTTAGAGGGGCGCCTGGGTGGCTCAGTCGGTTAAGCGTCTGCCTTCGGCTCAGGTCATTGATCCCAGGGTCCTGGGATCGAGCCCCGCTTTGGGCTCCCTGCTCAGTGGGAGGCCTGCTTCTCCCTCTCCCTCTGCCTGCCGCTCTGCCTACTTGTGCTATCTCTCTGTCAAATAAATAAATTAAAAAAAAAAAGAAAGAAATCTTTCTTAGAAAAATGAACTTGGTTAAGAGAGAAATAAATTTGTGAAGATGACATAAGCTATCTGAGAAATAGAGGTGTAAGTTATAATGTTGTAAATTACAAAGTTGTTTTAAAAACCAGGAAAAAAAAAACACAATGTATACATGTAAGAGCCCAACAAAAACATTCCAGATTTGTGCTGCCCAGTAGAAATATAATATGAGCCACAGACGTGAGTTACATAGGAATTTCAAGTTTCCTAGTAGCCCTATTTAAAAAGCAAAAAGTGAAAAGAAACAGGTGAAATTAATTTTAATAATATATCCCAAATAGTGCATATATAGTATTATATATATCCAAATACTTTATATCCAAAATGTTATCATTTTAAGATGTAATCAATATATAACTAATTATTAATAAGATCTTTTACATTTCTTTTCTTTTTTTTTTTTTTACTAAATATTGGCAATCTGGTGTGTATTTTACACTCAAATTTCCATTTGGACTACACACATTTCAGGTACTCAGTAGCTGCAGGTGGTTAGTGGCTATCATGTTGGTAGAGTGCAGTTCTAGATAATACCAACAGTGATCAGATTGATGGTGCCTAATATCCTACAGCAAATTAGTGGCAGATGCTGAGTGTGGGGCATCAAATAGAGTAGGGTTGACCTTTCATTAATGTCCAACAGGTATGACGGAAAGAAATTCCAGATACAGAAATCTGTTTAATCTATACCAGAATATATGTTGAGTGAGTACTTTTGGCTACGATCACAATACAGCAATGTTTACTTACTTTTGAGCTGTAATGTTTTTATGGGAAAAAAATGTATTTAATAAAAATGTTACATTAAAATTGGCATAAAATTATGAAATAATTTAAGATGATATTTTTGTTATTTACAGCTGTGATTTTCTTGATCCATTACTCCTTATCCCTTAACTCATTTTGCACACGACATGTTGAATGCGTAATTAATAGACCAGATATGCATCTAGTAGAAAAATAATAGCTTTAATTTTAAGCTGTCATCACCTAAAAGAAAAACTGCCTTCCTAAATCCTGATGCATCATCATCCTCTGAAAATAAGCACCGTATTTTTTTTTTTTTCAGAATGATTCTCCTTCTCACCTAAAGCTCAAAAATCCTCACCCACATCTGTGAAAATTCAAAAACAAAGTGCTTCAGGACTGCAAATAGCCCCTTTACTCAGGCTACTAATACTGTTTTCACCTTTTTCACGTCAATCATGCTTCACAGGCGGCTTTTAGCACCTGCCATTAAATGTCAGGAGTCAAAACCTAGAAAAAGCAATGACTAAGGAACTATTTTAGTGAACTGCACGTGATCAAGGAGTCCGTGTAGTTAGGACTAAGGGATGCAGGGTGTAGGGCTGATTTCCTTCATTTCTCAGAAACAAAGACATTTAAAAGTGTGACACAAAAAGGGAAGAAATGTAGCATATGAAGTACACTCTTTTTCCCTACTCACCTGACCCTGGGTATTTTCCCAGAAGCTTCCTTGGACATGCTTTTGCCAGGCTCTCTACTTCAAAGGACCTGCAGTTCTCTGAACATCCCTTTCCTGCTCTCACATCCAAGGCTCCTACCCTTCATTATGTATATCCTCTTTAAAACTCAGCTTAGCCCTCTCCTTTGCCCAAGTCATGAGGGAAACTTTATTTCCTCCACGTACCTGTTCTGCCACCTGCCACACGGTAATTAAGTGTTATTTACTTCTGTCCCTGCCACTCATACTTACAGCCCCAGCATCTTCAAATAGTTTGCACTTTAAATCTATTCATATTAGAAGAAATACTTCTTAAAAATTCAAAGCACTTCAATACTTTTGCCAAAAAAGCATATGATTTTTCAATCCATGGTGTATTATAATTCTTTACAAAAGATAATTGCCACTATTAAGTTCTTCAGTTGACAAGACGTTGTCACACAATTGCTGTGTCTCAATAAAAAAGTGAACTCTTGACGATGATGTGCTCAGTCCTGCATATATTAACATTCCTTTGCCTTTAAAGACATTGCTTACAGGAGAACTCAAACTTAGTTACCTTTAGACTTTCCATCTTGCATTTTAAGCTGTGTGCTGTATTTTACACTCAAATTTCCATTTGGACTACACACATTTCAGGTACTTAACAATTAGGGTTTGAATTGCTGCATTTCTACGCATTTAGTCATTTTGGCTTTGTTGTTGCTCCTCTAGGGTAGACCACCAATTTATCTACGTGTGAGTATGTTTACTGAGTCTCCTTTTTTATCTGAGTTTTGAATGCCGGAGAAAACAATAGCCTTCTCTTCACAATGTTCTTCCTTAAGGGATCTATGTTGACCACCAGCACCTATAAGCTCTTTCAAAAGAAAAAAAATATTAGGAATGGGCTAGAAATGGAGTGAACAGTGATTATGGCCTGTCGTTTAGCCTTGGCGTATAGGATTTAAGTATGGTTGTCCCTTGACCCTTGACCCTTGTGGGGGTTAGGGGTACCAACCCCCTATACTGTTGAAAATCGGGATGTAACTTTTGACTTCCCAAACACTTAACTATTACTAGCCTACTGTTGATCGAAGCCTTACTGATAATACACACAGTCGATGAGACAAATTTTGTATGTTATATGTATTATATACTGTATTCTTAAAATAAAGTAAGCTAGAGAAAAGACAATGTTCTTAAGAAAATCACAAGGAAAAGACATTTATAGTACTGTACTGTAAAAAATCCACATATAAGCGGACCTGAGCTGTTGTTTAAGGGTCAACTGTATACTTTTCTCTCTTCAGATGCCTTTATCCCTCTTTCGATCTGCCAGAAGCCTCTCTGTGTGAAGTGATAGAATTAGTTATGCTGACCAACACCTAAGGGACTGGAGAGAACCAGGGAAAAAATATCTTAAAGGGAGATTTTTAGGGACACCTGGGTGGCTCAGCTGGTTAAGCGTCTGCCTTCGGCTCAGGTCATGGTCCCAGGGTCCTGGGATTGAGTCCCATATCGGACTCCTTGCTCAGTGGGGAGCCTGCTTCTCCCTCTGCCTGACACTCCCCCTGCTTGTGCTCTCTCTCTCTTTTTGACAAATAAATAAATAAAATCTTAAAAAAAAAAAAAGGGAGATTTTTAAGCAGGCAGATTAGGGAGTCTCAGAGCTAGTCACATGAGAAGCTGGCAGCCTGGAACTGACTCTCCATCTAGTTGCTAACACCATGACATCTTGTTCATCCTCCATCGTTCCTCCTGAGTCAGGCATGGTGCCTTTACTCTCTTTAATCACAGGACGGCAAGTACATTTGGTTAATATTGCCTCTTCTCATGAGTCGGGGCCACACTACATAGGTGGAACATACACTGAGGTAAATCTCTCAGCTTTCTTCAATCTGTATTTACCAGCTATTTGTATTTTAGGTTGTTTTTTTTCCCCACGTCTTTAAAAAAAAAATAGTAACATTATCAACAGAATGTTGATAGTGTGTGAATTACTTTAAATTTCTTTACATGGATTATTTTAGCCAATAGACAATGCAGTTTTAGAAATAATGCCAACTATTTTCTATAACAGTATCATTAATATAATACATTTCAATATGACATACTTAGTGAATGCTCTCAAATGCATCAGGAAACTGGTGTCTTCAAATCAAGATAAATTAAGATCAGAAAGATGAAAGCTTGAAAAAATGATTAACTTTTACTGTATTTTTCAGGAAGAATCAGATCCATTAGTAATTGCATAGTAACACAACTAGATTGACATAGTAATCAAATAAAATTAATTTTCAACTAAGACATAAGTATTGGTATTCTGAGATGAAAATTTAAAATGGTTTAAGTGGGTATGAAATTTACTTTCTCAAAACCAGTACAATTTCTGTAGGTATTCTTGTCAAAGATGCAACAAAAATATGAATGCCTTACTTTAACATATTTAAAGCCTAAGTTAAGTATTGCTACATAAGTGGAATCAAAATACATAGAAGTAAAAACACAATTTACCAAGATAGTCTGAGTGCTGACAATTTCATATTTTCTATACCTACTTTTCTATAACTTGCATTTTCACTTAAAACCATATTTGAGATATTCCACATACTTCTATATTTCTATTAATAACCCTTATCTGTCAGGGCGCCTGGGTGGCTCAGTTGGTTAAGTGATTGCTTTCGGCTCAGGTCATGATCCTGGAGTCCCTGGATCGAGTCCCACATCCAACTCCCTGCTAGGCAGGGAGCCTGCTTCTCCCTCTGACCCTCCCCCCTCTCATGTGCTCTCTCTCTCTCATTCTCTCTGTCTCAAATAAATAAATAAAATCTTTAAAAAAAAATAATCCTTATCTGTCATATATTAACCAAGGCACCAGTTTCAAAAACCTCTTTGAACCTAATATAAAGAAGACATATCTCTTTCATATCAATGTATCTGTAAGATAGATTCATTTCAAATCCTACCCCCAATGTAATGATAGACAACACAATATGCAAAGAGAATTTTTAAAGTGAACTTTTATGGAGTGTTTAAGGATATGTCAGTATTGTTCTCAGAACAATGACGAAACATCTCTGAGTTAGGTATTACTATAATTACCTTTCCTGTAAATCATAAAATGAGGCACAGAGAAGTTAAATATTATACCGAAGATCATATAGCAAGCAAGTAGCCAAGGCATCTTCGGTACATCGCCAGTCTAACTCCAGAGTCTGTGTTCTTATGAAATATAAAATTCTATGTGTGTGAGAAAGAAATAGGAGAGAGACACAGAGAGACAAAGAGACATAAATAGAAGGAAGGAAGGAAAGAAGGAAGGAAGGAAGATTTTCTAAGGCACTGCCAATATTTTATTATTTAAACTATATGATGGTGACATGGGTGTTTATTTGTATTACTTTAAAAGGGTATACATGTATTTTATACAGTCTTCTCCTTACATTGTGTTTTTTATAATATAAACTAAAATATTTTAAAATACACATAAAATGTGCTTGGAAAATTGCCACTTCAAATGTTTGTACTAAAAAACAAAGTGTTTGTTCTCTGGAGCACAGAACTTCAATTACTAGGAACATACTTTCAGGATACTGTAAAAGAAGTTCGATTTTTAAAATATAGAATAAAACAAGGACAACAAAAAATTCTGATCAAAACCTAGCATCTCGGGTACAAATAGTGGGCTCTCGGGCCTGAGCATTCGGCTTCAGTCAGGAGTACGCACAGAACGTACCCACAAAAACAGGTGTGTAGCACCTGATGCTGCTCAAAACAGTGCTGATGGTAAAAAGTCAGATGTCTCTCTTTTCCAGGAACATAGGCTTCTGCCTTTTTTAACCCTAAGAATGATGCAGCGAACACAACCCAGCGAAGACTTTGCTTGTTCTCTTAGCCCTGCAGGTGAACATTGTCCAATCTTAGCAATTTTTCCACTTTCAGATGTTTTAGTTATATATAATCTCTCTCTTTCTCTGTGTCTCTGTCTCTCCCCCCCGCATATAATAATAGAGCTAAATACTTTTGGTAGAGTATTCCTAACTTAGAGACTTCCAATAGAGTTATAATATTAAAATACAACGTGTCCCCAAATTTTTACTGATACTTTGAAACAAATGTAAAAATAAGTATATACACAAATTCTTACAAATTTCTCAGAAGCTATAGGGAAGTCAGATACCTCACCCCTGTATATTGAGCAACGCTATATTTTCCTGATTAGCAAAGTAAGGCACTGTTCAATGCAGAAGGCTAGCAGTTAGTGTATGGGATTAAAATTTTCCCATTCCAGGGGTGCCTAGGTGGCTCAGTCGGTTAAGTGTCCAACTCTTGCTTTCAGCCCAGGTCACGGTCTCGGGGTCATGAGATTGAGCCCCACAATGGGCTCCATGCTCTGTGGGAGTCTGCTTGAGATTCTTTCCCTCTCTTTCTGCCCTTCCCCCCACTCATGCCACACATGTGTGCTCTCTGTCGCTAAAATAAATAAATCTTAAAAAAAAATTTCCCATTCCAATATCCTAGTAAATTTCCAGTGACCAAATGAATCTGGAGGAGATATCAAAATAAATAAACAGAAATGCATATTGAATATCCAGAGAACATATCTGTTATATTTGCTTGGAAATGTCAGTCTACTTTCAAATCATAAGATCACAGATTGATCTCATAAAATGGCAAAAATATTTGAAGATAATCTGACATGTCTTAAATACAGCCCTGCAGTTTGGAGGCATTGATGTCAAAGGGGATATCTGGATTAAATGGAGCATTTCATAAATACAGAGTCTATGAACAATAAGTTACAGTGAAGTACACCATGATTAATAGAATCAATCTAATTGTAGATTGGGCTTTAGAAAATATATTATTTTCCCAATTTAATTTCTCAATGGCAATTTTCAGAACTCTCCTAAACACGATTAGAAGTAAGCAAGATCAAGCAAACTGCAAATGATTGATTCATATCCAGGTTCAGAAAACAGACCAAATAGAGTTAGTTCTCTGTGAGTGAGCAGACCAGCTCCGAGATTAGAAGCACTACTCAGCTGCACAGTACCAGGCAAAATGGGATCCACTGAATCATCACACACATCTCTATTGCTCTCCAAGGCTGTGTTCCAGGGACAACCAGGAGGCAAGATGAGAAAGGACTCTGAGAATAGTCACACATTGGCATCCCATTATGATTTCAGCTTCTGTTCAGCAGCCTGCACTCCTGATAGATGAACATCACAGAAAACTGAACTAAACTTAAAAACTTCCAGGTTATTATATAATAAAAAAAGCATTTAATGTGAAAAATGTGAGCAGTGGTTCCCCAATACAGCTATTTCATAAATCAAGTCTTAGGTTGAGGGGTTTCTTAAAAAATACACAACAGTTATCATTCCTTGTCAAATAACTTATCTATTTCAAAACACCTTTATATTTTAAAAATGAACAAAATTATTTTTTCCAATATCCCTGTATATGGATGGAGTCAGTGTAGAAAACAGACAATATTTAATCTGGGAAGTGTGAGAATTAATGTGTGATCATGAAAAATGCAACACATATGGAGGAGAAAAATGATTAATTTTTCATTAGTTAATGAAATTTCAATATGCCACAGTTTAAGGGGCATTTAATGGGAGTCACACAGGAATTTCCAAGGTGACCGCAACTGTCAATCAAGTGCTATTAGAAGCTCAAACTCCAATCTTACTCTTTCTGCCAAATAAGTGGGGCCATAAAACCCACTTCATGATGCAGAACATAGCATCTTTCAGAAGGAGCTGAAATGAGGGCACAGACATATAACTCAAATTATTACAAACAGAGAAAATAGACTATCATTGAGATTGAGCCACATGAAAGAAAATAAAATTCATTTAAGGGAAACACGTAGCTAGTAGTAGAAATCTTTCAATGTGAGCCAAAGAAAAGGAAAACAAAAAATAAAACCTTTAAATCAGACAATGTACTTGGTTATTTATTTACACTGAGGTTTAAAAATTACTGAAGGCTAAATAAGACTGATTTCTCTACAATTACTATGAAAACTCCAATAAATCTGAATGTGTGTGAAGCAAAAAAACGTAGGTTAAAGCAGCATATAGACTGAATGATAATAGAGAAATTTTCTTCACTATGTCTAGTTAGAGGTTTTTCATCAATTCCTAATGGAGAGAAATTGGAAGTTATGTCAACACCAACATATGACACATATATACCATATATTATTATATATAATATGTAACATGTATTAATTCCTATTTATCCTAAGTAGATTGCACTGTACATCATGTAACCAGAATGTTATAAAAACATAACTCCATGGATACAATCAGAAAATGACTTTATTTTGCTCCTTTAAATTTGCACATTAGGGCTATTTTTTCCTTTGCCCCTCTAAAAACAAAACTCAAGATGTAAAATTCTCTGGTCAGTCTTATAAAATAGAAAATCTTATAGTCATCCAAAGTAACGAACACAGTCTCAATTCAGTAATATGTTGAGTCCCAAGCAATCCCATCTTGGTTTAACAGAAGACCTTCCAAAAAAACAAAAAACAAAAAAAAAAACAAAAAAAACCCAGAAGATCTTCCCCCATCACCAGGACTCTATAATCTGCAATGCCCTTAATGCAGGAAATGGTATTCCAATTCTACCTGGTCAATTAATACCACATCAGCCCCTAGAAATATAATGACACCTTAAATAAGTCTCACCTCTCCATGCGAATTTATTGAACAGAACCCAATACAATTTCACATTAAGTACTCTTTAGCATGTGGTCTAGTATCTATCTGGTCCATGTAAAACAGATATCCTTTGCCCTAACAAATCCTAGACTGCTGGTCGATACCAGTGTTGCCACCAGGGGACACATATTGAGTTCTTATTTTCCCCACCAAACATTTCTCACTAAGTTTGAAGTGAGACAGGTACCTCAACCTCCTCTCCGCCTATTCCCTGTAGAAATTTCTTATGTCTGATACAGTGTTTTAAATACAGATAGATGATAAATGATGATGATGATTGATAGATAGATAGATAGATAGATAAATAGATATAGATATAAAATATAAACAGTCTTCCCATTTTAGAATAGGGGAAAGACAAAGATGACTCTCTATAGCATCTTCTGGTTGTCCCCTCCAGCTCCATTCCCAAAGCCATTCATCAATTGTCCTGTGAGGTAGATGAATGCCATCAGGAGGATGGTATAATCGATCAGGATAGGTTGGACTTACTCTCAGGTATCCTTCCAAAATCAAAGATTAGACTCAATTATCCAAACTGAACTGAGACTCTAAAGCCTACCAGCTGGCTAGCATGTAGTCAACCTGCCCCTCCCCAACTGATGTGGGTCTTCCTAGGGAGCATCAACAATTGTGAACAGCACTTTATTTCCAGGAATATTATGTGCACCCTTAAGACTACATCTTGTGTGGAAGCCAGTCATTATCTTCCCTCTTCTCCAAAACATGGTGGCTTGCACTACAGGGATGGTCATAGAAATACCACCAATAGATCATATAAGACTCAGGTTACTGTGGAGGTCTATAAAAAATGAGGTTTACCGGGGCGCCTGGGTGGCTCAGTCATTAAGCGTCTGCCTTCGGCTCGGGTCATGATCCCAGAGTCCTGGGATCGAGCCCCGCATCAGGCTCCCTGCTCAGCGGGAGGCCTGCTTCTCCCTCTCCCACTCCCCCTACTTGTGTTCCCTCTCTCGCTGTCTCTCTCTCTGTCAAATAAATAAATAAAATCTTAAAAAAAAAAAAATGAGGTTTACCTTGTTCACTGAAGAAAGATTTCCAAAGGCATAACTAACTCATATATTACTATGACTTATATTTACCCAGTGGGCACTTATCCCTACAATAGGAGTTCTCCAGTTAGAAAGGGTGTTGCTGCATTTATCCCTGGTGTTAAGTGACATTGTGTATTATATCGTCATAACCTTGGAAGGTTATCCAGTGAATCGGAAACCATTTTATTAATATGGAACACTTGAATTAACAATTTGCATTGTGTCAAAGATTTTCATCTCCCAGTAACAGTGCTGTTTCTTCCAAGTTATTCCAAACACTAAGTGGGGAGAGCAAACAAAGGCTTTTGAATGTCTTGATGTTTTTACATAAAAGATACACATTATTGCCATTCTGGTTCAGCAATCCCAAGCATTTTTTAAAAGAATCTAGAGACTCCATTTTCATGTTGATTTGCAGAAGCTGTAGTTCTAACTTGAACAGGTGGTGTATTCCCCTGAGCCAGAACTGGGCAGATAGATCACTCCTCACTGTTGGTCATTAATGGTAAGCAGCTGTCTCGCCAGAAAAGTGAAACAGCACATGAGTCATCAACCTCATTTTAATGTATTTCTGCAAACAGTGACTCAACCACTTCATCTTAATGGACTTGTTAAAATATTTTCCCCTTTCCATTACACACCACAACTTGAGTAATAAAAATGATTAATTAGTATATACATACAAGTTTTACTTTTCTCCTTTAATATACACTTCTACCTTGTAAGTAGGAAGCTATCCCCATTCCATGGTGGATTTTGAGGCATACCAGCAATCCTGGCTTCCCAAAAATATTGTTCTTTATTAGCATACTACAGTTCCTAAAACATCCACACTGTATATTTATTCCTTCAGGTTCTAGGTAATTTCACTGTAAGCATCTTTGCCATAAGCATTTTTGCCACATAACTAATTGGCCATAAGGCAATTTTTCCCTAAAAGATAAAGTCATGAAAAATAAAAGAGGGACACTCATTTAAAATGATATAATGAAACATGAAAAATGAATAACAAAATTAAAGACTTTATTGTGAAATACAAAAATTTGAATACTTTTAAAATATGTTTAGATTCATGGCAATACTGCACAAATAACTGATTTCATTTTGTGGATTGCACTTAAGTACTTGTCTTCAAAGTTTTCCATTTATAGTATTCTACATTTTTTTTCCTTTTCTCCTTCCTTCCTTCCTTCCTTCCTTTCCTTCCTTCCTTCTTTCCTTCTCCCTCCCTCTTTTCTTCCTTCCTTCCTTCCTTTCTTTCTTTTTTCTTTCTTTCTTTCTTTTTTTTCTTTCTTTCTTTCTTTCTCTTGCTTGCTTGCTTGTTGATTTTTCTTCTTGTTTAGCATCCTATTTTTTCTTTTTTTGCTAATTTTTTTTCCTTCATTAAGAGAGGTATGAGTTTCCAAATACTAGGATACATGTTTGTAGCCGAGCTTTATATTGCATTACCTTTTACACTGTTGTTTGTTCTGGGTGTATTGTCTGTTGATAGACATTTCAAAGTTCTTTGGGATATATAAGTTCAAAACGGTACACCACTATATAGACCAGTATGCAACTAATATTTATATAATATAAAGATGGAAGCACTGTGTCAATGGAGAAATGAAACAAAACTGTCAACCAGTTGATGAAATCAACAAACTATAAAACCAAACTCAACCAGCTATTTTTTTTTAATCTTTTATAGTAAAATTGCCTTGTGGCCAATTAGTTACATTTGTCTTCAAGTATCTCTTTTTCAAATGCAAACTCTCCTTATAGCAACACTGAACCATTAGCAGTTATTAATGACTTCTTTTTTTTTTTTTAAGATTTTTATTTATTTATTCATGAGAGACAGAGAGAGAGAGAGGCAGAGGGAGAAGGAGGCTCCCAAGGAGCAGAGAGCCCGATGCAGGACTCGATCCCAGGACCCTGGGATCATGACCTGAGCCGAAGGCAGACACTTAACCATCTGAGCCACCCAGGTGCCCCTTAATGATTTCTTTTGATACATTTATTCAATCAGGAACAGGGCAAGTGAGTTCTGACATGGGTAGTAAAAATAGTGAGTTCTTATACACAGTATAAGAGTGGCTTACCATACCTAGGGATGCACTATAATTTTTTGGAATCTTGTTAAAAATAAAAGTTTTCATGCTTCATTTCCAGAGACTCTCATTTAGTAATTCTGGGTGGAGCTCCAGAATGTTCTTTTGTTTAAGAAAATGGGGTAATGCTGCTGCAGCTGGTCAGCAGACCAATGTTTGTGAAAAACTGATAGGACATCATCTACTAAAGGTAATTTTGATGTCTCCTGGAAGACGGTGAATCCATGTAGGTGTGTGTATGCATGTGTGTGTGTGAATGTGCACACACCACAGCGGTGTTGGTAATGGGAGGATGGGATAGCCTGGGAAACTCTATACTCCACATCAATAGGAACCATATGAGGAAATCCAGCTCTAGTGCCTAAGGGAATGCCTGTGCCTAATAAGTACATGATCATTTTTGAACAGATAAATATACAATGATGGGGGCATGAGAAACAAAACCAGAGAGGGAGGACAAGATAAAGAAAGAATAACTACCTAATATTAATTTTGGTCTGCCCATGTTTTTTCCTAATGGGCTAAAAAATGCTGTAATAACAAAGTTTAACAATGGTTCTAAATACATTAAAATTTTTTCTTTCTTCATGGCAGCAAGTCATTTGTACTGAGCAATTTGGTACCAGTTGAATGAATGAATGAATGAATGAATGAGAAAGAAAACTGGAAAATGCAAGGAAAGGGTAATTCTACAAAAGTTCTATAGCTTCAGAATCTGCCTAAAAGCAGTGTCTCTTATCTACTTGAATGATCTAATTACTTTATTTCTAAAAATTGATATTTGCCATATATGGAGCAAGAAATCAATATATGAATTAGCTGTCAGAAAGAGGGAAGCTGTTGAAAGGAAAATGAAAAGGAAATGGAGTTAAACAGCAGTTCAGAGATTGGGGGCAAGACATTAAAAACCTTTGTGATTGTGTTTCTCAATCTGCCACTTTTTCAAAGCAACACAAAAATAGTGTGGCATTTTGTAATACATGTTACATGTGATAAAAAAAGGAATAAAAGCATACTAAAAATGCAAGTAATATCATTTTGCTTTTCACAGCTAGGACATAATTTTTATAGGTATTTTTTTCTACTCCACCAATTCTAGTCAATGAAAGTAATTGGATTAGATTAATTTCTTAACTGTTTCCTTTAAATGGTTGAAGAAAGGTTATCTTGATTGTCATCTGGTAAGATTTTCATGGGCCTAGGGCCTTCAAGCCCTTAAATTCTCTTCTGATTGCTAACAAGGTAGCACACACACACAGAAAGAGAGATAGAAAAACAAAGAAAATTGTTCGGATATTATAGGTTTCAGAAAAAAGAAAATGAGCAATGAGACAATACAATTTTATAATGCTTTTCTTGAATAGTATTACACCTTTTCTCAAAAGCTAGGTCATTTGCATTGGCAGTTACATATTTTTGAAGTGATTCACTATGTACTGACAGGGCCCAGGATGAAAACTTGGAGATTAAATGGCAATTCTCAGCTATCTTTTCTAGAGTTGATGGAGACACTTTAAGGCTAGTGAGTTAGATGGGTTTTCTCCATGATCATTAAAGTTGGTGTAATAGGACTGTTAGTATTTTTCAGTATTTTTCAAAATGCTAAACATAGTCAGTATTGTGCTAAATCTCAATGGTCTTGCCAAGTAGGCCCCTTTTGAATAGAACTTAGACACATAAAGTTCAAATATCTTATCCAAGTTCACATGAATGACAAATAATAAAATTTGACTCATTGTGGCTTATTGAAAGTAGGAACACAAAGGGAAGATGACATTAGCAAATAGGAGAGCAGAAATCAATAAATTGAAGAGGGCATCACCAAGCAAGTTTAAGATGAAGGAAGGCAACAGAAGTGGGTTGGATTTTGCTCACTCGAAAATGATTACAGAAATAAGAGCTAAGAAAACTTGCCTCAAGTTTCCTTCCAGAGCTCCAAGGCAAAGTTATTTCTTTACTGACACAGATAAATGACCACACTGTTTGCAAGACTGAAAAGGTTTTGCTTTTGTAGTCCAGTCAGCAGTGCTTGTCCTTCTGTTAGAATAACATCTAGCTCACTGGTGGTGAAAAGATAATGTGCATCTCCTCTGAGCCCACCCAGGTGTGAGGACTGGAAGGTGTGTCAAAGCCCAGGTCTCACCCAGCCCTCTGACTTCCACAAACTGCTGAATTTGTGTGGAGTCATTGGCACAATGCTCAGAACTAAACACTGTCCTGCTCTGTTTAACAGGATAAGTCTAAAGTTGACAAAGCGGGGCCATGTTTCTTGAATTCTGAACCCCTTGAGATTCTGACAGAATTTAAAAATTCCTACAAAGATTAAAATTTCCTCAGGAAACATGGCCTACTCTTAGATGTATAAACTATGGACTAAGAAGGAAGATACTTATCTTTACTTGAGGGTAATACTTTAAGGAATTTTCTGTCATATGGGCAGAGCCAACTGCCTCCCTTCACCATATGTAGGAAAAACCAGAGAGAATGGAGAACCCTAGGAGCAACAGATCACATGGAGCTCATTTTTGGTCCTGCGATTGATGATCTAAATTACTTCCTTCTTTTACAACCAGTTTCTTCCTAGACTTCTACCTTGAAATTGTAGGCAAAAATTCTAATTGAATCTTTTATCTAATCCTCTGTGTTTGTCTTGAAATGTTGACATTTTCCTCCTTGACTCTGCCTTCTGCTCTAAGTTAGATGACCTCAAGCTGAACTTGAGCTTATGAGACTACTCCTCTTGAGTCTCTGGAACTCCAATATGGCATCACTGTAGAGCTGAAGTATGTGGGATGACTTACATAATAATTATGAGAATAAAAGATAACTTATTAAACATATAATATATGAAAGGAACTGTTCTAAGAACTTTACATATATTAGGTTATTTAACCTTTATAGCTATTTGAGATAGATTCTATTATGTTGCTCACTTTATACATGTTAAAACAGAGGAAAAGGAAGTTAAATTACTTTTTCAAGTATACACATCAGGTAAGTGGCAGAACCAAGATCCTAATAGTATAAAGTAATACATAATCCAATGAATAAGTTCCTAGAATTCAGAGGTGGGAAAGAAAATTCACATGTGAGCATAATCAGAAAAGCTTCACTGAGAAGTTCCAATTTCTGCTAGATTTTAAGTTGGAAAAAAGGAATTGAGATGTTAAAAAAGAGGAAGAGTCTAAATAGATAAAAGGTATATTAGGACTAGCACAGAGGAGTCAATAAAGATTGAGGTATAAAAGTTCATTTGAATACTATTTAGAGATAGGGTGATAAAATACCAAAGGGTACTGATTCAGCTAGAAATTTAGACAGAAATGGGTAAGCTATATAAACCCTTTTGGGAAATTTAGTGGAGTGACATAACAAAAATTCTGGCTAATGAAAAATAATCTAACAACTGTGGAAGAAGAACTTAGAAAAGAAAAAAACTTAATTCATGAGTATATGGTAGGACTTGAAAGAGTATAGCTGTAAGAAAAATGCAAAGGATTAAATTCATGAGGTGTTACTATATAAAGAAAACAAATGGAATCTACAAATATTAGTGAGTGAAGAGTGAAGTTAAGATGTCTTCTGTTTCTTTTTCTTGTCTGAAAGCTATGGCTAGGACTTCCAGAACTATGTTCCAAAAAAGTGGTAGGAGTGGACATCCCTGTCTTCTCCCTGATATTAGAGAAAAAGCTCTCAGTTTTTCACTATTGACTAGATTTCTGTTTCCTTCTAAAAATTCAGAAAGTTCTCAGCTATTATTTCTTGAAATAAATTTTCCGCCCCCTTTTCTCTCTCTTCTCTTCTGTGATCCCTATAATGTGGATTTTATTAAGCCTGATGGTGTCCCTGAGTTCCCTTAATTTATTTTCATTTATTATTTTTTTTCTCTCTCTCCTGTTCAGGTTGATGGCTCTGTCATCCAGGTCCCTGATCCATTCTTCTGCTTCCTCTAGTCTACTATTTATTCCATCTAGTATATATTTAATTTCAGTTATTAAGTTATTCATCTCTCATTGATTCTTTTTTATGTTTTCTATCTCTTTGTTGAGAGTCTCACTGAGGTCCTCCACTCTTAAGTTCAGTGAGTATCGGGAGCCTGGGTGGCTCAGTTGGTTGAGCGACTGCCTTCAGCTCACGTCATGATCCTGGAGTCCCAGGATTGAGTCCCGCATCGGGCTCCCTGCTCGGCGGGGAGTCTGCTTCTCCCTCTGACCCTCCCCCATCTCATGTGCTCTCTCTCTCTCATTCTCTCTCTCAAATAAATAAATAAAATCTTAAAAAAAAAAAAAGTTCAGTGAGTATCTTTATGACCATTACTATCAATTCTCTATCGGTTATATTATTTATCTCCTTTTCATTTAGCTCTCTTGCTGTGATTTTGTCTTATTCTTTCATTTGGGACATATTCCTCTCTCTCCTCATTTTTACTAATTCTCTGTGTCTGTTTATATGTATGAAGAAAGTCAGCTACGTCTCCTCCTCTTGAAGGTAATGGCTTTATAAAGAGGTTCTATAGTGCCCTACAGTGCAATATCCCCTGTTCACCAGAATCTGGCACGTGAGGGTTGTCTCCTATGTGTACTTCATGCACCCTACTGTGGCTGAGACACTTTTGCCTTCATCCAATCATCTGCAATTTTTCTCCTTGCCTGATGTGGGCAGGGTGCGGTCCCTGTGTTGTTAGTGGGCCAATCTGGAGCTGCCTTGGGCTTGAACTTAGTCAGACCAGGAATTAGCCAGAACTGCAGTAGCCCCAAACTGTAGGGCACTATTCAGTGTTGTCCCCTTAGAAGCTTTCATTGGTGGGCAGCGCCTGCAGTCAGACCAACTTCCTGCCCCCAGCCTTCTGCTAGGGCCACAGTTGGATTGGTATGCATGCTATCTTCCCCTCTCTCCAGGGCAGGAGTCACTTTGGAGTGGCTTTGGCCCTTGTCAGGGCTGTTGCACACTGCCATGCTTGTGGAGCTGCTTTGGATGGACTCCTGCTGAGGCAGGTCCACAGAAGAATATGAGGGCAGGGCATGTGGTATTAGCAAAATTTGTGCAGTCTGCTGTGGGAGGAGACCTGGAGCCCGCTTTAGAAAACTCCTGCAGCTGGGCTTGAAGGGGCAAATCTGCAGGAGAGTGCTGGAGGGGACCTGCAGCAGCCTGGGAAATCTGTCCAGGCTGGGATGGAGGGGGTGAGTCTGCAGAATAAAGGGGTGGAGGATAAGATGTCAGCAAGGCCTGTGCAGGTCCACCGTAGGAGGGGAACTACAGCCTCCAGGGAAAACTTCTGCCATGGTTGGCTGGGTTGGAGGGTGCAGATCCACAGAAGGGCACAGCAGCAAGGTCTGCTGTCAGCAAGCTAGGTGGAGAGTATTCCCACCAAGGCATGTGTCCATGTGATGTGTTTCTGGAATATAGGTGAGGTTCAGTGGGATGAGGTCCAGAGCTGACAGCCAAGAAAGAATTCTTGAGACATCTTTGGTGCAAAATGATGGTTTATGAAAGCATGGGACAGGACCCATGGGCAGAAAGACCTGCTGCACCAGGGTTGTGAGGGGTGGCTGATTCTATACTTGGGAGGTGGGGGAGGTAAGGAAAAGGGAGGTTTTCAAAAGGATTTTCATATGTTAAAGAAGCCTCACAGGATCCTGGAGGCCTTGCCATTGTCAAGTTAAGGTTGTTTTTCCCTCTAGCAAGGCATTAACATTAAGATAGTTGGGAGCTTCCTAGAGGAACAATACACTCTGCCCAATTCAAGTATCTGTCCATGGGCTGCAGGTTATAAAGACATTTAATTCTATCTACATTTCCTTCTGGAAGCTAGGTTGTTGATAGAAATGCTTTGTTCTTGTAGGTTCTAAGACATTTGTAAACTGAGGGAGACTCATGTCTTGCAGGATTGTGATCTCTATAAGTTAACTATTTGTTTTTCCTTTCCTTAGCTTTAGGGCAGCCAGGAGTGCCTGAGGAATGTCACATACATCCTGGGGAGGGGGGTGTCAGTTTCTGCTTTGTCCTCAGCTTGCCTTCTGTTCCCTCATCACTGTATCTAGGCTGAGGTCGGGGGAGGGAAATGGTGCCCACCAGCTCTCCCTGCCCCTCCAGTTTGCTCTGAGATTAGTAAACAAATCTCCCTCCTGTTTACCCAAGTGTTTTTCAAGTTGCTGCTTCTAAGCTCTATCTCAGCAGGGCCCTTTGTTGTGCAGCCTCTTTAAGGGTGGGGACTCAGTTTCCTATTGCCTTCAGCTCTCCCAGAGTGGAGCCCTGCTAATTTTGAAAGTTCCAGGTGTTAAGTCCCACTGATTGTAAGAATTTGTGAAATTAGGTCTCTCTGGTTTTCAAATCCAAATGCTATGGGAAATCATAGTCCCAGTGTGGGTCCCCCATGCCTTGGGTGCCTGGTGTTCTGCTCCTCACCCCTCTCTGCCCTCCCAGACAGTCAGGATCAGCCCCCAACCACATGTCCATTCTTCCTGCCCTATTCAATGTGGCCTCTTCTCCACATTAGTTGTGAAGAGTCTGTCCTGCCAGTCTTCAGGTCATGTTCTGGGTTACTTACACTGATGTAGGTGTTCTCTATGTGTACTCGTGGGACAAGGTGAGCTCCCCCTGTTCCACCATCTTCCCCAGAAGTACCCCTGGAAATGCACTTTTTAAAAATTTTTATTTATTCAAATTTGTTTATTTGTTAAAATTAAAATTTATTTGGGTAGAGTGGACACACAATGTTACATTAGTTTCAGGTGTACAACATAGTGATTCAATTTCTATATGCATTATGCTGTGCCCACAAGTGTAGCTATCACCTGTTACTATACAGCATTATTACAATGTCATTAACTGTATTCCCTCTGTTGTACTGGTGGCTTATTTATTCTATCACTGGAAGCCTGAATCTCCCACTCTCCACCTATTTTGCCCATCCCTTACCCCCTTCCCTCTGGAAACCATTAGTTTGTTTTCTGCGTTTATAGCTCTCAATCTTTTTGTTTGTTCTTTCATTTTTTTTTTGTTTTTGTAGATTCCAAATATGAATGAAACATACAGTTTAAATTGACAGAGACAATGAAGACAGAATTTTAGTTTGGGGAGTTAGCATGAGCAAAGGAATTAAAACCGGAGCTTTAATTGCGATTGCAGGACAAATGAAGGGATACAGACAGTGGAGAATGCTCCAATTGGAGTCAAGATAAGAAAACATCCAGTTGATCTCTAAAGGCCTTCCTTCTTTTTAAATCATATAGTTAAAAATTGGCATATGTTTAATATTTAAAAAACTGACTCATTCAAATTACACTGAGTCTGATAGTGTTTTCTCTTAAAAAGTTAATTCTGTTAAAATGGATAATATTTCACTATAATATCTTATGAGAATATTTTTTCTTCATTTACTCACCTCTACAGGAAAAAAATCAAGATTTTATTATTAAAATTTAACAAGGCATTAAATACTTGAGCACATGATAATGTAATAATCTGTATATATTTTATTTCAAGTAATTTTATGAATTTTTCCTTTCAGCTAATTTAAAAACTGTCAAAATGGTATCAAACTGTTGAAATATTTTTAGAAATCTTATCAGCCATATCTATACCCCCTGTGATCTCAAAGTATGTGCCACATCAAAAGGACAGATGTCCAGAACTTTAATTTGAGAAAAACTTACATTTCTATCAATGACAAATGTAAATGGTTGTACATACAGTTTTGAAGTTGTACCACATGTACAACTTTTCTAGGAAGAGAAAATCTAATTACATAAGTATATAGCATAAGTTTAGAAAAGCTTGAGGTATTCTAGCTTAATTCAAGCTAAAGATTGCTAGTTCCATGAAACCTGTAGTTTGTAGCATGTTCTGTGTACTGATCTCATTATATCGTAGAGCTGCAGTGAAACCAAGAGACATGTATTAACTCCCATCACATACATTCTGGCTTAGTCTTTTTCCTAGGGCATGACCTTTGAGACCTACTCAAAATTCAGAACTTAAAAGACCTAGTTATTTGAAATAAGTTAAAGATCTGGTATTGTTCCCTAGAGCATATGGATGACAGTTTAATAAGTGTTTTTGAAATGAAATATGAGCTAAGGAATTTCTATCCTAACATCAATTTAGAGGATTTTTTTCCCCAAGAACTTTCACTTATCCTCCTTTTCCATAACTCATGCCTTACCCCCATCTAATGCGTTCATCCTGGCTCCTACCTTACTGAACTCACAGTTTAGAAAAGCGGCCATAAACCCTGTTCTAAAAATCGGTTGAGGTGTTTCATTACTAAAAATATATTGACAATCTTTTCAAGTTAGCAGAAAATTAAGTTGATTGGCCAAATTTAAGTAGTTCTCTGACATACTTTTCCTAAACTTTTGGCACATGTTAATACTTATCTGCTAGCAAAAGCTAGATGATAATTTACTAAAGTCACTACAAATACCTATTAATATTACTATTTCTGGCCTGTGATTCACATTAATTAAATATTTGCCAAATAAATAAATGGGAAAATTTCAAAGACTCATGTTTAGTTGGGCTTTTTTAAGATGATTATTCAATGATCCCACATGTTTCTGGCACATTGCATATATTTATTCAATAAATATATTCTTAACACTGTGTTCAGAACTGGGGATTTGACAGACCATTGCCTCATGAAGTTTATAATCTAGTGCAGGGCTTCCTAAATTATAATGTGTATGTGAATCACTGGGGTATTGTTAAAATGTAGACTGATTCAGTAGGTCTGAGATTGAACCCAATATTCTGCTTTTCTAACAAGATCCCAGGTGACTCTGATGATGTTATATGCATGGGCCACATATTAAGTAGAAAGGGTCTAGCAGATGAGACTGGCACTAATCATATAACTAAATAAACAAAAAGTAAAATTGAAATTATGACAACATGCTATAAAGGAGACCATGTAATAGGAAATTTGTCCTGAGAGGGTAAAACAGGGAAATTATCTTCAAGGATGTGAAAAATGAGTTGCTACCTGGAAGACAGAAGTTGTCTCAGAAAAAAGGCAAAGGGAAGAGGATTCATAGAGAGAAGAGAGAAAAAAAAAACTCAGGCCGCTCCAGCAACAACATAATCACAAACACTCTGCCTAACACAACCACACATACTCAGATTAGTCACTTGGTCACCTTGGATAACTTCTCAGAGCATAATCTCAGACTTGATGGTTCAATAAAGAATTAGAACAAGGTTTCTCAAAATTAGACCTTCATCCATTTTAAATGAATTTTTGCCTTCTGAACTAAATATTGTGTCTGGATTCTCAATCCATTTAACGGCTTGGGCTCTGTGCTGTTAAGAAACAGAGTTTTTAAGTAATGGAATAATTGTGAATAGAGACCATTTAAATCTAGGTTTCTCAAATGATGATCAAATTCTGAGTAAAAATAAAACATAATTCCAAAATATAACAGAATAGGCTCTCTATAACATTGTACTTCATACTACCTATCTGCATGAAACTAGATCTTCAAAAAACATCTTCATAAAACAATATAGAAATAAATATAAAATTAAAAATATATAATCAGGGCGCCTGGGTGGCTCAGTTGGTTAAGCGACTGCTTTCGGCTCAGGTCATGATCCTGGAGTCCCTGGATCGAGTCCTGCGTCGGGCTCCCTGCTTGGCAGGGTGGCTGCTTCTCCCTCTGACCCTCCCCCCTCTCATGTGCTCTCTCTCTCTCATTCTCTCTGTCTCAAATAAATAAATAACATCTTAAAAAAAAAAAAATATATATATATATATATATATATAATCAATATCAAATATCACAATGACATAAAAAATACATGTAATGTCTGTCAAATTTAATTTCATATTATGCTATTTGGTAATATGGCCCACTAACGTAAAATAGTGTTTCCTAAAATTTGTTATATACTTGGCAGAACGTTTCATTAGCAAAATTGCTTGAATTGCCTTCCGTTTAACTGCATCTCCCCTTCCACTGAAGAGAATAAGGACCTCATTATATGCCACCAGAGAGGCTGTCTGGTTCTCAGACTTAACCACTGGATACTTAGGAACAGCTCTCAGTCTGTCATCACCTGCATGGTATCAATGCAACTTGGCAGCTGCCGGTCTTTGTAAACACTGTTCCCTCTTATTTTTCAAATGTCTGCATCATTGTATCTGCCACACCATTTTCCTATACCAGGACATTTTCTCAAGACACCTCCAAGGATATTAGTAGCACTTGAGCTGCCCACTGGTGCCAGAAACCACGTGTACCCCACCTAGCAACTAAGACAGCGTCCTACTTGCCTACCAGGTGATGTAAGAGTCAGTCCCAAACCCTATGTTGCTTCATGTTTTGCTAAACACTGGGTCCACTGAGGAGTCAATATCAAAACAAGATTAAATATGTAATGATTTTATTAAGAAAAATGTCTTTGTATGACAAGATAGGAAGAGTACTGGGTAAGGCTGGCGAAACCTGTCAGATCATGAGCCATGTCTAACCTTGAAAGAAAAAGAGAGGAAGAGAAGGCCAGATGGAAGTACTCTAGGCTGCTATAGGATCTAAGGAAGGTTTACCAAAACTGTTGGGGAATCCTGGAGCCCCAGCTGGTCATCAGAGGACACTCCTCTTTACCAGGGACAGGTCTGCCTTAAGAATTCATGTAGCACAGTCACGGCTGGGAGCAGCTCATAGGAAGCAGAGCCTTGTCACAGATGTTGAAAGCGTGGCAGCTGGAGCCCTTGATTCATTACATCCTCGGTAGTCAGAGGCTTGTGAGAATATTCTCATGTCTTCCCAACCGGGAACATAAACTAGTTAAATTATCTGGATAATAAATCGCCACAAATTCCTCGAGGTCTAAAACTCAGGAATACTTGTCCTACTAACACAGATGATATGCAATCTGGCAAAATCCATACAATGCATCTGCATAAATAAATGAGTACATGAATGATGAAATTAAAAAAATACATACAAAAGAATGACACATTATCCCTTATTTCCTTTTTTACTTTTGCAAACCAATAAATTTATTATTTCCTTTCTCAGGCTGGTAGGTGAAGCAAGTATCAAGTCTATGTCCACCATCCCTCCAATCAGGTACTCTATACAGTGCTAATACAATCATCCTTAAAATTGCTGTTAATACATTGCTCCACTATTAAAAAAAATATTGGTGGTCATATTGCTTTCCAATAAATAGAGTCTATGCTCTGCCCCCAGACCCGTCTGGGTCTTATCAGCAATTTCTGACCGTCAGTGAAAATTACATTCCTTGCTTTTCAGCCCTTCAAAACGTTTTTTCTCCATCGTTTGCTAAAATTGTACCTGATCTATAAATCCCAACATGGACCACGGCCATGAGGATTTCTCTGATCTCTTCACATAAAAGAATTCTTGGTATTCTTAAACTCATGGAAATTTTTAATCTTCTCCTTAGACTTTTGAAATGCAGCCTTGTATTATAATTTCTCATTTATGAATTTTGTAGATGCCCTTCCAGATTAAAGTCCACAATTCATGGCAAAGATCACACACTTCAACACAGTGACTTGTGCATATAGGGACTTAATAAATATTGGTGGCATTAATTATGTAAGAATGAATTTGGTTTCATTTCAGCTATCCAAAATATGTTCTTTGCTGTTTTGTTGTTCTTGATTTTTTTTATCATTGATCAACTGTATTACAATAGCAAAAAAAAAAAAAATTGTATCAATTTAATTTTTAAAAATCTGGTATTCAAGGAGGTAAAAATACTTATACAAAAGGCATTTCTTTTCTTGCCAGTGAATAATACTTGTGTTGAAAAGCAAGAGATACAAGGCAAAATTCATATTACTTTTGGCATAATTTTTATTCAAAAAGAGAATTTCTACTTTCTTACATCATTCTTTGCATTTTCTTCAAATTCTGAACAGTGTATAATAGAAGTATTATTAAATGAAACTCATGTTTTCCTTTTAAATTAAATTTATGCCTTTTTTTTTTTTTTGGTATGCTACTCACAGTATTATGTCAACACTGAAAAGCTGTAGATACTTTTTGAACCCAGAGGAAGAGAATACACCTCATATCTCTCCAGCACAGAGGTTTGTGTTGAATAAGAATGACAATTTTACTTCAAAACAAAGGAGTAAAAAGACAATTTTTAAAATGCAAACATTCTTAGTTAAAAAACAAGAATTTAAATAATCTAAAATCCAAGTTCCTTCATAGTATGCTTCCTTGGCAGAGAGGCTCTGCTATTTTCTTTCTATTCACTCAATAAAAAACATGCAATGAAAAAAATCTACAGATTCTAACTTTTGATCTGACACAGTAATTGTTTCTCATCTTGCACTACTTCTTATTATCTCTCCTCTTAATGTTTAGACAGACAATAAAATTTTCTTGCAGCAGACTGTTTTTCACAATTCTCAGCTTTGAGAACCAAAGATAAGTCCCATCACAAGCCAGTTTCAAATGAAGATTACTGTGTTGATGACTGTTATGGATCGAATTGTCTCTCCCAGAGTTTTTGTTAAAGTACTAATTCCCGGCACCTCAGAATGTGGCCTCGTTTGTACATAGCATAGTTGCAGAGATAATTAGTTAGGTTAAGATGAGGTCACAGTGGAGTGGAGTGGAACTCAGTATGATTGGCGTTCTTACAAAAAGGGAAATTTGGACACAGACACACACATAGGAAAAACATCATGTGCAAACTGGAGGTATGGTTCCATAAACCAAAGGATGTCATAGAATGGTCAACCAGCAGAAGCAAGGAGAGAGGCACAGAACAGATCTTTACCTAGAGCCTCCCAAGTAGCATGGCCCTACCCAAACTTTGATCTTAAACTTCTAGCTTCCAAATTACAAAACAAAAATTTTCTGTTAAGTCACTCCGCTTATGACTTTGTTACAGCAGCCCTACAAAACTAATACAGGGACTTAATGTGCTGTTATCATCTAAAGTAGTTTTACAGTATAAATATAGTCTTGGAAATATATCCAGTTAAAAGCAAAATTCCTTTAAAATACTGAAGACTGTCCAATATCAAGAAGGCCAAATCAACCTCTGAGCCAGTTAGCCAACCTAAAATGGCTAGAGTCAAGAGTTCAGAATGATGTATATGGAATTTAAGAAACAAGACAGAGGATCATAGGGGAAGAGAGGAAAAAATAAAACAAGGTGAAATCGGAGAGGAAGACAAACCATAAGAGACTCTTAATCATAGGAAACAAACTGAGGGTTGCTGGAGGGGAGGTGAATGGGAGGATGGGGTAACTGGGTAATGGACATTAAGGAGGGCATGCAGTATAATGAGCACTGGGTGTTATATAAGACTGATGAATAACTGATCTCTACCTCTGAAACTAATAATACATTGTATGTTAATTAATTGAATTTAAAAATTAAAAAAAAAAAAAAAAGAATCCCGAGTGAGGGGCTTTTACCATACTAGTAAGAATGTCTGGACAATTCAGGCTGAGTGATATTGAAGTGCTAGTATTTTCCAATTTTTCTGAAGAAAACCTTAACCATTAACTGTAAAGCCGCTCTGAGTAGTGACATCAAGTCAACTGATAATTGATATTCTGTAGTCTAGAGCCATTCCTACTAGCCACACAGACAATAAAAGTGTTATCTATAAGGGAGAACTGACTCATGATAACATGTCACTTGTATTCTGCTATTCGTTAGTCTAGAAAACAACTAGTATCACGTGCTCGTCTGCGTTTGTCAACCTCTGCTGCATACCCTTCATATTTACAGAGAGAAGCACCAGTCGCTAACAGGACTTCTCTTTTTTGTTTTCCATCAAGAAAAATACTTCTTCAACTTTGCTTAAGTCTAACATCTCAGCATTCCAGGCACATTGCTGCTTATGGGTGGGGCAAAAAAAAGCCAATTACAAAACAACTTATTAAAATACCATAAAGCAAATGGACGTATCGTAGGCACATGCATGCATGCACACATGTGCACGCACACACACACACTCATATACTAACTAATTCAGGAGTTTTGGAGGATTTGGGGCATGAAAGAGTAAATAAAAGATATGTTCATAATAACTCCCTATGTCTTTGAATCAAGACTGTTTTTAGTCACCATAAAGATGTTTGATAGTGCTACAAAGTAACCAGGCAGGAGCTCTTTTATTTCCAGTACCTAGAAAATCGGAAATGTGGGTTTTAGCGTTTATTATCCTTTACACCTTTGTACATCTCTATTACAAAAATCATCATAACACAGTTTAAAATGTCTAACATGAATGTAATTAGTCTCAAAAGGTGAGAACAGCAAACAGTAAAAATAATGACTGCAAGTTTCCACGATTTGTTGAAAGATGGAAATTTGCAGATTTACCGTTTATATAGCCTCCAAGCAGACTATATATTAGAAAAGCTATGTCGAGACATAGCATAAAAAAACTGATGAAAACCAAAAATGTAGGACAATTCTTGAGAGCAGAATGTATCACAAACAAGGGAACAACATTTTTAAAATGTGGAAACAAAAGCAACCTGACCCTTTTCTACATGGGCTGAGCCTATGTAGAAATCTAAAAGTTTGAATTAATTTTTTTTTAATATTTTTTTAAAAGATTTTATTTATTTATTTGAGAGAGAGAATGAGAGAGAGCGAGCATGAGAGGGGAGAGGGTCAGAGGGAGAAGCAGACCCCCCGCTGAGCAGGGAGCCCGATGTGGGACTCGATCCCGGGACTCCAGGATCATGACCTGAGCCGAAGGCAGTCGCTTAACCGCCTGAGCCACCCAGGTGCCCCAAGTTTGAATTAATTTATACAAGAAAAGTTTTGGTGAAAATGGAATGTGGAGGGCGCCTTTAAAAAAAAAAAAAAAAAAGAAAAGAAAAGAAAATGGAGTGTGACATAGGCCAGTGAGGCATGTTTTAAGGATACTTAAAAACCCCAGGAATATTCTGCAAGCGTTTAGTCATAGTGTTTCCGATTTTAATGAGTATTCTGTTTAGAAAGCTTTTTTTTTTAAATTTTAAATTTTTTATTTATTTATTTGACAGAGAGAGAGACAGCCAGAGTGGGAACACAAGCAGGGGGAGCGGGAGAGGGAGAATCAGGCTCTCTGCTGAGCAGGGAGCCCAACATGGGGCTCGATCCCAGAACCCTGGGATTGTGACCCAAGCCGAAGGCAGATGCTTAACCGACTGAGCCACCCAGGCTTCCCTAGAAAGCTTTTAAAAGCATGTGTTCTGCATGAAGAAGCATGGATTATATAGACAATATTATAACATCTCATTTCTCTATTAGCTCTCACTGTGACCATTCAGATCAGAATATCATTAGGCGAATATTTTTTAGTGAAAGGGACGAGTTTATAAGGTCCTAAGATATGAGAACTGTAGTGGGGAGTCCTGAATCAGTAGGGGTAGAATGCGAAGTCCAGAAACCCGTGGATCCTAACAGAGAAGACTTCAAAAGAAAGGATGGCAAAGATGAAACGTGCCTGTTCACAATTAGGAGTAGGCTTAGCCACAGTGATGTACTCATTTTACATGTTTTGCTCCTGCAAAAGCAAATGAAGCACCAGAAAGAGAGAGCTCATCCTTTCGAGGTTGGCTGGGGGTAAATGGATTCAAGTCTGAACAGACTGGAAGTAGAAGGGAACACAGTCTCACACTGAGACTCAAATTTGTGCTAAAAGCAGAAGTGCTGTCAGTCTGCTCTCTACCGTCCTGTTTGGCTGGCTTGAAAATAGCAAAGGTCACGGCAGTGTTAAATCTCCAGCTTTAACAGACCTGTATTATCCCTTGGAGGAAACTTCCATTAAAGAATAAATGAAAACAAATATGGTTATAAATTTTAAAAAAAGAGATAAATGTATTATATTTCACCTGCTCTTTCAATACAGGTTCCTCCCATCCTCATACAGCTTTATTTTGTTTTGCTGTTCAAACGAAAAAGGAAACCCAAAACCAGTTAAGCTTTTTTTTTTTTCCCATTTAAAGTAGATAACTTTTTCAAAGTGCAAACAGCTGCACTGAATGTAAATAACGAATGTTGGTCCCACGTACTGCCAGTTTGAACTCCAAACTTAACGACACGGGAAGATCCTTTCCTTTCACTGGTGCCTTTTGCTTGATGAAACATAAGGAACATTATATCAAATAGTCACTAAAACATGCACGTCTCCAAAGTCACATATGTTGCTGTGATTTTCATCGTCTAGACCACTTGTAAATGGAAGCATTTCCATACTGATTGTCCAAAGATAAAATGCAAATCACCCAAATAAAATTGAGCATGGTAGAGAAAATGCTGCAATTCTAACGCATTTTTTAAAAAAGCACACCTGGTCTTTATTGAAATATAAAGACTCTAATTTCTCTGAGTTTTAAAAAAATTAAAATATGTAAGAACACTGGTCAGGAATATACAAACATTTCAATTTCCTAAAACTGATGGAACTCAGGGAGGTGATATTTTACAATTGAGAACCCTTATTTGTTAATAATGAAATAAATAACAGCACTAGAAAGCTCACTAGCTTTCTGTGATGTAAATTCTTGAAAGATTAGAGCATTTCTGTCTGGACATCCAGATAAAATTCACATTTAGGAAACCAAAAAAGAACATCTAAGTCAATAAGACTTTGAAAATTAATGAGATCTTCTGAGATATCACTGGATAGTGTAGTTAAAAACAAAACAGAGATACAGCTAAACAACTGTCTCCTACTGAGTTCTAAAATAAGGAATGACCCACTGATTAATTCAATGATACTGAGCATGATTACTACATTTGAATCTGTAATGTGATTAAAGTAATTTTATGTCAGATAACTTGTTTCACTCTAATTTCTCACTTCAAGAATTCATTTCTTTTTGTTTGTTTGTTTTCTACATTAACTGGACCCAGACAGAGACTTTAAGATAATATAAAGATTTTTAAAGTTGTAATTATCAAGAAGACAAACTGAGCTTACACAAAATTATGAAGTAGGAAAATGTGATCTTCAGCCTTCCTGCTTTATTTTGTTCCTTTTCTTTCTTTGTTAATCTCATTTTCTACTCACTATGTTCACAGTGTCCAAAAAAAAAAAAAAAAAAAATTACTCTATCATCCAAGATCCTCAAACTCTGTTTTGATATTTATTTTCTATATGTTTATTTATGTATGCTAAATTCTGACTTCTTCCCATAGTCTAGTCTGCTTATTAATTTTCCTCTCAACTGTGTCTAATCTGCTAGTTTCTCCATTCCAGTATTTTGTTTTGCCCAGCCCCATATCTCTAACTTATTTTGGGAATGATCTGCTTACAAGAAAAATGACACCCAATTGACTTCTTTTCAGACTGAGATTTATTTGTGAGGAACCAGAGGAAATCATGAAAGTGATAGATAGGAAGTGCTCTCCCACTCCAAGGCAGCCAGGCAAGGCTGGCTCCATAAACTGGAAGGCCATCTACGGTGAGAGCAGCCACACCTTCTCTCTTTCCCCTCACAATCTTTCATCCATGTGTGCATTTTATCCTCTCTATATAGGCTCCAGATTATCTACTTTCGTATTAACAGGAGTCGGTGTCTTTATAAGGCCAGCAGCTACAACATATTAATCTATTTCTCATCTTAATTCTCAAAATCTTTAGGAAATACGGAGAGCTCTAAAAATGAGCAGAGAAGGGGCACCTGGGTGGCTCAGTTGGTTAAGCGACTGCCTTGGGCTCAGGTCATGATCCCAGGGTCCTGGGATCGAGCCCCGCATCGGGCTCCCTGCTCGTCGGGAAGTCTGCTTCTCCCTTTCCCACTCCCCCTGCTTGTGTTCCCTCTCTCGCTGTCTCCCTCTATGTCAAATAAATAAATAAAATCTCAAAAAAAAAAAAATGAGCAGAGTTATATTAAAAAATACTTAGCTCTTTAGTCACAGACAATTACCATTCAGGAAAGAATTCTGGAGGTCCCCTCCTGTGCCAGCAGTTGAATTCTGGGCGATCTGACATGCCTTTAGTGGAGGTAGCTAGGGGGTACTGCAGCATTAGGAGCCTTGAAGAATTGGCATTTTGGTTCTATTCAGTTACTCACTGAATGGAATGGTTCTCAGAATTAAGTCTCCTGACTGGATTCTGATCTGCCATATTTAGCACAGGTTTATTAACACTACCAGTATGACAAACAGATTGTGCTAAAGGCGTCTCTCTGAAGCCCACGAGCTTCACAGACCCTCCTTAATGAGCAAGCATTCATGCGAACCCATAACCTGGATCCAGAAGTGAACATCAATTAATCCAATCATATTGTCTCTCCTAGGAATTGGGAATTGATATGCAGAAAGTCAAGTTAATAAGCTATTGAAGCAGGACAATAGCTTAGAAAGACATTTAACATTAACTCTTAGAAGTGAACCTGGTTTGGACAGCAATAAGTATATAACACATGTAGTGGGATGAAATAAACACACAGGGACCAAAGGTGTGAAGAGGACATGAGAGAGCAAACTTCCTGTCTAATGGCTTCAGCAAAGCTTGGCTTTAGCCCCTCTCAAAGCATGACTGCATTTCCCGTCGGTGAGTTCCTTAACATCTCCTGATTCTTTAAAGTAGATACCCTTTCTCAAGATGGCTCAGTTAGGTTTACTCTTTTTGTGATGAAATCATCCCTAATACAAAGCCCAGCAACATATATTCCAGAATTTGGAGAGGGGGAAGAAACCATGTATTGGAATGGAATATAAACAACGACTTAGGAGTGCTTCACCTAGGTTGTTGGTTCTTAGCTTTCAGTTCATAGGTTTCATTAAGAACCTTATCAAAGCTATGAACCTTTTATCAAGAAAATTTCATGTCCACACAAAATTTTCCATACAATTTTGCAGGGCTTACAGCTCCATGAAAGCCAACCCTAGGCTCTAAAAAAGAATCTAGGGGAGGCATGTTAACACCTACAAATGAAATTCAATTTATATTTTAAAAATACATGTTGCCAAGCATGAAAAAAAAGTTATTTCAAAAAGACTTTCAAGCATTAATTGATGTCTGAATTTAAACCAGATCTAATCGGGGCACCTGGGTGGCTCAGTAGGTTAAGCATCTGCCTCTTGATTTCAGCTCAGGTCATGATCTCAAGGTCATGAGAACGAGCCCCCAAGTCAGGCTCACACTAGGCTGGCACCAGGCGTGGAGCCTGCTTAAGATTCCCTTCCTGTCCCCCGTCCCCCGACAGTTGCATGCACGCTCTCTCTTCAAAAATTAAACAAAACACAAAGCAGATCTTATCATCCAAATGAGAAATGCTATATTTTACTAAAACTTTTCTTACATGACATTAAGACTACAATATTCTGTGCCCATTTAAAATATTAATTAATAGAAATTAAATGATGCGTCATTATGGATTATTCAATTTGTTTGAAGATTTTACAAGGAAATACAAATTTTCTCTTTCATGTTCAAGAATGAAAACTAAAACAATCTATGTTAAGCATATAAAACCCACATGCATCCAGATCCTTTTGTTGGATTAGGTACAGAGTGGAAAATGCCGTAATACAATGGATTTCTTGTTTAAATGAAGGCTCTATAGAACTGGCAGGGTTGGCAGGGTTTTTTTGGTTTTTTTTTTTTAATCTAAAATCTTTTATTCACAGGTGTTTTATCAAAGTGTCTTTCAAAGATGGGGTATACATACAGTACACTTTCAGGGACACCAAAGAGCCTGCCCGCCCAAAAATACCTCTCCTGATGATCTGTCATTTCATCGTCTGTAGTTCACTCTTTGTGAGCAGTCCCTCTGCAGGCATCTACTTTTAAAATGCCATTACTGTTGGTCTGGAGGTGTAGAGAAATGGTAGTTCTGCATAATTGTCTTCCAAAGTTATGTTCTGTTAAAAGCGATTTTTTTTTTTTTTGGTCCCATTAGAAGGCAACTTGTCAACAGCCATTGACTGACAGCCAGTGCTGCCTCCTAGAGACAAAGAGGCAGAGCATTTCCCCAGGGTCACCAGTGAAAACCACCCGCACTGCGTCAGTGGAGAGAACAGGGCTCTGCTGCAGGGTGTGTTAAAACTGAAAAGGTGAAGCCAGTGAAAACAGGAGTGCAAAGTCTAGAAGCAACAGGGAAGAAATCCTCTGTGGCAACTGCTGTAAAACTTATTGTTCAGTTTAATGAGAATTAACATGGGACAGAACTGGCTACTCCTCTAGAAAAAAAAAAAAAAAAAGAAATAGGCCATTAGAGTCTTGAAGGAAATTAATTTTTAAAAAATTGACACATATAAGGCTTCATGGTAATTCTGAGTTTACATCATCAGACCAGCCAAGCCAAAAGTAACAGCATACATTTAAAAATCTCTGTGTGTGGGGCACCTGGGTGGCTCAGTCGGTTAAGCGGCTGCCTTCGGCTCAGGTCATGATCCCAGGATCCTGGGATCGAGCCCCGCATCGGGCTCCCTGCTCAGCTGGAAGCCTGCTTCCCCCTCTCCCGCTCCCCCTGCTTGTGTTCCCTCTCTCGCTGTGTTTCTCTCTGTCAAATAAATAAATAAATAAATCTTAAAAAAAAAAAAATCTCTGTGTGTGAAGTGCGGGATCTAAAAAGAGGTAAGATAAGTGGGACTCTTGACTAAGGACCCTGATAATAAGAGCAGAAAACAGAGACAGAGAAAAGTAGAAATGAGTAGCCTATGCTGATAGAAAGGCAGTGTGGAATTCAGAGAACAGGCTTGGGAGTAAGACAGTCTGATTTCAAATTCTCCCTCCCATAGACTTACAATATGATCATGGTTCTGTGGGCTTAATACTTCACTATTTATAAAATGTTAGAGATGCCCTTAACTCACAGTGGCTATAGGAAGTAAGTGAGTTAATATGTGGAATGTCCCTACAACATGTATGCCTAGCATATCACACACGGTCAATAAATACCAACAATGATTTTAGTTTTAGAGTGGTGTTTTACCACTTATAAATATTACTTAGAAAATGTGGGGTTTATAAAAGTATTTTGTGCACTAAATAGTTTACTTTGATTAGCAGGAAAAAAGAAAGGCCAATCAGCCATGATGGGTTGTGTGACTTTCTTATTTTAGTAATCAGTGCTGGAAGAGACATTTGCTCCCTCAATGAATACTAAACTAACAACTCAATTGGCTGTTGACAAGGCTGAATGACAGCACAAAACCCCCAAAGTCATTCTCAAATCTCTCAGGACTATGCCCTATGGTAACACTTTATTTTCACAATGGCAAATGTCATAGAAGAGAAAGCCTAGTAAGTAAAATAAGAGAGATTCAATTATATGATTTTCAATATAAAAATGATAGAAATTACTTGATCCAAGGCCCTACTGTTGCAGAGAAAAAAAACAAAAAAACAAAACAAAACAAAAAAAACATGAGGGACAGGAAGGTTAAATGATGTGAATAAATGCACACAACTATTCAGCAATGCAGAGCCGAGACCCCACCTGCCACATCTGCTGAGTAAAAAGGGTCCTGTTAGTGCCGATGCACCAGGCAGCCTCCTTATCCTGGGCTGCATCAGTTACACACACTGCAAAATCACTGAGAAATTTTTCCTCCTTGATAAAAGAATAAAGCCACCTGATTCCAGAAACAAAAATAATATACATAAATAGGAACCATTTTTCAAAGGAGATGAATTGAGATCTCTCTTCCTTCAAAGGCATTGAACTTGACTACCATTCTTTTTTTTTTTTTTTTTTAAGATTTTATTTATTTGTGAGAGAGAGAATGAGAGACAGGGAGCATGAGAGGGAGGAGGGTCAGAGGGAGAAGCAGACTCACTGCCGAGCAGGGAGCCCGATGCGGGACTGGATCCCGGGACTCCAGGATCATGACCTGAGCCGAAGGCAGTCGCTTAACCACCTGAGCCACCCAGGCGCCCCACTTGACTACCATTCTTAACTGAAATTTGATAGAAGGAGTTCTTATCAGTTTGAAGCAGTTCTTCTCTTCCCTTTGTCTATTCTAGCTTCTCTTCAGAGTTCTCTTCTTAAATTCAGTAGGGTTCGTCACCAAGCCACGCGTCCTCTTTCTCACCTACATTAGGCATTGACCTTTGAAATAGTAAAAGCCTGCCCTGTCCTTCATGAAAAGAAAAAAAATAACAATAAGAGAATAAAATCAAGAGTGCTGAGATAGGTTTTTAATGTTCTTTGTCTGAGCCAGATCTTCTATTGGAACTCAAAGATCTGGGTTTCAATTCAAAGTTAGTTTCTGCAACTGCCCCCAGCTTACACAAAGCATTTAAAAGCTTCCGTTCCGATTGTATTTCCTGGCAGGGCATTTTTATTCTACTTAGGAGGACCATATTGAAAGATGAACATTCACCTACTCTTGTCCCTGATGTTAAGATACTCGGACTTAATTTCTCTCTTATTGTTGACCTCCCCAACACCATCCCCAGCTGAACTGTGGCTCCTCTTTGGGGCCAACAATAGAACCCAGAGTAGGTGCCATTTCACTTCCTCCCATTCTGGGTCCTTTCCAGTGGCAACATTGTCTTCTCAGACACTCTCAACTACTCAAGAATGAATGCATGTAGTCAAGAACTTTCTCTACTGCTCCTCAAGTTGGCTCTCTATCATCCCCACACCCTCCATCCACACATGGGGCTTAAAGTTCCAGAATTCCCATGTGGATGAGTTTTTCACATTTTTCCAAGGAAGCTATGCAAAAAAGATCTCACTGATGATAGTGAATTAAAAACGTTTGGTATTCAATATTGAATTACTAAATATTCCACCTTTTAAAACTGTCATTCAGGAATTTCTATTTTCATTTATAATTTTAGTGCTGGAGCACATATTTTGGATCTTTAAAATTATAATCTCAAAGCCATATAAGTAAAATTGATGTTGATTTTGAAAACATGATTTTAATTGTAAAGACTTGCCAATGAAACTTCCTACATCTGGCAAATCAAATGATTCATAACCAGATGTCATTTACAGCGGCTCACTGTATACTCTTCCTGTTTTTTTTCATTACATTCTTAGTTTTCTAGTTTTACAAATATTAAAATTGAATTATTATTACAACCTACATCATAATATATTGGGGTAATTTAAATCCTAGTTATAAGCCTCTAATATAACTCATTTATCAATGAGTCATATTGAATTTTCTAAGTAAAGTCCTTCTTATCAAGACATTATTCTTTATTATCTTTATTATTTTTGCACAAGCTTTACTTACATTGGACAAATGTCTCCAGGCAAACTCGTAACAAAGAGTACCTTTTATTTACTTTTTGGAATGGTATATGGGCCATCCATAAGAAATAGGATAGGATCTTCTTATGTAAGCAAATTTCACCAGATTACTTGGAATATAATCAGATTTCACCAGTTAAAATTAGAGGACTGTCCATGTACCCTCTTTTGTTATGGAAATATGGTTTCTTTGTTGCCATTATTTAGACACTTTAAAAAACAATATGGAAAAATAATATGTTTCTTATTTTGAAATCACTTTAAAATTAGCCTCCTTGAATTTCAATGTAAGAGTTGAAATGTCTTTTGAAAGCCACTCAGAATGGGGGAGACGACTAGCAAGTCTAAGTCTCAATTAAATAATGCTCTCTTCCAATAGTACCTCTCGATTTTTTTTGAAGATTTTATTTATTTATTTGCCAGGGAGAGACAAAGCAAGAGGGAACACAAGCAGGGGGAGTGGGAGAGGAAGAAACAGGCTCCCCACTGAGCAGGAAGCTGGATGCGGAGCTCAATCCCAGGACCCCGGGATCATGACCAGAGCCGAAGGCAGACGCTTAATGACTGAGCCACCCAGGCGCCCAGTACCTCTATATTTTAAAACTATTGCTTTTTAAAGTTGAATTTCATGAATATTTGAAACACCAGAGACCAACATATATTCATAAAGAAATAAATGCACCACTGCAAAAGTCTCTTGTTACATGTGGTTTATCGACAGAGCTAGATGCATGGACAAGAAGAGGCTGATCATTGGCCCAAGACTGCCATGTTAATTTTGTTAGCTTAGTAATATATGATGATGGGGTTTACACTAATTATTCCTTAAAATGTGTTTAGAGTCACTCAAAAGAATCTTTCATTAGAAAAAAAAAGTAAAGATAACTGTAGCAGAAAAAAAAAATCTTGCTTTAGTCATGCAAATCAGTGTTGTTGAAGGTGCCCTGTTTATGTGTTGCGTTAGCAAACTGCCAGTGTTTTATAGACCTTTACCTCTAGATGTCTCACCATCAGACCAGAAATAAAACCTCTGAATCAGAATTGTTGCCAAGTTCACCTTGGTAAATATAAATATCATTAATGTCTTGTTAGCAAGGATTAATATTCTACCATTCAAGTGGCAGATCCTCTTAAATAAACAAAAAACCCACCAATTGATACTCCAAAGTTCAAAATTGCTTGATAATTAACAAGCAGCAGAAATCAGATAAAGAATAAAATATTGTGAACATCTCAAATAAAAACAATGTAAAAACTTAGTTATTCACCAGATACTGCATACTGGTATGTTAGCGTGATTTTTTTCAGCTCAGTTAAATTATCATTTATAAATGTTCTTATAACCAGAAATGTACGTTTTTCTCTTTTATAGGTACATAATTGTAATTGGTTCTCTAGAGAAACAAGACCAGCAGAAGCAAAAATCAGCTCATTTAATTATGGAAGTTCAGAAATCCCACAACCTGGCCTCTGCAAGGCAGAGACCCAGGAAAGGCAATGGTGTGATTCAGACTGAGTCTGAAAACCTGGGGAGGATGAGCATCAATGCCCAAGAGCAGGAAAAGATGGAGGTCTCAGCTCAAGCAGAGAGAATAAATTCACCCTTCCTATGCCTTTTTGTCCTAGTTGGTCCCTCAACAGAGTAGACCACATTGGTGAGAGCAATCTTCATTGAGTCTCGTTCAAATACTAGTCTCTTCCAGAAATATCCTCACAAACACAAACAGAAACAATATTCTACCAGCTACCAAATCAAGTTGACACATAAAACTAACCACCACAATAATCATATAGTATTCATTCTGTAGGACATTCTTCCTTATCTTCTTACAGCCCATTTTATTTCATTCCCAATGAACAACAGGAAACCAGTTAAAAGTAACAAGGATGACACAAAGTCTTTCATATTAGGGCTTTCAGAATGAATTTTTAACTTTTACTTAAACATAGATTTGACGGAAACTCTGGGAATATATAGTTCCAATAAAAAAGTCAAAACACATGGTGAGAGTCTAATTCATTAGGATTGGAAAGCTCTTCAAACTCCCTGTTTTTCTGAATTCATTTGACAATCCTATGCCATGCCTGCAGTCATCAGCTCTTTCAGATGAATAAGCCAACCTAGACAAGACTTCTTTCTATTTCTAGGAAAACAAACAAAGAGGCAAATGTCAAAGAGTGTCCTTAGTGCATAAATATGGTCCTTTTAGATATTATGGCAAAAGGTAAGGGATGTATTATTCACCTGGAAGAGAATAGATCAGTCTCTCAGGCATGAAACAAATATTTTGAGAATCATTACCAATTACAAGATGGCCCTTGTGCATTTTTGTTTACGTCTAGTGATCTAGCTTAGATGATGTATAGAAAACTAAAGTAGCAGTAACCATACATCTTCTAGTCACTTGTATTTTACACATTAAATTATAATTCTTTCATCTAAAGAGATGAGTTATAACATTATATTATACAATCTAGGTCTAATGGGTTACTTCCCTGCTTTTTATAAATCCCAGAGCACTTCTTTCTAAACTCTTACATAAGTAAAACAAATGAGTAACAGAAACACACAAACTTGAGTTTCTTTTTTCTTAAGATTTTATTTATTTATTTGTCAGAGAGAGAGAGAGAGAGCACAAGCAGGGGGAGTGGCAGGCAGAGGGAGAAGCAGGCTCCCCGCCGAGCAGGGAGCCAGACACGGGACTCTATCCCAGGACACTGGGATCATGACCTGAGCTGAAGGCAGACGTTTTACCGACTGAGCCACCCAGGTATCCCAAACTTGAGTTTCTAAATATGGTTTTGACAGGTTTAACTGATGCTGCATCCAAGGCCCCACCTCATCAACTGTTAAAAAGGGCAAATGCTACCTTGTCCCGAAATAGTTAAAAATAACATAGATAAGTCTAGCAAATATTTAGACCTGATTAAAAGAGAGACTTCAAAACCTTCACCACAAACCTTTAAACCTTTAGGTGAACATATCCTCACCCTAAAGTAAAGAGGTAGGTGAGCAAGGAAGCAGCATGCCGTCCCCTTGCTAGATGGGGTTCCATAGCTAGTCAACATACTGATATATGCTTACAGCAGGCTAAATGATTAAGCCTGACAGGCTAAGCTCCCTTGAATACATTTGGGTATTTTTGAGTCCACAAACTGAGTTGAATGTGTCTCAAACAAGTTGGTTTTGGTTCCCATTCTATTTGTAATAAAGTTATTTATTTCAATGATGCTCATCATGGCTTTTCTACAATCACCTGGGAATCCCTAAAAATTAACACCAAAACCTGGGCCCTACTCACAAAATCTGAGTTAATGTTGCCAGGGTGGGCTTAGACAAAGGTATTTTTTACAAGTACCCCAAATGATTCAGTAGTAAATTTTAGCGTAAGTACTATAGGATAAAGAAATACTATGTTTTTCTTAATTATTCAATTTAAATGTATGTGTGTGTATGTGGGTATATGTGTGTATGTAACAAGCATGGTTAATTCAAATTCTTTGAAACACCTCAATAAAGGTGAGTGGCTTTAAAAAATGTGTGATTTGTTACATGTGGGGGGAAAAAAAACCCTAAAATTTAAAAAAAAATCAGAAGTATTCTGCATTCTAATTGTTCTGCAAGCATTGCTAAATTCTCTTTATATTTCAGATAAGCTGAAACCATAAATGACAGAAGATACGGTGTGAATTATGCAAAAAAAAAAAAGGATATTAGGTAGTGGTCTCAGAATGCTTGAGATTTACATAGATATTTTTGACACTGACTTCCTTCTGGGCAAGATGAAGGAGCCCCAGTTCCTCCTAGGTCTTCACTCTTACACCTCAATAAAAGTGAATGTGGAAGAAGGATAATCAGTCTATTTTCTCCATGTTCAAATTGAATGATTTATATTGTTCTGTTTTCTAATTCTACAGTTTTCCTCTGCTCCTTCCATTCTTCTGCTGAGCCCATCAGCTGAATTTTTAATTTTGGTTATTAGATGTTTAAGGACTCTAAATTCCATTTGATTCTCCTTTTTCACATAGTTTCTTAAGTGGGAATCAAATTGTACTGTAGAAAGATACATACTGTCAAGTTATGGAAAACTGTAGGAGAAGAAACTAGAAGTGAAGAGAGAACAGCAGCGAGAGAGGTGGAATGTCAAAGATTAATTCACTGGGACCATTTGCACTCGATAGGTATTTTAGATAGGAGACTTTAGAGGCGGGAGAGCCTCCAAAACCCCATGGAATTATGTAAGGTAACAGGACCATAAAGTCTGTTCAAATAAAACTAGACTTCTAAATTAGGCCAGATATAGGCTCTCTCCCCCTAAGTTTTGTCTACAGCAGGAAAATAATTCATTAAATGAAGAGAAATCAAATGGCACATTATATCAGAGTATTTAAGAGAGGCAGTTGTTAAGAACAAATTATTGAGAATAAATTAGATGCTTTGAAAGACACCTAGATTCATGCTCTAAATATTAGATAACCTAGAATAAGAGACTGCAAGATAGTACAATGTGCACGATACTCTAGTTTAAATCATGCATAGCCAATTCAAAATAAATTGAGTAGAGAACAGTTCAGTGGTTATTTTTCAAAACACAGTGCTGAATTTGCACAAATGCATATCCCGATTTTCCAACAATCCAGGAAACAACAGACAAAGCAAAGCAGGACATTTTAGAGAAATGAAGCCTGGAGTATCTAGTTGGCTATTCTATTACTTAATAATATGCTTGGTTCTGAAAGATTTCTCCAATCTGCCTGTCTCCTTTTCTACAACTTTAACTCACTGTCACACATTAGTTCCTGTTTCATACTCACTTATGCATCCTCAGCAAAAATGTTAGTTAAGTGAAAAATAATGTGCCATATTAAATATATGCAAAACAAAAAACTGAATTGAGATCAAGAAAGAAATTCCTTTAAAAAAAGAAAGACATTCATGTTTTTTATAAAAAGTTCTATAATGGTGTCAGCTTCAATATTGCATAGGGTTATATGCTGATTAACGTGTCATTCTTCTGCATTTTTTTTATCATTTCCACAGAGGATAAGCTTATAGTCCACTAAGACTATTTGCCTAATTATTCAAGCAATTATTTCTTGATTAAAAAGAAAGAGGAGAAAAACAATCATTTTTCAAGTACTGAATATATTGAAAGCTAAAAAAACTGTCTTCCTCTCTGGATTAAAGGCTTAAGATGATTATTTTACTAATTACAGTTAATTAGATTTGCTCTATGCTATTACCCAAAATCAAATTAATATTGGAGTAATTTTTAACAATAAAGTTTATATTAATAAAGGTCATCACCTTCAAATATTCCAATATTTACCACTAGGAAAAAAATGATCCTCCTATTATCACCATTCCGTGGCATACTGAGAGCTTATCAGCATTTGGTAGGACAGGCAGGCTCCTCACCTAGATTTTTTTGTTTTTTAAACAATGATGGAAAAAAAAAAAACAGTGAACTAAAACAATTCATTAAAGACTTCTCCCTGGTTCTCAAAGTGCCATCACATTTACCCTAAGAACATACATATGTCAGCCAAGGAAATGAATATTTCTGGCATTTTAAGTAGGAAGGAGCTCAAGCAGATGATGCCTGGATAACTTGCCAGTGGTCACAATGTAAATTTCAAAACCAGCAATATCATCCTGCTGCATATTGTGCTCTAAGGTCATAACACATTTTTATTTAAAAAAAAAAAAAGGTATTTTCCCTAGAATGCTGTGACAGGGATTATCTGAGCACATTGTTGCCTCCACGCCACCAGCTAACCCTAACCCTGAAGCTCTAAAAACACTAGCCAGACCTGCAATGTCCTCACACTGTAATTGACCTCTGCTTTGGTAAACTCAGTGATATCCAGCGACTCGGAGTTGTTTCAACTCTCTTTTAAGTCAAATGTGCTGTATTCCCCTTGACTTTGAACAGTTTGTAAGATACAGATAACAGCTGCCATTGGGTTAATTGGCAAGCTCTTCCAAGGTGAGGTCTTCTGTTCCATCCTTCCCCAGTCTCCCAGCCTCCATTCTTCTTCCAGTAGTTTCCTGGGACTGCCCTGTAGGTTTTGTATTCACCTGTCATTCCTTTCTTTCACACCCCAATTTCTAACCTCTCAAAAATAACTGAGGAACATGAAACAAATTTCCTTACGAAGCTTGTTGCTAATTATAAAAGTTTCACATCTTTGTCATTTTGTTTTAGTGGCTGAATTATTTAGTAATTTCTGGAAAATAACTAGAAGTAATAAAATTTATTTATTTTTTAAATAACATCATTAAAAACTCAACGAATCACAAAAACCACAGATATTTTGCTGGATTATTCTTGTCCCTTCCCAAATCCAATACTTCTTTCCTTCTCTTTCATATTTTTTAAGATTATTTTAAGATTACATAAGCAGGTGCACCTAGGTGGCTCAGTCATTAAGCATCTGCCTTAAGCTCAGGTCATGATCCCAGAGTCCTGGAATGGAGCCCCACATCGGGCTCCCTGCTCAGCAGGAAGCCTGCTTCTTCTTCTTCCACTCCCCCTGCTTGTGTTCCCTCTCTCACTATGTCTCTCTATGTCAAATAAATAAATAAAATCTTAAAAAAGAAAAAAGATTACACAGCAGTTCTTACTTATTTTAAATTGCCAAAAATATAGGAATAAAAAAACGCGAAAAAGAAGTTTTCTACTCCAGGAACCCCTGATGTAACTGCCGTTAACACTTGGGATTTAGCTTTCCAGATATATTTTCCTACTTGCCATTGCTTTCTCTTCATGATCCTGTCCACTGAGATGCTAAGAAATCCCCAAGTCACACATCTTTCAGCATGTTTACCTACACTTTATATGGTCACCTAGCATTTCATCTATTTTTTCTCAAATCTATTATTTATGGTTGTAAATGTTGCCTTTCAAACTTAATATATCATGGCTCTTATAACACAAAGCCTTGTTCCTCTCAAAGCTCCCTTCTCTGCCATGGACTTCAAAAGTCAATTCTGATAGCCAAGGCTGAGCAATGATTCTTTCTCTATGTATTTCTATGGTAACGATGCTAAATGGAGGTCAAAATGTAAATAAAGACTTCCATGGTACTACAGCAAAAGGAGTTAGAAAGGAAAATCACCTAGGCTTATGTTAAAATAGGGGGAATTGCTCATAATTGATGAGTATATCTACTTTCATGTACAGTTTTTAAAAAATTAGATTATAATTGTTCAAAACATGTTCTTCCTGTGCTAGTATATTATGGACATATTTCCATGCCAGTAGATACAAAATCATGCTTACATTCCAAAAGTAAAAAATAAATAAAATAAATAAAAATAAAATTATGCTTACTTTCCAGTAGTTTTATGGTCTTCTATTGTTTGGATATATCAACTTTAAGAAACCATTCTCTTATTGATGAAAAATGCTACACATATATTAGTGAAAATACCTAAAAGTAGAATTACTGAATCAAGAGTTAGTCATTTTTTTAAATGTTATACAGTTTTGCCAAAAGCCATTCATAAAATATCAAAGAAATCTTAATCACTGTTATACCTGTTTCTATAAACAGATGTAAACATTCCCACTTCTTCAAGCCCTTTTCAGTCTAAGGATTTTATCATTCATTTTTGAAAAAATCAACAAATAATTACTAATACTACCAAAAAAAAAAAAAGTAAGTCTCTTTGTAAAAGGAAAATACTATTTTTTATGACTCTTCCTTTAAGAAAAGAACTAGCTTTTTTTTTTTTTTTTTAAGATTTATTGATTGATTTGAGAGAGCTAGCTCATGCAGGGGGAAGCGCAGAGGGGGAAGGAGAGGGAGTGAAAGAATCTCAAGCAGACTACCTGCTGAGGGTAGAGCCCTTCCCGGGCTCTATCCCAGGACCCTGAGATCATGACCTGAGCCAAAATCAAGAGTCGGATGCTTAACTGACTGAGCCACCCAGGTGTCCCAGAATCATCTTTAATTAAGAGATGATCATGAAGCAAAACATTTGGACATAAAAGTATCATATTCTTTCAAATGCTTTATTCTGAATGTTGATAAGGAAACAAATTTAAGGCCCTTTGAACTAAACAAAGAGCTTTGTTGACTGCCTATATACAGATTGAGTCAAATGTTCCAAGAAAGATTTTATTTGGCTATGCTTTGTGCTACATCATGATGGTATTTCTGCTTTTTTTTTTTTTTTCAGTTCAACACATAGACATAAATATTATTGTGATTGAAAACACACAAGCCAAAAAAAGCAGAAAACATGTAAAGTAATAAACCAAACATGTAAGAGTCAGTAAAAATAGCCAGAAATAGATTGAGATTCTTAGGCCCCTTACTATTAAAAATATCAAATACAGAAAATAAAATAAAGCTATGCATGCCAATGTTAAAAGATATAAAATATATTTCTTTTATAAAAAGGCCATAAAAAGAGTCTAACAAAGAGCAGGAAGTTTGACAGAAGAAAAAGAAAAATGTAAAAATAAAGACTAAACTAAGTTAAGAACTCAGTGGATGGACAAGTGAGTGGCAGCATAAGTGAAGATCATTGACTTGGAAGAAACACCTGAAATGTTTGGTTTGTTCGTTTGCAGGAGAGAAAGATAGAGATAAAACAGAGATGAAAGATAGGAGAAAGCAAGGGGCAGAGAATATGAGACAGAAAACAGATTGAAAAACAAGAAAGAAATGCTTACCTAGTGAGAGTCCCATCAAAGAGTTAAGATGAAACCAAATACAATATGAATAGATAACAAAATGAAAATTTCCAAAATGTCAAAAACATAAATTCACAGAGACAAGAAGCACAATGTACCAGAATTCTTAAAATCAATAGACAAAAATACAAATATTTCTAAATCAACACAGTAAAACTCGATAACATCAAAGCCAAAGAGTAGAAGTTCAAAGCAGCCGATAAAACAAAACAAACAAAATTATCATCTAAAATAACACAATTAGTCTGAAAGCCCACTTTATGACATAAAATATCACATACAAATATATCATTCAAAATATGGACACCTGGGTGGCTCAGTTGTTAAGCGTCTGCCTTGGGCTCAGGTCATGATCTCAGGGTCCTGGGATCAAGCCCCGCATGGGCTCCCTGGTCAGCAGGGAGTCTGCTTGTCCCTCTGCCTCTACGCCTCCCCCTGCTTGTGCACTCACAAGCGCATGCTCGCTCCCTCTCTCTGTCTCAGATAAGTAAAATCTGAAAAAAAAAAATAGTGTCTTATTTGGGGGTTAAAAATGTAGAATTACAACACTGAACTACTCAAGAGAATGAGAAGACAAGTTACAGGCTGGGAGTAAATCTTTGCATAAGACAGAGGATAAAGAACTGGTGACAAAATATCAATAGAATTCTTAAAAGTCAACATTTTTCATTAATTAAGAAAACAAACAACCCTCTTTTTAAGAAGGGCAAAAGAGGGCGCCTGGGTGGCTCAGTTGGTTAAGCGACTGCCTTCAGCTCAGTCCTGGGATCGAGTCCCACATCGGGCTCCCTGCTCAGCGGGGAGCCTGCTTCTCCCTCTGACCCTCCCCCCTCTCATGTGCTTTCTCTCATTCTCTCTCTCTCTCTCAAATAAATTAAAAAAAAAAAAAAAAAGAAGGGCAAAAGACCTGAAGAAACTCCTCAGCAAAGAATATATACAGAGGGAAAATAGCATAAAAACATGCTCCAAGTTCTATGTCATTAGGGAAACAAATTAAAACAACAGGGAGGTACACCTATTAAATTCACCTATTAAATTCAAAACACTGACACCTATTAAATTCAAAACACTGACAACCCCAGATGCTGGCAAGGATATGGAGCAAGAGGAACCTCTAATTCTTCAGTGGTGGAAACGTAAACTGTAAAATGGAGCAGCCGCTTTGGAAGACAGTTGAGAGCTTCTTACAAAACTAAACATATTCTTACCATATGATCCAGCAACTGCACTCCTTGATATTTAGTTTACCAAAATGAGTTGAAAAATTATGTTCACACAAAAACCTGTATACTAATGTTATAGTAGCTTTATATATAATTGGAATTATATTAACTTGGAAGCAATATGTATAGAGAATATAAAGCATGGAAGCAACCAAGATGCCCTTCAATAGGTGAATAGATAAATAAACTGTGATACATCCAGGTAATGGGATTATTTAATGCAAAAGAGAAATAAGCTATCAAGTTATGAAAAGACATGGAGGAACCTTAAGTGCATATTATTGAGTGAAAGAAGCCAATCTGAAAAGGCTACATACTGTATGATCGCAACTATATGACATTCTGATGTGTCTCAGCAGATTGCCAATCATTAAAATCGCTACTATCCACTGCTGGACAAACTATAGAGAAATAGAAAGTCACATAAAGGCTAGTGGAGGTATAACTTGCTACAATCTTTTTTAGTATCTCTTAAAAGCTATAATGTCGGGTGCCTGGGTGGCTCAGTCGTTAAGCGTCTGCCTTCGGCTCAGGTCATGATCCCAGGATCCTGGGATCGAGTCCCGCATCGGGCTCCCTGCTCAGCGGGAGGCCTGCTTCTCCCTCTCCCACTCCCCCTGCTTGTGTTCCCTCTTTCACTTTGTCTCTCTCTGTTGAATAAATAAATAAAATCTTAAAAAAAAAAAAAAGCTATAATGTTTATGCCTTTTGATGCAGAGAGGTAACTGTAATGTATTTATACTGTATTTTTTATTTGCCTATGTAGTTATGTTTACTGGTGGTCTTTATTTTGGTATAGTGATTTGATTTTTCCTTTAGTGTCCTTTCATTTCATCCTGAAAGACTTCCTTTAGTGTTTTGGTAGGACACTTCTGCTGGTGACAAACTGTAAGTTCTTTGTTTATCTGGTAATGTCTTAGCTTCTCCCTCATTTTTGAAAGTCAGTTTTTTTGGATATAAAATTCTTGCATGAAAGTCTTTTTTACTTTAGCAATTTTAATATATCCACCCATTGTTTTGTTTTTGTTTTGTTTTTTTTCAACCCATTGTTTTTTTTGGCTTTGTCTTATAAGAAATCTGCTATTAATCTTATTGAGAATCCCTAGTACGTAATCAATTAGCCCTTTCTTTCTGCTTTCAAGAGTCTCACTTTGGCTTTTGACAGCTTGATTATGATGTGTTTAAATATGGATTCTTTTTGTTTGTTTTTTCAGTTACCTTATTGGAGTTTGTTAAGCTTCTTGAATCCTTAGATTCAAGTTTTTCATCAAATTTGATAATCTGTTGTCCTATGTTTTCAAAAAATATTCTTTCTGCCTCTTTTTCTCTCCTCTCTCATTCTGGGACTCCCATTAGACCTATGTTGGTATGCTTGATGGCACCCATGGTCTCTGAGGCTCTGTTAATTTTCTTTATTCTTTTTATTGTTTTTGTTCCTCTGACTGGATAATCTCAATTGACAAAGATTCAATTTTACAGATTCTTTTCCTCTGCCTCCTAGAATATACTTCGGAAGCCTGCTAGAGAGCTGTTCTTTTTTTCTTTTTTTTTTCTTTTCTTTTAACTTCAGTTGCTATACTTTCCAACTCCAGAATTTCTATTTGCTTTTTAAAATAATATCTATATCTTGATAATCTCTATTCTGTGATACAATACTCTCATAATTTTTTTTTAGTTCTTTAGATATGATTTCCTTTAGTTCTTTGACTATATTTAAAATAGTAAATTTTACATTTTTGTTGAGTAAACCCAATGTCTGGGTTTCTTCACGGATAGTTTCTATTGACTGCTTCCCCCCCTTTACATAGGACATATTTTCTTGTTTTTCTGTGTCATATTTTTGTTGTTCTTGATGAAAACCAGACATTTTAGATAATATAATATGACAAACCTGAGAAGATCCTTTCCTGTTGCCCAAGTTTGGTGGTGTTGCTGGTGGTGTGGTCTTTGCGGTTATGTCTTTGTGCCGCTATTTGTTCTGTTAGTAATTTTCTTTTTTTTTTTTAAGATTTTATTTATTTTTTTTGACAGAGAGAGAGAGCACAAGCAGGAGGAGTGGTAGAGGGAAAGGGAGAAGCAGGCTCCCCGCTGAGCAGGGAGCCTGATGCGGGGCTCGATCCCAGGACTCTGGGATCATGACCTGAGCTGAAGGCAGACGCCACCCAGGTGCCCCTTTAGTGATTTTCTAAACTAATTCTGTAACATCTTTATTCTTTATCATTTGTGGCCACTGAAGTATCTGCTTGATTAATTTAGTGGTCAACTAATTATTAGACAATGATTTCCTTAAATGTCTGGAGCCAATAAGTAGCCCAGTCTTTGCCAAGGGGCTCTGTGTTTGTGTTGGGGCATGCTTCTAACACTGAGCCAGGCAGTTGATAACTCTACCTTCACCTGCACTTCCTAATGGAAAGCCTCAAGGAAAACCAGAAATGAGAGCTTATGGACTTCTCAAGTTTTTCCTGAGCATGCATACAATCCAGGGCAAGTGTATATAGCCCTACACATGTATGTGACCTTCTAGATTCCCATAAATATGTCAGAACTTTTCAAAGCCCTTACAAACATCTCATCCCCAAGATTTTCCTTTTCAACTTTTTAGTTAGTCTATTGCTTGTCCCAAATGTTATCCATTGCCTTAAGCAGTTCTGATGTTAAACAATTGCTGCTGATGATTTTTGACAAATGCCCCCAGGGGAAAAGACTTGTAGACCCCTGAGTTAGACTAAGTAAAGAAAAGACCTGCAAGTTTGTTCTTCCAAGGAACTACCAGATAGGCCAAATAATAGCAATTCTTTGGGAATAGGGCTTTGAAGGAGCTCCAAACCCATTCTAGCACTTCCAGTGGATGTCTGGCTGCTGATTTTTTACTGTAACTGTGGGCTGTTGGTTTTCAAAGCTACTGGGGAGCTGGGGAAAAGGGGATGGATATAGACAAGTTAAAACATCAGAAAACTCACTCTTAAAAAGATTCTATGGTTTTACTTAAATAAATGCTCCCCAGATTCCTGCAAAACTTTTATTAATTTCTAGAGTCCTGAAAACAGTTGACTCAGATTCTTTTGGCAGTATTCTTGGTGCTTTTATGGAGGAGAAGATTTTGAGAAATCCTTGTTCCTCCATTCCTGCTAATCAGTTTTAAAGGTAAAAACAAAACAAAACAAAAACCGTATTTCAGTTTTATTTTTTATTTTTTTAAAAGATTTATTGATTTATTTGAGAGAGAGGGAGAGAGGGTGTGTGCTCCTGAGTGTAAGGGGAGGGCAAGGATAGAGGAAGAGAATCCTTAGCAGATTCCCTGCTGAGCGCAGAGCCCAACACAGGGCTGGATCCTAGGACCCTGAGATTGTGACCTGAGCTAAAACCAAGAGTAAGATGCTTAACCATTTGCACCACCCAGGCGCCCCCATATTTCAGTTTTAAATGATCATTTCAGCGCTATGTGATTATGGGTTATAGGGTACACTTAACTCTCCCTGCCATTTGCTTTCCTTGAATAAACTTAATTGACTTATCTTATAAATAAAAAATGTTTAAAAAATAAACAAATGTTTTAAAAAAAATAGAACTTGTGCCTCTCGCAAAGAGTTTACAGATACAAGATATTCAACAAAATGTTAATATTAAATTGCTGTGTCTCCTTGAATAAGTAATATCCTTTTTTTTTTATTTTAATTACTACAAAAAATATAGACTACTTCTCTGTTAGTCTAGTAAAGTGGTACCCGACTCTGGCTATATATTAGAATCAATAGCAGTCACTTCACATCTATTTCTCACTCAGCACTGAAGACAATAATTATCTCAGTAATGTCAGCTTCCCACACAGACTTTAGAAGAAGGATTCTGCGGAGAGAAGGGACAACATCTGTTTTGTTCACAATTATAGTCCCAGCATCAGTCAGAGTATCTGACACATAGTAACACCTCAATAAATATGTGCCAAATGAATCAGTGAATGGGTGCAGGCATGAATGACAGGATAAATCCTCTAAGTCAAAAATAAAAATTACTGAAGTGGAGATAATGTGCTTGCCTGATTTAAAGAGGAAAAGGAACTACATATCTGCAATTATTATTATGTTTATAGATTATATCTAGCAAATAAGTTTGAACATGATTATTAGACTGGAATAATTTTATCATTGTGTTACAAAAATCGAATATCACCTTTAGATAATAGAAAACTCAGTATCAACTTACATTCTCCTGTTGATTTTCTAGAAGCTGGTACAGCCTTGAGCTACATTGATAAAAGCAGCATGTTCAGATGAAGGGAGCTATTGGTCTGGAATATTCTCTTTGGTGAGACATCATTTGAAGTGTTGTTTGCAGTTCACTCCTAGCCTCATTCACTACACTGTGCCTGTTTCCACATTCTGTAAGGAAAATCAGTTACAATACTTACAAATTTTGGTCATAACACTAAAAAAAAATAAACTTATATGCTGGGATGACTAAGTATGATGATGAAAGGGTTGCACAACTAGTTATATGAAGAAAGGTTTAATTAAGTGACATGTTTAGCTGGGGCAGAAATTCTTATGGGAAGAATTGATCACAAATATTTGAAGGACTGTCATGGGGAAGAGGATGAAATGTATCTTGTATGGCTTCAGGGAATAGAACCAGGGCCAGTGTGTGGAAATTACAGTGAAGCTGCTTTGACAGAGTAAAAAGAAAACTTTCCAACACTTTAAACTTCCTGAAATTGGAATGAGTAGCCATATAAAGACTACCTCTAAAAATAAGCTGAAAGTGAATATTGTAGACAAGATTCTGCTTTGGATGGGGATCATTAGACTTGAAGATTTTAATGTGACTTAAATTTAATGGAATTTAAAATTCTATAAATCTTGAAACTCCTTTTCATGTATCACTTTGAAAATAAAATGGGATATTGATTTTTTCATATTGTATTTGTGAACATGAAACATATTCTTCATTATAAAAAGTTGTAAAATTGTCCCCGTAAGTTATTATGTAAGCTTGTATAAAAATAGGGTACTCTTAAATACACTTACTGTAAATTTGATTAGTTTCCTTACAGAGTGAAGAGAAACAGCATATGGGTAACTTAGGGATCTTAAATTTTAAAATGTTTACATCTATGTTTTGGCATTTAAAACACATTTTTATTACATATTTAAACTTCTAATAATATAATAATGCCAGTATGATATGCCAGACTTTAAAAGTGACTTTTACTTCGTAAAACCCACAAGTATTTTAACCCCACTTGAGTAAGCGGTGGTGGTATCAGGGGGATGGAGATGGAGCAACTTCAGATTGATAACTTTATGGTCTCATAAGTAGGTCCCTGCGGAGTCAATTGAGAGAGGAGCTTCAGGGATTCAGACTAAGAGATGTGCCTTTAACCTTTGTTTTATTCCTACAATATTCTGCATCTGACATTTATGTAAATAAAAGTGATTGAGTCAGTTTTACCTGAACACAGAACAGCAATATTTTAAGAGATGAGTCATACCTGGAATGCCTCTACAAGTAGGCTTTCTCAGATGCCAAAATTAAGGCAACAATCTGTACCTATGATGGAGAAGAGGATCTGGGTGAAGGAAGAGGAGTAGAATCCTAAAGGGCACTGCTCTTAGAAAAAGAAGGAATGGAATAAATTACGGTTCTTTATGTAGGAAAGAAAAATCTGGAGAAAGAATAAGACCTAAAATAATAACACATAGCTGAGATTAACATGCACTCCTTTAAAAACAGAATGCGCCAGTATACGAAAATGAAACAAAACCAAACTGCTCCGCTCAGTGATTTATTACCTTGAGCTAGTCAGTTAGGCTCTGAGCTTCACAGTTCCATCATTAAAATGTGTATAATAAATCTGCTGGTGTACCTCATCAGATTGCCAGTCATTAAGATATCACTACTATCCAATGCTGGACAAAGGGAGAAGTAGAAAGTCACATGAAGATGGAGATATAACTTGTTAAAATCTTTTTTGGTATCTCTTAAAAACAACAATGTTTATGTCTTTTGATGCTAAAATATAACTATAATGAATCTCACTTGTGGAAATAAAAAATCCGCACATATGGATGAATCTACAAAGGTATCTATGTATATATGTGTATGTGTGTATGCACATATACACAAACACAGAAACAAAATACATGTAAAATAAATGCTGTTCCACATATATGTGCACACATGCATATACGTGTATACTCACCTTTATGTATGCACACACAGATTTGGGAAGCCTTTGAAAATATTTTTTTTTTTTTTATATATTCTAATAGACAAAATATATTATACTACATAGAATATATTTGTTAATATATATACATACGCAGATCCTTGTTTATACTATATAAAGAAGACAATATGAGGAGAAAAAAGTGGCAGAATAATGTGGCAGATATTATCCCATTTTTGTTAATATATGTGTATAGTGTATGGAAGCATGTGTGTGTGTGTGTGTGTGTGTGTGTAAAAGGAGAGGGCTACACACCAAAGGGTTAATACCCCAGGGGAGCAGGACTGAAGGAAAGAAGGAAAGACCTCTCCAAAGTCACGGCTGTTATATGCAACTGATGAATTATCGAACACTACATCTGAAACTAATGATGTACTATATGTTGGTTAATTGAATTTAAATTAAAAAAAAAAAGTCATTCCTCACTGCCTTTTTCCCTTGCCTCTTCCCACTCTACTGGCCTGAAAGTCAGGTTGCCCAGGTGCTTGCACGTAGGTATGTCCCTGTCTTCAAGTTCTTGCCAATGAGGCAAAAGGACAGTCAGGGGACTGAGAAACTACGACTTCTGAATAAAAGGGACAGAAGCAGCCGGCACTGCTTTCTCCCTCCTTCCTTGCCTTAAACTTGAAGGGTAACAAAATATGCATCCCAAAGCATGCCTTCTTGGCGAAGGATTATTTTGAGCTGATTATTTTGAGAAGCAGCAGACAGAAGAGCAGCTCTGGAAATAGTGCAGACTGACGCCCTTCTGCAAGGGACATTTACATTTATGAAGGAAATCGCCATCTGTAAGCCCGTCTTCCTCTCCATACCAGAAAGAGGAGGATGACTCTATCCCAGGGAACTCTCATCATGGGGAAGGCTCCGACTCCAATCTGCACAACACGCCTCACCCTCCTTTACCCTGCTTCTCCCAGTAACTTCCCATACCTTTCTTTCTCTTGCCTTTAGCTGAACATGGTATTTAAACCGGTATTTAGGACATCTCGAGGAATTACTCATTTTTCTCCGAGTATTCCCTATGTCTACAGAAGTATACGTGTTAATAAACTTCTCTTTGTTTTTATCTGGCTTATCTGTTTTTTATTACAAGAGTCTCAGCCAAGAACTTAGAAGGGCAGAGGGAAAATTATTGTTCTTTCCCTACACACTCAAATATGATCCTTGGAGCAATCATATTGTAATCATGAGAAACACACCAAAGGAACTGCAGAGATACAATCAAGACCAGCCACTGCTAACATAAAAGCTTCTGTTTATATGAGAAAAATAAATGTATATTTGTGACTATTAGTCATTTTCTGCTATTTGCATTTCCAAAGCATGCCTAACTGATAAAAAAAGAGACTATTAACTTTCTCTTCATTGCTTAAGTTGCTATAATAAGCAGGCATTATTATTGTAATTTTTTAGAATGACTTTTTAAAGTAGAAAAATTAAAGATAAAAGCAAATGAGGCAATTAGAGGAAATAAGAAAGAATTTTAGAAAGGTTTATTTATCCTATGCTATACTCCAAGCATTGTACTTATTTCAACTGAAATATATTCTGTCACTAGTTTGTCTACTTGTTAAGCAATCCTGAGAAGTATTTAAGATACACTTCTTGGATTCCATAATCAAGCATTGAATCCTGAGCTCAATTACTGAAAGAGATCTCAAGGTTAGTGTTAATAAAAACAGGTGTTTATTAAGTGTCAAGTGTATTTAAAAGTACTCTACAGCAATCATTGTTCTTTCAACAACACTGAAAGTCTTCTCAGAATGTAAATATTAAAGCTATTCAAGAACCTTCACCTACACAGATATGGATAACTTTTTTCTCCCATTCCACGGGAACATGACTCTACAGAATTTTTTTTTTTCTGATTTGAATTTGAAACAATTGCCGATCAAATAGTTGCTTATTACAATACTTATTTAAAATGCGTAGATAATTAAGCAGTAAGGATAACCTTTCAGGGTCTATATAAGAAGTAATAATATAGCATTTTACAAGTAAATATTATATTATAATGAAGGTAGATGGGGGTGGTAATGTACGGAAGAGGGGAGGGCAAGGAAATCAGCACAGGAGCCAGCATAGGACCTGATACCAAAGAATAACAGAGGCAAAAAGAAGGTTTGATGCTGTTGGTGTAGATGCAGAGGGAACATAGCAAAATGCTAAATATATCATTTGCACACCAGACTTGCTTTTTGATGGCATTACTGAGAGAGTCTAATTATTACCTTTATTAGTAATTAGAACTATACAACTCATTTTCCTTTCTGTCTTACTTGTTGTTTATAAATAACTATATTAATTTAGAGTTGGGATTATATTCTCCTCCTCAACAGGGTTTGTCAATTTTATTTCTATTTTATAACACTTTTAACCTTTCACTATAAACTACTTAGTGAGCAGCTGTGTCAGGAAAAACTGTGAAAGACTATGAAATTGAATATATATATATATATATATATATATATATACTTTCAACATCTTTCATCAAAAAGGTGAAAAAAGATCATACCTTCCAGAGTTATCTCACTCTATAAAGGACCGTTCTTTTGTTGTCTTTGAGCTATTTTACAACACTGTTATTTGTGGAAAACTTAAGATAATACAAATTTGTCCATAAAATGCACATGAATTCTTTGCAATAGAATGTTCTCCATTATCACACTGTGAACACAGAACAGGGTTGTGTCCCTTTGTAAATGGATTTCAGCAATTTTTCCTGCCAAAATGTGAGTTCTTTGAATTGATTGTAACATCTTTTTTTAAAAAAGATTTTATTTATTTATTTGAGAGAGAGCATGAGCAGAGCAAGGGGCAGAAGGAGAGGGAGAAGCAGACTCCCCACTGAGCAGGGAGCCCAACGTGGGACTTGATCCCAGGACCCTGGAATCATGACCTGAGCCAAAGGCAGATGGTTAACCGACTGAGCCACCCAGGCGCCCTGATTGTAACATCTTATTGTTTTCTTCATTATTTGAGTTAAGTATAATATTGGACATGTGATCATTTAAAAAAATCCCTTAGAGCATTTGAAAAGAAAAAAAAAAGGTGAATAAGAATGTGAATAAACGAGTGAATGGATCTTATCCACAATAAAATGGATAATATACTTTGCCTCTGCCACTAAATATATTATATTAAACAAATAATTTAACTTCTTTGATATTCAGACAATGTCAACTACAAACATGTCAGCTAAAAATGTTGAGTTTTGTTAATGTTGCTTGCCTTTAAAATCTGTTAATTCTCTCTGTAACTTCAGCTATTCACGATCTCAGTATTTTTCTCATTGAATTCAAATTCTCATCTTCAAAGAAACTGAAGAGTCCCTTTTTTTGTGTAACTTTGTGTCAAAGGCTTCCGTGCTATCAAATGTCCTGGAGATAAATGCTGGGATTTGCTTTTCTTTGACTAGATATTTAGATTCTTTGCTGACCTTCATGTCTTCTCTCTGTTCTTGCTACTAACTGTTAGGATATGTTACCTAGGTTGATAGAAAGGGATAGAGGCCAAGATGTTCCCCTCAGCTTGACTAAACTTTATAGACAGGTGTCATCTTGACTACAGGCTCCTGACCTCCCTTTTCTTAGAGCATTTACTTTAGAAAACTTGCAACTGTAAATTCATTCTCTGTCCCTTTGAGATATAAATCTCACAGGCAGGTTTACAGCACAGGACTCACTTTCACAAAGACCTGGGAGCCCTCCATTTGAAATGTCATCATCAAGAGAAACAGTGCCCCAGTGCTCTATAGTTTTCAGAGTACAGGTCTTTCACCTCTTTGGTTAGGTTTATTCCTAGGTATCTTATTGCTTTTGGTGCAATTGTAAATGGGACTGATTTCTTAATTTCTTTTTCTGCTGCTTCATTATTGGTGTATAGAAATGCAACAGATTTCTGTATGTTGATTTTGTATCCTGTGACTTTATTGAATTTATCAGTTCTAGCAGCCAATTAAAAAATAGGCAGAAGACATGAAGAGACATCTCTCCAAAGAAGACATACAGATGGCCAACAGACACATGAAAAGATGTTCATCATCACTTACCACCAGGGAAATACAGATCAAAACTTCAATGAGATAGTACCTCACACCTGTCAGAATGGCTCAAATCAGCAACACAAGAAACAACAGGTGTTGGAGAGGATGCGTAGAAGGGGCAACCCTCCTACACTGTTGGTGGGGATGCAAACTGGTGTAGACACTCTGGAAAACAGTATGGAGGTTCCTCCAACAGTTAAAAATAGAACTACCCTATGATCCAGGAATTGCACTGCTAGGTATTTACCCAAAGAATACAAAAATACTGATTCAAAGAGATACATACACCATTACAGCAGCATTATTTATAACAGCTAAATTATGAAAACAGCCCAAGTATCTGTCAACTGATGAATGGATAAAAAAAAGAACTGGTATATATAACACAATGGAACATTATTCAGCCATTAAAAAAGAATGAAATCTTGCCATTTGCAATGACATGGATGGAGCTAGAGAGTATTATCCTAACTGAAGTCAGTCAGTCAGAGAAAGACAAATACCGTATGATTTCACTCATATGTGGAATTTAAGAAACAAAACAAATGAGCAAAGGGACAAGAAAAGAGAGAGAGAGGGAAACCAAGAAACAGATTATAGAGAACAAACTGATGGTTACCAGAGGGGAAGTGGGTGGAGGGATGGGTGAAATAGGTGATGGGGATTAAGGAGGGCACTTGTGATGAGCACTGGGTGTTGTATGGAAGTGTTGAATCACTATATTGTACCCTGAAATTAATATTACACTGTATTTTAGCTAACTGGGATTTACGTACAACATTAAAAAAAAGAAAAAAGAAAAATAGTGCCCCTACCTCCCAGTCTCTGAGGATGGTAGGAGCCTAGCAACAAACACAAATAGCTTAATCACATTAACCAACCTCCTTCCTAATGCCCTCCAGTACTTTTCCAGCACTTAAAAACTCTCCTGTTTTTTTTCTCTTAGCAGAATTAAGTTCAATCTCTTTCATATTACAATAGTCTTGACTCCTATTGCAATTAGTTTTGAATAAAGTCTTCCTGGATTGTTATCTCTATCTGGAATAAAGATGCCATAAAGATGGCTAAAATACATTATTTAACATCTGCCAATAGTTATCCATGGACAGTTGTGAGAAATACCCATATAAATGCCTTCTGGGATGTGCTGGATCTCTGGAGAGGAATGTTAAGAGCTGTTGGAGTTCCAGAGGAGGGTACAGCTGGGTAGGAGCTAAAAACAAACAAACATATAAGCAAAAAACACAAGGTCCCTTGTACCTCTACCAACAATCCTAAGGCCTTCCTTAGGCCCCTAAGGCCTAGAGGCGCCCCTAAAAACTTATTTTTTAATGGAAAGTGCTCCCTGACATCAACCTAACCTTGTGATTAGGTCATAACACAGACAAAACTAGTGAGTTAGCCATCTTTATCCATTCTTCAAGGCATGCGCTAAAATTGGAAGGCCTTAGGATTGTTGGTAGAGGTACAAGGGATCTTGTGTTTTTGGAGAAAATTTTATGTTTAGAAGGACAATTCACTAGTATCCTTTATGTCAAAACAAACTATTTTGAACAGAATAAATGAGAAAATAAAATAATTCTATTGTCAGATTTCAGCCATAAAACCAGTTTTAAGAACAAAGTCAAATATGTTTTGCTTTGTTTCTAAGAGATAGTTTGAGTTTTAAGAATCAGCCAAAATTTGGCCTAAGGAATTGTTTTTTAAAGTTTGGTCCCATGGACTTCATATCAAAATCACCTGGATACTTGTTAAACGTGCAGGTCGCAGAGCCACACCCTGGATTGATGGGCTAGGAATCCTTGGCAACTCAGCTAAGATTCTGCACATTTTATGTGGATGCAAGACAATTTTTAGGCTTGCTGATATCTGAGAACCTCAGCCTTAGGTTTCTCCATACTGTGATAGAGGTGTGCCTTCGTTTGAAACACAACTATGTAAGAACAGAGCATGATAAACTGTGTTGAAACACTAGGTACACTTCAAAAGAGTATTGTATTTTTTTCCCTTTGGTCCTACAATTAAATATCGAAGCAAGGGTTCCTCTTTATTCTAGTACTCTAGTACCTCTCTATTCTAGTATTCTTTATTCTAGTAGGAAAATACAAGTGGAAGAAAAACCCAAAAAAACAGAATAGAAAACAAAAATAGAAAGCAAAAAAACCCTCCACAAACACACATATGTTAATGTATGATAAATATGTCATCTCAAATTTGAGAACAAAGAATAGTATTTAAAATGCTATATACAACTTCACATACATGGGGGAAAATAAAATTAGCATTTCATATTATAAAAATAATTTCCAGATTTATTAAAGATATCAAAGTTTAGAACTAAGCTATAAAAAGAGATACTATAGATATAGAAACCATAGAGATAACCATAGGCTAATACTAAATGATTGTAGAGTGGAAAAAAAAAATAACCAAGGGAAGATATCACAAAGAAAATCCTGACCACACATGCAAATTCTGTATGACTGAAATATAACAACAAACAAATAAACATATAGGAAACAGTGACCAAACTATAAAGAAGATAAAAACAAATGGAAATTAGGAAAAATAAGTGTGTGCAACGTATTAACTTGCTTGTCTCAATCATCACTGTTTTAAGCAGTTCATGGCCAAAGAGAGGCTGGAAAAGCAGCTGAAGCAGCGTACCTCGACCCTTGCCAACAATCCAAACACCCCAGTCACAGAACGGACAACTTCAGTCCCAGAGTTTTCTCCCACGCAACCATGAACCCAAGTAGAAGAGGTGAGGCAGAAGGAGAAAGGTCTTCTCTTTCTTGTAATTTTTACATCTATTAACCACAAACTTGAGAAAGTCTAGAATATATACCTTAGCACAGTATCTTTTATTTTCAGTCTCAAATATTTTTGCTCCACAAAACTCACTGAAATACCTCCTAAAGTCTCAGTGTGCAAATGTATTTAATCTTAACCTTATTTGCATGTCATTGCCATCATCATGAGGATTAGACTTCATGACCAGGTCAGCCACATCTGAGGCTTCACAATTTAATCCTGGGGTACCTTGTTCCCACTTGACTAAAATCTTATTATGTCCTTAGTTGATCTGCAAACTTAATTGGGTCTTAGTCTTTATCTCCTTTCTGTCAGCCAATTATTCTTTCTCCTTATCTTGCCAACCAGGATAATTTCAGCACAAATCTTAAACCTTCCAAGTATTTATGGCTCTATGATCTTTGCCAAACTGTTAGCAAGCATTTTCAAATTCAATTGTAACTTACAGTAACTATAGTCTATGTATATCTCACCACATACTCATCCTCTAATAAATATTTTTATTTACTTTGTCACATCCTGTCAATTAAAGTGTTAATATTATTGATAAAAAAGAGTTCTCACCATAAGGAAAAGCAAACACTACAATGTAAAGGTAAGCTCAGGAGAAGAATGTGCAGCTCACAAGAGAAGAATGGTAATGACCAATAAAGATAGGAAAATATTTTATCTCCTCACTACTCAAGGAAATAAAAATAAAGAGAACCGTGAGTTTGGGAGAAACACAAACATTCAGTCTGTAACAAGAGCAATTTAGTCTTAAGTATCAAGATCATTAAAGAAAATGCCCATTAAATCAGAAACTCCAAGTCCTGGAAATTATTCTCAGGAAAAAAACACAGATCTATACAAAGTTTTATGTGAAAAGTTTCTTACGACAGTGTTGCTTATAACAGGAAATAAAGGAGCATGAATATCCACTCAGTTGATGATCGGGTAAATAAAGGAAGAAACTGGATACAATTATGTAAAACATACTCTCAAATATATTTAGGGAATTGAGGAAATGTTCATAATCAATTAAAATGAGAAAAGCACAAATTAAATATCTATATAAGCAATATAACTCAATTAAAAATACTTATTTCTGTATATCAATAATTGATTTAGGCATTTTATAATATTTAATTATGTAATTATAATATATTACATATCATCTTAACTGTGTAAAAATACAATTGAATATGTAAAGATACATGTTTTTGTATACTGTCTCATATTTTATGTATTATGTAATTTAATAAGTGTAAATACATGAGTATATTCATATACACATGTGCACATATACATGACTGATAAGATAATATACATAAAAATACATAGAGGAGTTTGATGGGGCATTGGGATTATAGGTGATTTTTTATTAGCTTTCTGTATGCTCTAAATCTTCTATAACATACATTTCTTCTCTGATAAAAAACTATGAAGAGGAGCTGAAGTCCAGGCCCTCAGAGCCTCCACCACATCCCACATCACAACGTCCACCTGGCCCTGCACTCACAGACAGGAGGGTGGGGGGGGAGGGAGGGGCGTACCCGAGGCAGCCAGCCACAAGGGGACAAGTGACAGCACACTGGAGTCGAGCAGCAGTAACACCATGCCTCCCGCACCAGCGTAGGAGCAAAGATGAAAATCTCATGCACAAGGTGCAAGACTGCAAGACAAGAATGTGGCCCACATTCACCTAGGACTTTGAGAGAAGGGAACTCGCTTAGCTAAGTTGACACAGGACAAATCTACATCAACCAAGGCTGACTTGGCCCCCAAAAGAGCTCGCTTTTCAAACAAAGGATCTGTGAGTGAGAAGTTGGAAGCAATACCTCAACTTTTAAAAGCCCTTCCCTTGATGTGTAACATAGAAGACCCTGTTAATTCCTCAGAGTTTGATTTCCTTAGCCAATTCCATTCATTTTACTCTCAAGAGTAATAAAAATTCTTCCAGGAATGTAAAATAAGAGCAGCCCCCAATCTTACTCCTAGGACTTTAGTTAAGGAAACCAAACTCCATTTACCTTACTCTCAAAGAGGGACTTTTAAAAAATTTTACTTGGCAGAAGAGAAAACATTTATTAGCATATTTATTAGATGTTAAGCTGTTGCTTCCAACTTTCCCTCACAGGTCTGTTGCAAAAAGAAATAAAACAAAAGAAAGAAAAAGAAAAAAAAAAAAAACCTGGAGTCATTCTTAACTAGAAAACAAATAAATTTCTACAGACATAATAACAAAATATTTAAATTACTTTATCTTCTCTTGTGAGAAGCTTTTGCCCCATCTGAAATGTTCACTGCAATTTGCTCCAACAAATTAAATTGGGAGAAGTTCAAATACCTTCCTCTAAAGTAGAATGCAACTCGATCCAGCCTTAAATCTTTGCTTAAATGGGCAAGTTATAAATAAATAAACACACAAGCAAACATGCAAGTATATTTTTACTATACACTGACAGTAGTGCTCATTTCTTATTATTTGTTCATTTGGGGCTTCTAGCATGTGAAGCATTTTGGTGAAAATGCATTATTTATTTCAAAGCCAATCAAGAAAATCCCCATCTTGAGGGACTTTCAAAATTGGATGCAATACAGGATAACCACAATAATTCTCACAACTGCAAAAAAAAAATTAACACACCCATACTGCCTGAAGTTTGCCTTGACTCACGTCTCCCTCTAGAAATTTTATCTCTTGAGATTCATGAAGAATAAATACAGATTCTGTTTATAAAAACATTTTTAAAGTAATAAAGAAAATAAACTAAAAATTATGACATTTGGAGGAGAGATGGAGTTAAATAAAACAAAGGGATCTGAAAATATTGTTTAAATGTGGAAAAGATTATTTGTAAATCAATTATTGTGCATTGTGATTTTCTTCTGCAAAAGTTATAATAATAACAACAACTGGGTGATGTGGGACACATATTAAATGAGTCTCTGAAATATTGCAGCAAAATTCATGAGTAGAAAAATGTTAAAACGGAAAGGCAACTGGAGAGAAGAGAAAACATTTCAGATAGAGAAATGTGAGGTATGTGAAAACACTACATCTACAAGTTACGTTCATTTTACATGTCAAATTCTACGAGGTGTGACTCTGCTCCTCTCAGCCTTTTTTTAAAAAGTGTCATATCTCAATTTGAAACATTTTTTTCAATAAATTGATTTTCCAACAGGCCATTATTTTCCCCTAAATAACATAACATCTCAATAAAAAACAGACTATTAAAATATAATGTTTGTGGTCATCAACACAGAGAAATACCAAAAAATTTAAGGAAGTGTAATTTTTTAAGTTCCTATCACCAACTAAAAAGACGTTCTCTTTCTTTTATATTCATATGTTTAAACCTGCTAAGTAATTAGCATGACTGGCTTGTACGTTTCACTCCTGGCTTTGTCAGCTAGTTAATAGATCAAGGCCATTAAGCAAAAGGAAAGTGAGCAAAAGTGCATCACCTCTCTGAGAAAAACACCTTACTTCTTTACATTTTAGAAATTGGATTAGGTTTGATCCGTGAGGACTCCAGTGATAAGCAAACTTGAGGTTCTATGTGTTTAAATGAAACCTGGTAAATTGTTTCACCTTCTCAAAGTCCATTGCTGCACTCTGAAAGCATTTCCTTCCCCAATACTGAGGATGAATTTTGCAAACCCCTGAAAATGGTGAACTCAGGTTTCGTAGACACCCTAGCATTACAATGGTTTTCTTAGGTCCATTGTGGCTGGTGCCATGTTCTTCCATCTTCCTTGCACGTGGTTCTTGATATAAATATACACATAATGAATTAGACAAAGATCAAGTAAAACACCAGCTCAGTAGATGTTCCATTTGCTACCTAGTCTCAGAGGTATCACATTTCTCCTGTCAGTAGCCCCAGATTTTTAAGCCTACAGTCTAGACATACTTGGATGTTTTAGATAAAACACAGAAGAGCTCATAGAACTGAGTAAATTTACTTCCTTGTAGAATAACTAGTTGGAACTTGAAGTTTAACCTAGCCTCAACTGGTATACAATTTCTTATAAAACTGGACTCTTTCTTAATAAGGAAACATGGTTCTGACCAAACGTGCTTATTAGCTAGTTTAGGGGCCCCAGCCTGTATCTCCTGCTGACATGGGGTTTCCTGGAGACTATATTGGTAAGTAGAACCTGCTCTTGATAAGACTTTAAAGGAAAGGACCCATATTGCCTTTCCTATTCTTGGTCCCAGTCAAATTTAGCTACCTTCTGTGCACCCCTTAAATAGACCCAGGTGCAGAATGCCTACATACCAATGTGCTACAGCCACAATCCAAAGAGGTCTACCATATCTGTGCTTCTTTTTCTAGTTTTGAGTGGTGTGAGCTACAATAACCTGCCCTTAGCTGGGAAGGAAAGTCCCAACATGACCAAGCCCACTGAATTCTTACAAACCTCACTGGCAGGACCCTGAATTATCATGGAGTTTGTTTCCACCTCTCGGTAGTGCATATATTGAGACCATCATCATACTTGCCATTTCTTCTTGTCCATCCAGTCTGATTAGCCTAGCATGATGTTTATTGACATAATGGACCCACGAGACATTCTGCAGAATATCTGGATGGTCCAGGCGCCTTTGAACTATATTGCAACTGACGGAAGGAGAATTAATATAGTCCTGGGGCAAGAGTGAAATGTATACTTTTTAAAGGCTTTCACCTGCATTATTCAGGTTCCCCCTGTCAAGTTTCAGGATCGTGAACTTGGTGTGGGGGCTTGGCTGAGGCTGAGATTTCAACCCCCTCTAAAGTTCCACTACCCTCCAATTAGATCCTAAACCTCCCTCAAAATTAAACCTTAAGTGTTCCTCTGCTCTGTTAGCCTTCTGGCTGCAGGATACTAGGTTTTTTTATTAAATGTTATCAAGAAGATTATCTGGCTTTCACATTTTGCCTTGAACTATTGATTAATCACTCTGAGCCAGGCATTATCTTTCTTCAACAAAGAGTCAAAGACTCAGCAGCAGTCACTTGGTTCCATAATCCCTAACTGATCATTTCTCTCACACTTTTCCAGTGCCAGACACCCTGTAGCAGCCCGTGCACCAAACCCACCCACCTCGGTTTCTAGTGGTTTCCACCAGTCAACTTTTGAACAACCACATTGCTGTGGTGAGTTGTGGGCTATCAATACTTCATCTACTATCAGTGATCTGCTCCTCCTTGCCCACCAACTGGGGAGTAATCCTCTCCATTTTCCTGTTTTGAGTCTGCTACCTAGGACCACTTCTGATACCAATTGTCTTAGAGCAAGTTCCCTGGAAGTAAACACTGAGATGGAGAATTCCATGCAGGTTTGCTAGGAGGTGTTTTTGTGGAATACACCAATAAGGAACTGAAAAAGTCACATTGCCAAGAGGGAGAAACTTGCAGTGTGATTACAACTAAAGCTTAAGATGCCCCACAAGGAATGTGGGAGCTGGGATGGCACTTCAAATACCCCAAATTGAGCCAAAGGGCCAGGGCTTTTCCCCCCTATGAACCATTCATTGACCACAGGCTAGCCCAGGGAGGAGACACACATTTTAGGGAAGTAGGTATCAATTATCAAGGAGTTTCTACTGAGGGGTTCATGGCTGAGTGGTCAGCCACAGATGAAGATGAGTGTATCAACCTTGAAGAGGGTGTCTGGACAGAGGCCTCAGTATCCACTGCTCTGCCGTAGAGCCACAGAATATCACAAAACCACAGTATATCATGTAGGACTCTGTGAGTAGAGAAGGAGATTTTGACGTATGGTTTCACTGTGCTGCTAAAATATCCCAGACCTTAGAGGAAGCAGGGTAACACAGATTCATGGAAACTTTTGCAGGTCTTGAAATTAAGAATTATATATTGTCACAAACCAGCAGATCCCTTTGTCTCTGGATGAATGACTAGCATGACTGGAAGAGGCATTTGTTTATATGAGATGCTGCCAAGATTCTGAAGTCAAATTTCTCATCGTACATCAACAGAAGGAGAAAAGACCTCTTTGTATAAGCTGAGGTTTTTACAGACTCTTCTGTGAGCTGTAAAACACAGCTCTGTGTGATGGAGTTCAGGAAAATCAGGCCCAGGGGAATGGAAGTTGCTACTGGATTGATTTAGAGTGAAACCTTACAGAGGCAACTTTGACTTCACAGGAGACCAGAGGGACTTAGAGACTTTTCACTGTTAGTGAAACTAATTTGGGAGGATGAATAGAAGGAGGTCACATTGACTGCCTTGGAGAATAAAACCAAAGAGAGGAGCTGGATGGATCCGGAGGCTTCTGTTGAGATGTGGAAGCTGGTGTGGCAGCTCTGATTTGGCTCCCAGTAAGCAGCTTCCTGGGAGGTAGGGATAGGCAGGCCCCCCATCTCTTGTGAAAAAGCTTCCCAGACCAAGCTCCGGTTGGAAACTGTTATCTAAAGGATGCATGTAACCTTCTGGGTATTGGGATCTGGGATGTATGTCAGAAATGCCTAACTGATTCTGCTATGGGAAAGACCACACATGGAATTGGCAGAATACAGGACTAGGGAATGTGGAAGAGAATGTAGTAATAAAGAAGTCTTGGCTAGAATGGTTCACTAGTCTGGACCTGAAAAAGTAAAAGCTTGGGAAAGATAACCCTTTGCAGAAGACCAAGTCCCTGAAAAGAATGTTTAAAGGGGCAAAAAGTCCTACCAATGATAAACCTTCATGTTCTAGGGGTGTCAAAGACACGGGGGTGAGTCCTGGCTCTGAGGATAGAGAAGGCAGTCAATGTCAGACTGGAAATGCTGCCTACTTTCCTCGTTCCTTCTGATGTTAGTGTTAAAATTGACAGTGTCAGGGGCGCCTGGGTGGCTTAGTCAGTTGAGTGTCCGATTCTTGATCTCAGCTCAGGTCTTGATCTCAGGGTCATGAGTTCAAGCCCCTCGTTGGGCTTCACACTAGGCATGTTGCCCACTTAAAAAAAAAAAAATTGACGACTTATCATTATGCAATTCTCCAAGACCCACAGGAGCAGGATAAGGAGTCCTTGCTGATGAAGCTGATATATGGAAGGTGCCCCTGAGGGGGAAGTTCCCTCTGCATCTGAGTCAGGTGGGCCATCAGGACATAAATCCCAGAACAGCCTGGTACTACACCGTGCTGGGACCAAAGTGCTTGTTGGTCCTCCTCTCATGCACCACCAGGAGTATTTGTGCTTTACTGTGGCTTTTTTCAAGTCTCTATTTCTTCTCAACTCTTTTTTTTAATCTATTTTTTTCTTGAGCTTCTGCTTGACTTCTATGACAGTCTCTCCATCTATCACCCCTCTGCCTGGAGCCTCTTCATTATTTTGATCATTGCATCTATCTTCACTCCATTTTGTATAAATTTCACTCTAATTCCTTCAGATTCTCTTCTTGTCTCTTCAACTCTACTCATAGTGCATCCTGCCTATTAAAAGATTTATATATAAAAATACCTGAGTGGTTCAGTTGGTTGAGAGTCTGACTATTGCTTTCAGCTCAGGTTATGATCTCAGGGTCATGAGATCAAGCCCCATGTCAAGCTCTGTGCTCATTGCAGAGTCTGCTTATCCGTCTCCCTCTGTTCCTCCTCCTGCCATGCTTCTGGTCTCTCTCTCTAGCTCTAAATAAATAAAATCTTTAAAAATATATATCTTTTTCTAGGATTTACATTTTGTTCTTTTCATATCTATCTATTATCTCTTCACATCTGTTCTTTATTTTATATCTTCAAGATACTAACCATTCTTAAAATTGTGTTTAGATTCCTTTACTCCATTGATTTCATCTTTTCAGAGAGAATTACGTTGGGGCTCTTACTTTCTTATGCTAGTTTGTTTTATGCCCTTTGCAGTCACTTCTTAAATGGGTGGGAGTTCAAGTTCTTTAGTTTTTGTTTTGTTTTGTTTTTAGATTTTCTCCCTGCCTTTACTCTGCCTATCTGGCCTCCTCCAAAATCTAAGACCCTCCCAAGTCAGAAATGCCTCAGATGGCAGCATGGAACTCCCAGTCAGAAACAATATTTGGGATGCCACAGATTATTTTGCTGAGCCAGAGTGGCTTGACTCACATCCTGGCCTGAGGTAATTCTGCTCTCCTTGCTAGCTGTCTCAGGTAATTAGTTTTATATTGGCCATAGCCTTAGAAGATGGCAAGTCTCAGATGTTTCTCAGCTCCTGCCCCAGACACAGTTCAATAAGCAACTTGGGCCTTAGTCCTAGATCTACATCTGGTATTTTTAGTAACCATTGTCCTATAGGAATTTAAACTCTCCTGAATAAAAACAGAAAGAAACATTCAAAGCAGCAATCAGAAGTAAAGCTTGGACCTAAGGAACTCCCACTCTGAAATGCAGCAGAAGTGTTCATGCTCCACTCAGTTGCCAGCCCCTTTCATGAGAGGCCAGAAGGCCTATGGAACTGGGCAGCTTGGAAGGCCAGGAATACATCATGAGCAAAAGTCATTATTTTCTTTAATCTAAAAAAAATGTCATATGAATGCAAAGAAAAGGGGATTAAAAGACAGGCCAGTGGTGTAACCTGAGACAGAATCCTGGCATTGTTCCTCCTCAGTGCAGGTTTCCCTTGCCAGGAAACACCGGGCTTAGCAAACATTCTTGTACTGTGAGCAGGTAACCTGTACCTAACTAATAATCACAACTAGTAATCACAACAATCCAATGAGGCAGAGATTATTGGTATCCGGAAAACTGAGTATAAATAATGTTACAGTTTGGAAGACAAAGTCTTACTGTTAGAAAGACGTGGACCTGGACTTGAAACAGTGCAGCGATCCCCCACACACCCCGTGTAAAACATCAGAAGTTAGCAATATTTGAACATTTGTTTTGTCCATGCCTTTTTTTTTTTTTTAAGATTTTATTTATTTATTTGACAGAGAGAGACAGCAAGAGAGGGAACACAAGCAGGGGGAGTGGGAGAGGGAGAAGCAGGCTTCCCGCCGAGCAGGGAGCCCGATGCGGGGCTCAATCCCAGGACCCTGGGATCATGATCTGAGCCAAAGGCAGACGCTTGACGACTGAGCCACCCAGGCGCCCCTTGTCCATGCCTTTTTAAAGGCAGTTTAAAGCATTTGTACCATTTCAGTATTTGCTTCAGTATGGCTCTCTGAAAACTGCAGACAGCCTTACACATAACACCTAGGCATTTCCACACCTAACAAAACAAAGAATTCTTTGGTATCACCTAAAATCCTGCCCATAATTAAATTTCTGCAGTTATTTAAAATACATACATATATATGTTTGTTTTCTTTTTACATGATGCATATGTCTCCCTTTCTCTGTCTCTTTCTCTCATTCCCTCCTTCTGAGTGTGTGTGTGTGTGTGTGTGTGTGTGTGTCTGTCCACCTTCCTGATCAACTATTACTAACTTGTTCAGGTCTTTCATGTCCTCACTACATTTTTGTCCACTGATCTATTTATGTCTGTGATATGTGTGTTAAAATCTGCTGTCATTAATGGTGATTCAATCTCTTCCTCTCTCCTTGCAGCCCTTAAATTATGTTGTGTGCAAGTGTTTGCTGTGTTATTTCATGAACACATACTGATAACCGATTTGCCTTCCATGTGGATTGTATTCTGTACTACTATAAACTCTACGTCTTTGTCTTCTATACGCATTTTTGACCCAAATTCTATCCTGTCATCAAGACTGTGGTCTGTGCTGTTCTTTTTATTTACATTTGTCCTGATATATATTTACTCATCCTTTTATTTATAACCTTACTGAATCATTCTGTCTGGTTTATGATTCATACACAGCATAGAGTTGGATTTTGCTCTATTAGCCAAATTGAGACATTTTTAAAATAGATAATTTGTACTTATTCACATTTTCAGTATGGTCTCCCTATCTGATCTTAGGTCTGTGAGACTGTTTACCTTTTATTCACTTGATGTTACATGGGGTCTATTATTTTTACTCAGTCTTTTTTATTATTATTTGTTTTAATAATAAAGATCTTTAATTTTTCTTTTGTCTATTGCTTTCATATGTACTATCCTTAGACACATCTTTCTTTTGGTGCTGTAACTGGATTTCTAGCCTGGACATTAGCTGGCAACCATTCTTTCCCAACTGGCCTCATCCACCTCACTTTTCCATTTGAGTCACTTACATTTGGTGTTACTCTCTATAACACTTGATTTGTCAGCATTATGACCATCCTAAGGCTTTTCTACTTTCCTCTTATTCTCCCACACTTCTTCCCATTTTAATAAAAATATAATCATTACATATATCTTTTCATTGTAACACCATTTTAAAATCCTAGTTCTACATTTAAATATATTCAATGATCACTGGAGACCTAATGCTGAAAGTTTCCAATCATGTTGTGATGATCTGGAGTTTGTTTCTTATAGGCCCCATCAGAAAGACTCCCTGAAATAACATTCTCTTAAGTTCATAGATCTATGTTTGTGATATTTTTATATGAGCAATGATTTGGCTAGATATAATTTACTTTTTTCTCATGTTCTTTTCTTGAGTGTGTTAAAATACTGGTCCATTTTCCCCCCACTCTAGCATAAGAAGAAAGTGAGTGAAATATGAACATTATCTTATTTTATTTCTCTTGGATATTTTGTCTGGATGCCCAAGGGACTTTTTTTAATCTTTCTTTAAAGACCAATATATTTACTAGGACATATATCAGTGTTATTTATTCTGGTTTAATTTCCCTAGACACACATTATTTCCTGTCAATATATAGATTTCAACATATTGAATTAGCCTAGGAAATTTTTCATAAACTCACAGTCCCATTTTCCAATGTCTATCACTATCTGTTAGAATGTTATCATGCTTATTTTCATCTTTTTCTTAATAATAATAAATTAATACATGTATATAACTGTCATGAGCATGCCAAGAAGGCACACACATGAGTTATGTTTTCCACAATGTCAGTTTTATTCAATCATAAAGCAAAGTTAATCACAATTATAAAGCAGGTTCAGGATTCCAAATTCAATGACAATTCACCATGTGATTAAAGTTGGCTTCTTTTTTTTTTATATTTTGCAACCATGAAATGCTTTCTTTGAAAAGTTTCAAAACATCCTGTAAACATCAATCATATTGTTCTAAGAATTCTGTGAAGATAAAGATTAGTGACAGATGACTACTTCATATTATAGGTGAGAAAACTAAAACATAGAGAAATTGAAAGTCTTGAGTCAGAGTTTTTAAAGGCAGAAATAGAAAGCCAACTTATTGATCTGCTTTTTTCTAAATAATAAATCCATTAAAATATACTTTTGCAGGGATTTACCCAGAATCACACAGAAATCAGTTTCTTTCCCTCACCTCTCCACCCACACCCCCCCACCCCCAACCCCATCTGCACACTAAATCAATAAGGTAAAATGACCGAATGCAATTTCAGCCTATTTACAAGCTTTTAACTTTGTTCGAAGACATGGGATTCTACATTAAAATGTAGCCTACAAAGAAAAAGCCTTGAGCTTCTACTGAAAGAAAGACATGGATTGGAATTCTCAGTTTTATAAACTCTACTGATGATTCCTCAAGAGAAAATGTACACACTAAAAATAGCAATTTTGTTTTAAGCTGACTTCATTGCCTTATTGTCCTTAATTATACTGCCAAATTCGATACTACAACTGCTGCCAGTGGGCACGGAGAAGGTGGAGGGAAAGCCGCTGGGATTCCTGCAGGCTCAGAGGTGCACGGTGGAACTGGAGTCCAGTTACTGACATGAACACAGCTTGGTGAAATTTCAAGGACCACTTTCTTCTTTTGTTTTTATGTTTATTCTTATTCCCCTTACCATTCAGCAGCAGTGACACACACGCACGCACACTCTGGTTTTGATTTCAAAGTAAATCTATCACTAAGATTGAAAAATCAGGGGCGCCTGGGTGGCTCAGTCAGTTGTCTCCCTTCAGCGCAGATCATGATCCCAGGATCCTGGGATCGAGTCCCGCATTGGGCTCTCTGCTCACTGGGGAGCCTGCTTCTCCCTCTATCTGCCGCTCCCCTTGTTTGTACACGCTCTCTCACACTGACAAATAAATAAATAAAAATTTTAAAAAATATATTGAAAAATCAATTACTTGCAAAAACTCTCCAGGAAGAAATTAAGTTGTTATTGTACTTTAACAACCAATACTCGTACCCACGTGTGCATGTTCTATTGAAAAATTACCACACTTCACTGTCTTCACTATCAGCAATATTGACATGTAAGTAAATTGTCACTTCTGTAAATTATCAATTCTGTAAGCTAATGGAAAATAGCTTCAATTAATTTAGAGTATTATTCACATTATTATATATTGTGAATAACACTAGGAGTAGAAATCTTCTAGGCTTGATATTCCAATAACATAAGATACTACATAAAACACAGCATTTCACTGATAGTGACAACAATTATTCCTACTGGTCCATCAGTTGTATACAGGAAATGGCTTTTCTCAATGAAAGCCTATATATTTTGTAAAAATAGTATCTTTGCTCTTCATTACGTAGAAATTTCAAATGCTAATACAATTTAAGTGAGTGCTTTTTACAGTTTCATGAGGGCTTTTCTAATACCTAGTTTCTTTCAATTTTTAAAATTTTTCTTCTTTTTTTCATAGATATTTCTGTATATGTCTCACCACCATCACTAAAAAAAAGCATTCTGAGGACAAGAATCATGTATGATTTATATTTGTATTTAATTAATAGATATGTAGTTAAGTACATGTGTTGACTGAATGAATGAATGAATGAATGACAGAGTAATGCATTACTTTACTTTTTTTTTAAAAGATTTTATTTATTTATTTGAGAGAGAGAGAATGAGAGAGAGAGAGCACATGAGAGGGGAGAGGGTCCGAGGGAGAAGCAGGCTCCCCGCTGAGCAGGGAGCCTGATGCGGGACTTGATCCAGGGACTCCAGGATCATGACCTGAGCCGAAGGCAGTTGCTTAACCAACTGAGCCACCCAGGCGCCCTGCATTACTTTACTTTTACAGTTGTTTTGTAGACAATATCTCACTTGACCATCACAAAAATGTAAAATCCATTTATGTATTATTCCCACTGTGGATGAGATGCATAAGAACCAGAGTTAAGCATCCCTCAGCTTGCAAGAAGTCAAATCAGTAAAGGACTCACTCAGATTTCCCAATATCTACACACATGTTCTTCTCTCCTCTCTGTCTTTAATATATTGACATATAAATAAATAGCATTTCTGTCATGAAACAGCTGAATCTGAAGCAAAAGATATGAATCATCACCCTTCACCTGCCAACCAGGAACCCGCCCTCTGCAGATAAGCAGTGGTCAGAGTCCACCAAGGCAGACAGAGTGAAAGGCTGTATTGTCAAACTAAGTAACTCATCGTTTTCATTCAATTCAAGGGTGAGAATTTAACACACATTCTCAATAATGCCAGACAACAGTGAGATTTAACTTCTATTTCAACCAGTTCCTAAGTACGTGATTGAGATCCACTGAGTTAGCCTTGCTACACCTCTGTTTTCTCATCTACGAAATGTAAATAATAACACCAGTTACTCACGGCTGTTGTAAAGGTGTCCCTCTGTATTTTCTAGCTCTACCCAGACACTTGTGTTTGGCTATTTTCTTTCCTGCAGATACTGTTCTTCTGATGTCAAGGATTCTATCTTTAGTGGCAGAAGTAGACACTGTGGGATAATGTCTCGGACTATTGACAAAGTGGGCTACCATTTAGAGGTGAGAATAGCATGGGACATGAACACATGGCAATCTTCTAAATAATACGAGAAATCATGAAAACTATTAATGGCGGTGATGAGAAGAAAAACTCATGTGCTTGTCATGTGGGTGAAGGACTGGGTCCATCTGAGAAGGGAGGAATGAGCTGCCACTAAACACCCTCATCCACCTCCATCCAATTCTACTCCCCCCTGTAGAAAATTATGGCCATCTTTTGGTATTGTCCGATCTAATACTTACTACAATATTAACTCTATGATCTGCTACCCTCTGAGCCTTCCCTTTTGAGTTTCAAAGTTCTAGACTGGATGTAAGATAACAAACAATAACCACACATAGCTATTTCTTTCTCTTTGCTCTCCTGCTCTAAAACTCCTAATTCTTTTCCTTTGTGGGCACCTCTGATTTACCAGGAAAGGTTCTTTTTCCTTTGTTAATGTATTGGCTCAATATTTAACTTATTTTTAGGTGTTTGCATCCTCTCAGGGTTAGAAGATCAAGAGAAATTTCCAGATTAAAATTTTAAGACTGTATGTAATAGGGTGCCTGGGTGGCTCAGTCGTTAGGCGTCTGCCTTCGGCTCAGGTCATGATCCCAGGGTCCTGGGATCGAGCCCCGCATCGGACTTCCTGCTCTGCAGGAAGCCTGCTTCTCCCTCTCCCACTCCCCCTGCTTGTGTTCCTGCTCTCGCTATGTCTCTCTCTGTCAAAAAAATAAATAAAATCTTAAAAAAAAAAAGACTGTATGTAATAAATGCACATTCTATATTTTTTAAATGTTGATTCATCAATTGAAAAAGAAAACATTTTGAGCACCTGCTATGAGCCAACACTGCTAGATGTAAGTAATATAATAATGACTAGCACTTGTCCCTGCCCTGTAGTAACACACAGTTAGGTGGAAGAAGCAGGTATGGATATATACACTTAACATGACACGCTTAGTATTCCAGTAGAGGTTTCAACACAAGAATGGTTTCAAAAAGCAAGTATCTCATCTGTTAAGGATACGGGAAGAAATATCTGAACTGAGTCTTCAGAAATGAGTAGAAGTTAAGTATTAACTGAGGTAAGGGCACTTCAAGCAAAGGAACTGATAGGAAAAGACAGATGGGAAACAGCATGGCAAAGTTTACCAATGGTTGTTCATGGAAGAGTGCCTGAAAACAATAACTAGACATGACTGCAATACTGTAGTTTCTCTGGGAGATGATAAGCCACCATTAAAGGATATTAAGTAGAGGATGGTTACGTAGTCTATGTGAGGATTTTCTGTACACACACACACACACACACACACAATCATTTTTGCAAACGTGCACCAGAAACAGGCACAAGAATATTCATGGCAACAATACTTGAGAGTACAAAACAAATGAACTACAGATACTCATAGCAAGATGAGTTCTACTAATATAATGTCCTAAAATATTTGAAACAATTTGCTACTCTTTATCAAAGCAACTAAAACAAACAGCACATTGGTGAGGCATAAATACGTATGTGAAGGAATTTTTCAATTCTGCAAGAGAATAATAAACCTGTGGATGTACTCCTTGACCCAACAATCCCAGACACAAAGTGGCAGAAATATGAAATAACAAGGCCTGTACTGTGGCATTATTTCCCAAAGCAAATCATTGGAAAAAACGAAAATATTTAGGGAAATGGCTGAATAAAATATAGAACATCAGTACAATACCACATAGGCTCGAAATGATGAAAATGTCTGCATACTGATACAAAGAGGTCTTTTAGACTATATTGTTTTACTTAAGAAAGTTTTGCTGTTTTCTTCTTCTTTATGTTATTACTATTTAAACCTCTTTCTTGAGGTATGATTGACATGTAAAAAGCTGTATACACGTAATGTATACAACTTGATGAGGATAAGTATATAGCCATGAAACATCACCACTGTCAAAACCATAAACCTTCAGTGAGAAAAATTAAACAACAAAATCCAGAGCAGTGTTTGCAATATTTGAAAAAAATAAATATTGGAAGGAGAAACAAAAAATCTTTCCTTAAAGGAGAAAGGGAGTATAGCAGCAGAAAAACTAGAAGTGAGAATTCTCTTGAACATACCTTGTAGATATAGTTTTATTTTTCAAAATATAAAAAAGTTTTATTTTTTAGGAAATGAAATAAAATGAAAAATTAATCACTAAATGTTGAAAAGAAACTGATATGAGGGGTGCCTGAGTGGCTCAGTGGTTAAGCATCTGCCTTCAGCTCAGGTCCTGAGCCTTGCATCCGGCTCCCTGCTCAGTGGGGAGTCTGCTTCTCATTCTCCCTCTGCCCCTTCCCCCCGGCTCATGCTCTCTCTCTTTCTGTCTCTCTCTCTCAAATAAATAAAATCTTAAAAAAAAATAAACTGAAATGAATAACACTAACTGCATATGAAGTTGATAATTCAACAATCCAGAGAAAAATATAATTTCAAATGAATTTAACAGTGTTTTGATTGCAGACCCTTAGAGGAATATTATCTAAGAACAATATAGCTTCAAAGAAATCCTAAACTGAATTCAGAAGCCTAATTGTTAGTTATAATATTGTTGTTGTTGTTTTTAAAGATTTTATTTATTTATTTGACAGAGAAAGAGAATAAGCAGTGGGGAGGGGGGTGGCGGGGGAGAGAAAGAGGGAAGAAGACTCCTTGCTGAGCAGGAAGCCCAATGTGGGGCTCCATCCCAGGACCCGGAGATCATGACCTGAGCCGAAGGCAGACGCTTAACCAACTGAGCCACCCAGGTGCCCCATTGTTATTGTTTTTTAAATGACTTTTCCAAAGTTGTTTTTGGAGGTGGAAGCCAGTGATGATTATTATTTTAGTACTTACAAGATTGACATAGCACTTCATGCTTTATTGTGAACATCTTGTATTTTACTTCACAAAGTTCCTATCCTGTTTGAAACTAAAAAAAATATTTTAATATTTAAACTTTTCCTCTAAATTGATGACTAAAACTGACCTTCAGAAGGGTAAAATACTTTTATTCTATGATTTTTAAATACTGAAGCTCATTACACTAACTGCATTACCATGAGTAGCCTCAGTAAAGCATGAAGCCCTCAGGAATCCTTTGTAAAAATTTGCTGATTAATGATCCACTCTCTTTGTGAAACCACTTATTATGTCAAGGTACTAGACCAAAAAAGTAAAGATCAGTCTAGAAAGGAGAACCTCATTTTTATTTTAGTTTAGTTTAATTTTAAGATTTAATTTTTTTTATGTAATCTCTACACCCAGTGTCAGGCTCAAACTCACAACCCTGAGATCAAGAGTCACGTGTTCTACAACTGAGCCAGCGAGGCGCCCCAAGAACCTCATTTCTAATCCCATCATAAATGCTCCTTCTACAAAAATATCTAACCCAGAAGAGATTACAACACTTGCTGGGCTGCTCTTTAGTGAAGTACATAATGTAAGAAATCCTTCATTATGAATATAACATAAAAAAATGTGTTAAAATATATTTACAAATATAAAAGAAATCCCATCACAATTTTAGAATATTAGATTGAGGAGAGACTTCATAGCATATGTCGCACCACATCATATTCCAGAGGAGAAATGTGTTGGAGAAAGGATATTATTATGATTGGTAACTGTGCCTTGTGTCTGCAATATTTCTGAGGTATATAAATTATTTAATTGGATCTTCATTCCATTCTTTTTATTTATTTATTTTTATTTTTTTAACAATTTTATTTTGTTATGTTAATCACCATACATTACATCATTAGTTTTTGATGTAGTGTTCCATGATTCACTGTTTGCATATAACACCCAGTGTTCCATTCAGTACGTGCCCTCTTTAATACCCATCATGAGACTAACCCATCCCCCACCCCCTTCCCCTCTAGAACCCTCAGTTTGTTTCTCAGAGTCCATAGTCTCTCATGGCTCGTCTCTTCATTCCTTATGAATCTGGTTTTATTCTAAGTATTTCACAAATGAGGAAACTCAGACAAGAGATTATCTGCCATCATATAGCAGAACTGAAGGTAGAACAAAATGACTTGTTCTCAGGCCTTTGTCTTTCAGGTACCACCATGGATATTCTCACTTAGAAATGTTTAAGCAGGGGCACCTACATGGTTCAGTCAGTTAAATGTCTGTCTTCAGCTCAGGTCCTGATCTCAGGGTCCTGGGATCGAGCCCTGTGTCAGGCTCCCTGTTCATGGGGGAGTCTGCTTCTCCCTCTACCCTTCCCCCCGCTCATGTTCTCTCTCTAAAAAATAAATAAAATCTTTAAAAAAAAAAAGAAGTGTTTATGCAGCTACTAGTGCTACTCATTTCACTCAGATTATAGTTGATTTTTGTAGACATCTTGAATGATCTGCCTTATCTCACTTTTTTATTAGAACCACCTTTTCCTCTGTAGCATTAAAAGTATTGAATACTGATATACCTATTATAATCTAAATATTATATTTAGTGCAAAGATAACTCCGAAGTCTACTTTAAAATTTAAAATATAGAATTTTAAATCTATGTAGAGTGTTGCTTTGCCTCAAAATCTCAATAAATTCATTATATTTAAAATGTATACATAAAATACCTTGTAAGTTTCTAAAAACAGCACCCATAACTTCTTAAACAGCATGCTGGATAATTTCCAATTGAAGACACGAAATATTGTACTTTGGAATGACGACATATTCATAGAACGTGCACGGCGCCTCAAGGAGAGCAAAAGGTTCCCACGTCCACATTAGGTGTTCAGATTCTGCAAACAAGTTCCAGAGGTAATGACAGACTGCAGAATTTGGCTCAGAAATGCTTTAGAAACACATGTCCTTATTTTGGCAAGTACTTATACACTTAGTAAATAATTGAAGAGAAAGAGCTAATAGAAGGCCCAGAAGAACACAGTGATTAGAATGCAGAGATGTTCTTGTTGTAAGTGTTGCTTTTAAAATTCCCATGGCTGGCTCATCTCTATCAACTAGCCTATGACAGGAGAAAAGAAACACTCGACTCTCCACTACTATTGCCTCCTTATGTATTCTTTGTGGAATGCATTAGTTATGCAGTAAAATGGATTCACAAGGAATAGAGAATTTTCTATCCTGGGACCACTACAAATCCTGTGAAACGCAAACAGCTGTCTAGCTCTCACAACCTTTCACTAAACTCCAGGCTACCATTCCACCAACATCATTTCTGCTGATTTCCCCAATGCCTTCTTCAGAACAACTCAAGGAAATCTTGTCACGTACTCCATTTCTTGTTTTCCTTCGGTGCTGTCAGCTTTAACTTCTCATTTGACTTACTCGAGTTGATCAGCTCAATTCAATTCAACTCACCAAACATTGCTGAGTAGCTGATGTGCACTGGGTGTGCTTGGAGGTTGCAATGATATGCCTGTGACAAAGCAAGTACCTGGATCTGAAGATTAAGACATGTGAAAACAACCATGCCCCAACCCATGTCCTTTTCACTTAATCCACTGCCTCCTTTTTCCTGCCTCAACCTTCCTCTCCTAGATGGGCACAGGATAACAGCTTCTACTGCTAAATATCTAGGCACCTGTCTCCATCATCTACCTGCCAGATCTGCTGGTCTCGAAGCATGTTCCTTGATTATTCTCCTGGGATTTCAGTGCTTAACATCCTAAGATTTGATTGCAAGAAGTTCTTGGGACTGTGTTGGAGGGAGATAGGAAACCCAGAAATGCAGTAAACATTCCTCGCTTACTTCATTGGCAACTGGAAAAAAAAAAAGGGCCAGGGACTTGTGAGTTCTGGTAGCTACTGGTTCTGCTAGAATCAGTCATAGTTCAAATATCTCACACCTACAGGATGCTCCATAAAATGGAACTGATATAAGAATCCCAGGGACTGCTGGAGAAGTGGCACTACCAAGATCAGTTGATGTCACAGAAGCAGTGTGTTGGAGCCCAAATCTTTCCTCAGCGACGTTTTCCTCCAGCTGAGCAGCCCCAGCAGGAATTTGGCTGGGACTGCATGGTCATCCTGTGGTCACATGCCTCCACCTCCCCTCCCTGATCATAGAAACGCAGGCTGGCTCAACTCTGCCTCCTAGGAAGCAGCTGACTTTCTAGACAGTAGGCCCACAGGCTACATGGAGGATTACATTTCTTAGAAGCCCCAAATATAGGATCACTAATCTGAATAAACCAATGATAAAAACCATTCTAAGGAATGAGGACACACTGAATGCAGGCTATTTCTTATATGATATTAAGAATATTTCTTTTTGGAGTGCAATGATGATCCTATTTTTCAGGTTCCTGTGTGTTTGGTACACTCCCAAGTAGTTGTCAGTTAAGTAGTCTGATATTAAGAATTTGCTTTAAAATACTCTGTCAAAAATAAATGTAGGAGCTTTAGGTGAAACTGGAATGACAGAATTTGACAAAGGTTCAGGGTGGGAAGCTGGGTGATGGTTTCAGAATTCTAGTCTCTCAATTTATGTGGTATTTAGACTTAAAAAGTTAGAAGTATATGTTCTGATAAGAATGTTAAATGCAATCTATTGAGATAAAATCTACAGTAGAGGTGTGTACCAAGTGCTATTGGATCACGGAGGAAGGAGTAACGAATTCTTCTCAGGATTCCAAAGAAAGCTTTACAGAAGGGTGAGTTTTTTGTACTTTTTTGGCCTGATTGTTTTCTAGACTTGCTTCAGTGCTGTCATTTTGGGAATTTTATTCAACAGACTTTTATATCAAATCATTCTAGATCTTGATTTTCTTTCTCGTGTTCTTACTTTGCTGTCCTGGATTTACTGCATTGGCTGGGACTCCAGGCCAATTATGAGTAATTTTTTTTAGTTTGGTGGGCATCCTTATCATGTTTCTAACTTTAATAAGAATTCTTCTGTTTCACCATTTAAGTTTTATGTAGAATTTTTTTTCTATTCTTACATTATTATTTTTTTTCAAAACCTGAATTGGCTATTGAATTTTATCAAATGATTATTAGGAATCTATCAAGGTATATACTTATTTATCTCTAAATGCTGTTAATTATTTTTAGAATAATATTGCCTAAGGCAAAGCATTCTAAAATTAGTGGAATAATAGCCTCTCTCCATGTTATATTATTCTTTCAAAGCAACTGAGTTTAGGGGTGCCTGGGTGGCTCGGTTAAGCCTCTGACTCTTGATTTCAACTCAGGTCATGACCTCAGGGTCATGAGATCAAGCCCCACATCAGGTTCCACTCTCAGCGTGGAGTCTGCTTCTCTCTCTCTCTGCTCCTCCCCCCAATTCACACACTCTTTTTCTTGCTCTAAAATAAATAAATAAAATCTTAAAAAAAATAAAAAAGCAAAACAACTGAGTTTAATTTGCTAATATTTTCCAGCTACATTAGTATATGAAATTGATTGATACATGCTACTTTATTTTGTTTTTGTACGTGACTGGGATATTTGTGTCAAGTATATCCAGTATTTGATAATCTGGTCTACTAGAAATAAAGATTCTTGTCCACCTTCTGGTCTCTAGAAAAAATTAAAGAACATAGAAATAGCAGATGTCTTCCCTGCAGTTTTAGTAGAACTCACCTACAAAATTATCTGGGCACTCTGCTTGTTTGGGTGATAGTTTCTGATTGCTTTATCTTACATTATCCTATGTATTTATTCTCTACCTCATTAGGTATACTGCTAGTATCCAGAAAGCAAATACTTTTTTAATGTGGCATCCCTCCAATGCACCATGTAAATATATGAATAAATATATGCATTCAGTAGGCGTAAATAAGTCATATAGTAAGAAGTGTGAGTTTTTGTTACCCACAGAGGCAACTGATATATACCCAAGCATACGTTGCATATGTGTGTAATGCATTTATTATAGAAATTTTTTAAGAGATAGAATGTAAGCAATGAAATAAAAGAAAAATTTCACACAATCTGACTTTCTGGAAAATCACTTTTGACAATTTTATATATGTCCTTTCAATTACATATGTATTAGTGAAATTACAGATCATGCTGGCACCTATTAAGAAGTGTACCCAGGTGTAGTGGGCTGAATGGTGCCCTGAAAGGCATCAGGTCCTAGTCCCTGGAACCTGTGGATGTTGAAGCAGAGGCTAAAGATTTTGCATATATGGTTAGTTAAGGATCTTGAGGTTTTCCCAGATTGTGTGGATTGGCCCCAAATACTATAAGAGCAAAACAGAGGGAGATCAGAGGAGAAGGCAAAATGAAGACAGAGGCAGAGGTTGGAGAGATGTGGCCACAAGCAAAGGAACGCCAATGGTCACCAGAAACTGGAAGAGACAAGAAACAGATATTCCCTGGAATCTCCTCTAGAGCTTCCAGAAGAAAGGGGTCCTGCCTGACACCTTGATTTCAGACTTTAGTCCTCCAGACTTGTGAGACAATACATTTCTGTTGTTTTATGCCACCAAAGTTTTGGTGATTTGTTACAGTAGCTGCAAGAATCTACTACAGGAATAATGTTGCATTGCCTTAAGCATGCCTCAAGAATATAAATAGCTGTATAGCATTTCTTCATATGTTTATACTATTTTTAACCAACATCTATTTTATTTGATATTTAAGCTATTACTAATTTCTCTTTAGTATTAAAAAAGGTTTAAATGAACAAATTACACCTTTTGTATATTCAGTGGTTAACACAGGTTACATTAGAAAAATGGGGATTTTAAATAAGCACACACACCTGCAGATATTTTGACCTAATTGCTCTGGTCTAGAGCTAAAGCACTGGTCAAAACTTTTTCAACAAATTATATGACTTTATGAAACATAAATTCTTATGAGAAAATACAGGATTTTACTATACTAAATTAACCACATGCTGGCAAAGGTATTCAAAGAAATATCTCAAAATGTCTCATTCAACTCAAGAGCTCTTTACCTTATAGAAAATGTCACCAAAATATTCAAGTTACATATAGATCTTTAATTATTATACTTTACCCCACTGGTGTTTTCAATTTTTGTTTCCTATCATTTTATACATGTGTAAACATGGTAATGGGAATATCTAAGTTATAAGCACACTTTTGCAGCTGTAAAAATGTAAATTCACAGAAATACTTATCAACCTCATCTTTTTTAAGAGTTATTTATTCATTTGAGAGAGAGAGAGCCTGAGCGCACACACGTGAGCAACAGAAGGGGCAGAGGGAGAGCGGGAATCTCAAGCAGACTCCCTGAAGGGTGCAGAGCCCAACACAGGGGCTCTATCTCACAACCCTGAGATCACGACCTTAGCCAAAACCAAGAGTCAGAGGTTCAACTGGCTGAGCCACTTAGGCGCCCCACTTATCAACCTTATAATTCAGGTATTTCTTCAGTGTCATATGCACAATCAAAATAAGCCATTTGAAGTCTTCCATCTCTCATACCAATTCTAGATTTGCAGTATTCACATACTCCTCTGTATCTGCTGGATTGTGCTTATTCAGGTTAGATAGCCAAAAAAAAGGCAGTCTGATCAAATGTTGCACCTTGTCAAGTTAAGGATGTCCAGATGCCAACTCACTGAAGGTAGCTCTTCCAGTGGCTGCATCTGGTTTCTTGGCAGGCTCCACTGGCAGATGATTTTATGTTTCCTGCATGTACATTTACTTGGATGTATTTTGCATCCTATAAAAACAAGTGTCTTCCACTAACTTAAAACATTACTATAAAATTGTTAGGGTTAAAATTTTCATATTATAATAAGATAGCGGTGTTATAACAGAACTTGAATTCCTCTGCAATTCTCTTCAAAGAAATATGAATTTGTTTAACGGTTTTCCATTTATTCTATAAATATGAAGTTGAAATAAATGAGTGGCTGGAGCTATCACGGTCTTGTTAGAGAAACAGTGGTACAAGAAATTATTTTACTATTACAGAGCAGATTAGGAGTGCATTTGATATAAGTTGTCAGGCCTTTTATAGATTCCAAGAATAACTGTATTCACATTCCACATTTCCTTTATTTTGTGAAAATACTGCATAAAACATCAATTCTTATTAATTATAATAATGTAAAACAGATTGAGTTTTGGAAAGCTTTTAAAAATTGTGCATTTTTACATAAATCTTTGTATATCTATAGATACCCAACTGTAGAATAAAAGCATTAAAAAGTAAAATCTTGCACTTACAGATAGTGGGTTTTGTTGGTGATACATGATAAGTTTCTATTTTTAGGTATCATTTTTCTAGGTGCAAATTCAATATGTATTCATTGTGGACAAATGTAATTACCAATAATAAAAAAAGAAACCCTCCTATAATTAAGAAATCTTTCCCTGGGGCTCCTGGGTGGCTCAGTCGTTAAGCGTCAGCCTTTGGCTCAGGTCATGATCCCAGGGTCCTGGGATCAAGCCCCGCATTGGGCTCCCTGCTCAGTGGGAAGCCTGCTTCTCTCTCTCCCACTCCCCCTGCTTGTGTTCCCTCTCTCGCTGTCTGTCTCTCTGTCAAATAAATAAAATCTAAAAAAAGAAAATAGTGTGTATTAAAAAAAAAAAAAGAAAGAAATGTTTCCCAAAAGGAGCATCATTTACAGATCACAACCTGAAAGTCGAACTACATCCCCTGAATCCTGCCTTTGTCAGGGCAGAGCTATCTCTCCATATGCCTCAAACTGTCCAGAGTGCCATCCTCTGTCCTTGAGGCTTGTGCATGTCCTGAACTTGGGGTTGAGGGGCTGCCTGCACAAGCTGGACTCCACAAATACCTGGGCAGAATTTCAGGACACAGACAAACACCACTTCACACCAAATAAATGATCCTTGTATGGGGTCACTGTGCATTAGTGATCTTCTTCGGGGAGCAAACAAGACAGACAGCCCATTACTCAACTTCTTCCACTCCTGGTGTGGGGAAGGATAATGCTGCTCCTGCCAGAGTCTCATCATTTCTAAACTTCAGCCTCCCCTTTTTGCCCACTAGTGATGCTGTCTTATCTGGTCTCTCAGTGCTGTAGCCACCTCAGTCCCCTCTCTTAACCTCAGATCTGCAATCTGCCAACTTGATAATTCAGAGTTTGTAGTCACAGTTTTTCTGATTTTGCAGTAAATGACTTATAGCTAAAGAATTCCAGCCATGAGGACATTGGGAGAAATTTCAGGAGTGCTGGGAAGAAAAGCACATCTTTCCATACTTAAAAATGTTTTATTTCCAAAAGTGTGAGAATGCCTTGTAACTTGTATGAATAGTTCCTCACATATGTATGTAAGATTTTTTAAAAATGTTCCTTTCATACTTGAAAAAAGAATGTCCTGATTCTCAGCAAGAAACTAGCATCAGATTGGATTATAGGTGTGGTTTTAAAATATGAATACACATTCACATGATGGAACTATGAATAAATGAGTAAATTGCTAAGTAAATTGTTAATTGTTAAAAGGGATCTGTGTTGATTGAGCAACTTTAGGATAATCACAGAAATCAAGGACAAACTTGACAGCTACACCTGACCAGCCCTAGAGATCAATGGAGGAGTGAGAGATGGTCACAACCAGAATATCTTTTATAACATGGTCTTATGTACAAGTAGTCTCACAAAGCATATATATTATGTACATGAATGCATTTTATAAAACATATTGATATGTATACACAGAAATACATATTTGAAGACTGGTTAAATCGATATGTCTTTTTTATGTTCCTATCTCTTAGATGGGGTTCCACTAAAAGCAGAGTCCAAGACAAGGACTTGGGTGAAGGTTGGATAAATGTAGCATATTTGGGGCAAGGGAGTACACATATAAATCACCTTTATAAGCATCCCTAAGTTTGAATAATATTTTAAAATAAATTATTTAATGTGTTTCTGTAAACTCCATTTGTCTACTTGAATGTGGAAATGTTATCTGCATATGTAAGATTTTTCAAGAAAGGTTATACCTGGTATATGATCATGGAAAGAAGGCAATTAACTAATAGAGTTAAGCAAGAAAAAAGGATGATTACTTGTTTACAAATAAAAATAATAACATTAACAACTTTTTGGCAGGAATGTGCTCAAAGTTACATAATGTATTTACTGATTCTGTGGTACGATGGGATATGATGCTTCAGTGTAAAACATTATAAAAAAATATATAATCTAAAGTTTTCAGATCCCTTATGACCCTGGTTCTGCAATTCTCCAGTTATGTGGCTTTTGATATTGATTCAAGTTTCTCTGAAATATTAGGGTATTTTATTAACTTATCTGTAAGTTTCTTTGTGGATCTATGTTTTATAGTTTTCGATAGGTAAACTGGATTGAGTACTTTAGGAATACGTTCAGTAAATAACATTGGTCATGTAAAATGTTCTTTCCATAATCATGAAAAAAGTATTTTAGAAAGACAAAAAGAATGTATATCTACCTCTAACAAACTGATAATCTCATTTTAAGTGGTATATAAAGTCTATATTAATTTCATTCTATCAATGTGTTCCCAAAATTTTCAGTGTTTTTCAAGTATTGCCCTAAAATACTTAGGGACCTTTTCTCACTTCCTATATATAGTTTATAATATTTGTAGTCACAGGTTTTCAATTGTTGCTTATATCTCACTTTTCACTTAAATCAATATTAAATCTTTCTATTAAGGATTGATATTTAGATTCATTCAAGCTACTAACGTAAGACTATTCCTTTTCTTATTTTTGCACAAACTCCAAAAGGGCATAATTTTTTTTTCCTTCCCCAAAATCCACAGGCAAAAATCAAAAAGAGAATTAATGGATAGCTTTGAAAATTATGAAGGTAAAACCTTTAGCCTAAGGAGAAGTATAATTGTATAATTTTATACATGTAAGGAGATATACATGTACATTTTTGTATTCTATGTTGAGTATATTATAAACTTCCAAGGAATTAATTTTTTTTGTTTATTTAAAGTAAGTGGATATGTAAGATATATTTAAAGTTAATAAACAAGTCAATACTACTATACTATTTTGGGTTCTACATCTTAGATATTCAAAACAAATGAGGAATATCCCTCTTTGGTAGGATGTCCATTCAGCATTTTCCACTCGAGTTTCTAATAAATGGGGAAGAAAAGGCAGAAGGAAAATACAAATGAAGCAAAAATCAACCAGGATCACCCATCATGTTGTGGTAGTAGCATTAATACCTGGATAAATCATCCCAAGGAAACCTGCTCCTAAAACACCAGAAAACAATCAAAGGGTTGGTTACCATGAGCAACTCAATTAGGACAGCAGGGAGATAGTCTCAATTTAGAGTGAAGTTGAAGAATCACTGCTAAAGCTTCAAATTTATCATCAGCCCTGTTTGACTTTAAAGAGAAAAACAACAAATAAAACGGGAAACTGAAAGACTTGTCACCTTAAGGCATAATAATGAATGGCATATAACTCAAACATATTTTGCAATGTTATAAAATATTTTTGTAAATATCCACAATTAAATACAATATGTGTAAAAACTAAATAAGTGCATTCTGCCCAAATGTTAACTTTACTACTTTTTATTTATAAACACATTATCTAGGATTTGATCTGTCTTGAATTATTAAAAAGCAAGTTAATTATATGCTAACTTTAGAACAGAAGCACATTCCTATGAGTCAACATTGGCTAAATTATATCCAGCTAAGGAAATAATAGCAGTATATGATGACATGGTAATAGAAAGTAATGCATTTGTGAGAGACTTTAACTATAGAGAAGCAAATAATTTCAGCTAAGAAACAAGCATATCAGAACCTACAGAATGATAAAACCCTTCTATTTCATTCTGCAAGATTTACCAAATTATGGCACAGGACCAGACAATAAGGACACACACAAAAACACACAAAATACCCTAGATAAATTTCATTTATGAATACAAATGCAAAAATCCTAAATATAATGGTACACATAAAATCTATAATAGTACACAAAAAATACATCAGAGTTGAATAGGTTAAACAAAAAGGCAAAGATGTTTTAAAGGTTCAAAAATATATTATTGTAATTTACCTTATGAGCCAATTTTAGGAAAAAAGCATCTTATTCCCCCTAAATGACAAGAGAGCACTTGGTAAAATTGAACAAACATTCCCAACTCAAAAACAAAAAACCCCAGGTTTCCCTTAATTTGATATAGTCACATAGCAAAACCCAATAACAAGTAATATAACTACTGAAAAAAAAAAAAAAGCTAGAAAAATTTCATTAAAGTTAAGGAAAAAATTAAGGATGCACATTATTATCATCATTATCTTGCATTTTCCTAGAATTCCAGCACATGCAAGAAGAATATAAAAAGAAATAAAATTTAAATTATTAGAAAAAATAATCCAAACTGGAATAGTTTGGATTTACCAGTAAATAATTTAATTGTCCACTTAAAAATCCAAGAGAATTAACTAAGGTATCAAAACAAGTAAGAGCATTCAGTAATGTGGCTAGATGAAAAATCAACAGGCAAAAATCAATAATTATCCTAGAAAACAACAGTATTTGATTGAAAAACAATAAAAGAGAACCTCAACTTACAATAGTAAATAAACTATATTGTACATAGGAAAAAAAGCCAGAATGTCTAAAACTTTGATAAGGAAAATTATAAAACTTCATTGGAAAATTTAAAAGTCTGAATCCAAGGAAAGACATATTATGTCTGTGGATTTAAAGACTCAACCTTTTCAACTAGATGAGTATTTCAATCTCCTGAATTTACTCATTCAATGAAAACCTCCATAGAATTTTTAAAACAGACCTTGACAAGATGATCTCAATTTTCACTTGAAAAAAATAAATGGGAACTATTGATTTTATTTTGTAAGAACTGTGAGGAACAATTTATCCTAATATTTGTTAAAACGGATACAAAAGTTATTAAAAAAAGTTAAAGTGTGATACTGGTGTAAGAATAGACACATCAATGTAACAGAATTGAAAGTATAAAAGAAGACCCAAGGATATATGAAATTTTATTATAGATAAAGGTATTATTTCAAGTAAATGAACTTCAATAATGCGATTAGGATACACACATACACACACCCAATTTAGATCATTAATTCACACCATTTGCAAAAGTGAATTCTAGTCAGAATAATAAGCTAAATATTTTATGCTCTAAAATACTACATAAGGGGCACCTGGGTGGCTTAGTCACTTAAGCAGATGACTCTTGATTTCAGCTCAGGTCGTGATCTCAGAATCCTGGGAACAAGCCTCCCCTACACCCGCCACCTCCCACCTCTGAGTTGGGCTCTGTGCTCAGCAGGGAGTCTGCTTGAGGATTCTCTCTCTCTCCCTCAGCCCTCCCCCTGCTCACATGCTGTCTCTCCCTCTCTCAAATAAATAAATGAATTTAAAAATATATATAAAACAAAATAACTATATGAAAACATAGAACAATACTGGTTTAATCTCTTATCAAAGATTAATTGCAAAAACCATAAGCAGAATATTGACAAATTTCAATACATAATAATATGAAGCTCCCATGCAACAAAAGAAATTACAAGGTTAAAAAAGAAAAATGTGGAGAAATATGTGAAACACATAAAACAAGAAACGATACTCATAGATGAATAATCTTCAAAATCAAGAAGAAAAAAGATAAATATTATAATAGAAGATTCATAACAGGAACAAGTCAGGAAAAATAGTAAAAACTATCATGGGTAATCAGCCAACTGTACATTGAGGTCACAATGAGATACAACGTCTTGTCCATCAGATAGCAAAAAGTATAAAGGTTGAAAAGAACTGGTGTTGGTAACAGTGTGGGGAAATGGGAATTTTCATCTCCCATTTTTGAGAGTTCTGGATGGACAATTTGACAAAATCTGTCAATAAAAAAACATGCATTACTTTTGATTCATCCACTTCTGAAATACCCTGTCTATGAAACCATTCACTTTACAAGGTGTGTAAAATCAAGAATTTTCAAAGCTACATCTATAAATAGAATCTTTAAATAATATGTTGTGAGCCACACTATAAAATTTAGAAAGAAGTAAAACTCATTGTCTATATAAAAAGATCTGGGGGCTCCTGGGTGGCTCAGATGGTTAAGCGTCTGCCTTCGGCCCAGGTCATGATCCCAGGGTCCTGGGATTGAGCCCCACATCGGGCTCCTGGCTTGGCAGGGAGCCTGCTTCTCCCTCTCCCTCTGCCTCTCTCCCTGCTCATGCTCTCTCTCTGTATCTCTTTGTCTCAAAGGAATTAAAAAAAAAAAATCTGTAAGATATAATGTTTACTGGAAAATGTACATTCTACTTAGAGAAAATATAGGTAGTTATAGAAAATGTTAAAATATAAGCTATTTACTCCATCACTGCCTGTTGGATGCTATCTGCCCTGCTGTGTTCTCTCTCATACCTATAAAATGCAGACAAAACTCATTAAAGAGGAAATTAATTTGAGGGACATGCACTCTCTGTACAAATCTTAAATCTACCTGTTATGTGCTTTGTATTAGGAGCCAAGGCAAGAAAGGAGAGAGAAAACAAAAATGAGTAAGATGCACTATTATCGACCTTGTGAAATAAAAACTTGAATTTTAAAAAAGGGAATAAAAGCAGGGCACAAATAACTGTGAAATAAAGCTGTTTGCAATGGTCTTGAGAGAGAAATCATATCAAGCTGGGCTTCATGAAAGCCAGTCCCTGAGTGATGGCTAGAAATCTGTAAGGTTGGGACAGGGCGAGTGGAGATTCAGACAAAGGGAACAGCGTGAGATAAGCTGAGATGTGTGGGGTATATAATTAGAACAGGATGTTGCCTGATCCTGCCAGTGCACTGAGTATATGAAATTGTGGATGACAAAGCTGAAAAAGAGAGGCTGATTGTCCTCTGATATGGAGGGTCATCAACATTTCAACTATTCACAGCTTAACACAGCACAGTCACGGATGAAGATGGCTGTGTTTTTGTTGGCTTAGCAGGGATCTAGCAATGAGTAGCACTCAAAGAGGATAGGAAGGAGGAGAAACACCATCTAATAAAGGCAATCCTGCATTTCTCCTTTGTCTTCTTCCCCTCCCCCCCACACACTTTATTTTCTCAATGTTTTTCCCATGATTTTATTTCCAGGCACTTAGATTTTTAATGTCTTGTCTTGTTTTTTAATTTCCTAAGAAAAATCTTGTGTTATCCCAATAGTGGTTTTTAACCACCCACACAGAACATAGAATAATTTTAGATTGTATCTGTAAGAAAACTTAAAGATCATTCAATGCAAGCAGCCCACCTCTTTTACAGATGAGGAAATTAAGGCATAGTTCTTGGGAAAGTGATTAATAGTAAAAATTAATCTTATAATTTGCCTTACGTATAGTAAACAGGTCCCTAGTATTATGTGAGAAAAGTAGAGTTTATTGTTTTAAAGGAATTCACTCTGAACTAAAGACAAATAATAAATGAACATTTGCATTATTTCAGGTTACTAAAGTAAAATAAAAAACTTTTTGACAGGAGACTTATTGAACTGTACTGAAACTGAACATCTGCCCCAGTTGGGCTTCTTTGGTAAAAAATACGTTACTTTTTTTTTTTTTGAAACTGGCTATTTGAAATTCTCCCTTTAAGCTCAACCAAGCACAGTTGAATCTGTGGAAGGAAGAAAAAAGATAAATAGATTATTAATGGGTGAAAGAGATTAACTCTGATGGTGGGTTCAGTTTCCATTTGGGAACACAAGGAAAAAAAAGTTAAAAATATTTTTTTCATTTAAAATCACAGTATTTCATTTAAGAGAAATGGCTTTGTATTAGACTGGTAAAGAAATAAAGAATGAGAAGTAATGTGTGATAGCAGGTTTGAATGAGAATAAAACTCTCAGCTAAAACCACTTGGGAAGTCTTCCTTCTCCCAAGGATTTTTGAAATCTCAAACTTGAAAGAATAACATAGTTTTCAGCTTTTCTTGTTTAAACTATTCATCTTAATTGCCATAGCATGCAAGGAAAAATCCAGTAATTAAGCCCACAGAGGTAATACAGTACACAATCAGAGATTATGTAGAAAATGATTTTGGCAACTGAACATGTGTTAGACATAAAGTTTGCCCTATTCCAAAGCTCAAGAGTTACATTGTCTTGTTTGGACACAGGAAGTTAGGTCTATACTCTACCCACTTCCCTACATATAACTGAAACCACATTGCAAGAGAGAAAAAAAAAGAGAGTAGATCTTTAATGTTACCCCCACTCACACACACACAAAGGTAACTATGTATGGTGGTGAGAGGTACATTAATTAGTTGATTGTAGTAATATATTTCACAATGTATACATGTATCAAAATATCACTTTGTATACCTTAAATATATACAATGTTTATTTGCCAATTATATTTCAATAAAACTGGTGGAAAACTCTCTGACCCAGCAGTTGCTCTACTAGGTATTTATCCAAAGGATACAAACATAGTGATATGAAGGGGCACATGCACCCCAATGTTTATAGCAGCAACATCCACAATAGCCAAAATATGGAAAGAGCCCAGATGTCCATCAACAGATGAATGGGTAAAGAAGATGTGGTATATGTACACACTGGAATATTACTCAGCCATCAAAAAGAAGGAAATCTTGCCATTTGGAATGATATGGATGGGACTAGAAGGTATTATGCCAAGCAAAATAAGTCAGTCAGAGAAAGACAAATACCATATGATTTCACTCATATGTAAGAATTTAAGAAACAAAACAGATGAACATAGGGGAAGGGAAGGAAAAATAAAATAAGATGAAAATAGGGAGGCAAACCATAAGAGACTCTTAACTCTAGGAAACAATCTGAGGGTTGCTGGAGGGAGGTGGGTGGGGGGATGGATAATTGGGTGATGGGCATTAAGGAGGGCACTGGATGTAATGAGCACTGGATGTTTTATGCAACTGATGAATTCTACTCTTGAAACTAATAGTACACCACATGTTAACTAAATCAAATTTAAATAAAATTTTTTTTAAAAAGGAGAACCTTGGAATTTTAGTCTTTACAATAGTATGATAATACTAATTACCATTAAACTCATGGCAAAAATTTATTATAATAAAAAAACTGTATGTTTTATCACAGTTACCTATTTATTAGAAATTACCCCAAATATGGGGCACCTGGTGGCTCAGTCACTTAAGCATCTCTTTCTTGGTTTAGGCTCAGGTCATGATCTCATGGGTCATGAGATCAAGCCCTACATAGGGGTCTGCACTAAGCGGGGTATCTGCTTGAGATTTTCTCCCTCTGTCCCTCCCCCCACTCACATATGCTCATGTTCTACTCTCTCTCAAATAAATAAATCTTAAAAAAAAAAATTACCCCAAATTTCAAACAGAATTTGAGGTAATTTACTTATAATAACCACCATGCACACAAATACAGAATAGCACTCTCATTGATATGAACATTAACAAGTAATACAGTAAGATATAACTGAACTATGTACATTAAAATTAGCAGCTCAACTAAGTGGAAAATTGTTAGCACCTAACACTGGGGTGAATAGCATATTTTTCCAAAGACTTGGAGTTTTTCTCTAAGAAAGGGTTACATTCTAGAGGAACTCTAAAGGATTCTAAAGGATATGTTATTTACTAGAATTTAAATAAAAACTCAAAATATTAAATAGATAGATGATATATGATAGATAGATAGATAGATAGATAGATAGATAGATAGATAGATAGACAAATGAATAAATGATTCTAAAGGAATTTGCATCTAAATGACAACCATCTCTTGGGAAATTGTATAGCATCAAAATTATTGATCCAGAAAAACTTGCTCACATTTTTGAAAATATCTTTGCATACCTCTTTTATTTTTCTAACACTATAATTTTTCAGGAAGTTTTTATTAATATGAGCATTCATTATCAAAGTATTTACTGAGTAACTGCTATGTGTCAGCCAACTTTTAATAGATATTAAGCTAAATAAACCATTTTCTTTACCCTTAAGGAGGACCCTATGAAGTAGGAGAGAAAAAAAAAAGGGATTCAGATATACAAACAAATAGCTCAATTGTAAACACAATACTGGATATCAGAGTAGTCAATTGTATTCTAATGCTCTGTATATTATTCTTCCATCTTTGGTACCCAAGGAACTTAGAAGAATAATACAGTAGGAAGTTAGATTTTAAAAAATATACATTTTTAAAAAACATAAAATTAAGTAATTTTGGCATACTATATTTCAAAATATTGTAAATGACGAATCTACCTGGTTATTTAATCTTTATCTTTTCCTATATGTTTGACTTATTTTTAAGTTTGGTTTGCTCTTTTTCCTCCTTCCAAAGTTACAGGAAGGAATTTTTCCTTGTCAGATTTCTATGCACTTGTATTATATTTGATGATATTTTATATTGCTTCATTATTATTAAACCACCTAAAATTACTTTACACCTGTTATCTTTCAAGATGCCTCAGGAGACTGACTAACACAGATATACCTTGTGAAAATACAACAAAAAGTGCCATCCACCAGCTATAATATTGGGCATGTTAATTAACTGCTCGGTGCCTCTGATTTCTCATCTGTAAATTGGGGGTAATATTAGTACTTACCTCATAGGATTATTGTGAGAATTAAAGATAAAGTCACATTTCTAAAATATTTTATTGGGGTATTATTTTAATCCAAAATTTTATTTTAATATTTTAGCTGTTAGATTATAAGTTTTTGTGAAAAACAGAAGAGTCATGATTTTGGGGAAGAAGCTTACATAAAAGATAATGCTTCTTGAAAAAATATGTAGTTATCTTATGTACAGAGAAATATGATTCTGAAAATTTACCTTGCACTTGGTAAAACTATCTGTTTTGTTACCAAAGCCCTGATCAAGAGATGCCACTGAATAACTTCATCATATGATGACAAACTATAGCTAATTTTACTGGGGAAATGAAAAGAAATTATTTAAGAATCTACAACATCTGGGATAATATTCATTATGGTATAATATATTAAAACAATCACTAGTAATCGAATTATGATATATATCAACTCCAAGTACTATATAGCTATGAACCAAGGATAATATACAGACTAACAATATGAAAAAAAAGTTTAATGATTTAATGCTAATGACATGTACAGCAATATAACCACAGGGACTGAGAAAGACAAGAAGTATGTAATTGCAACTATGAAGTTATGAGTGACATTTTAATTAATGCTACTGGAATATTTTTCCTAACAATAAAAATATTGTTAATTAAAAATGGTAGAACCACTGGAACTCTTCTGTTACTACACCTGGAAGAAATTAAACAGTTTAGGAAGTGGGTTTTCTGTACCCTCTGAAATAAAAGAAAATGGGTTTAACTGCTGTAATTCAAATAATGCCATATAATCCTGTTTAATACGTTCACATTTTACATCAATTAATTATTGGCAGAAACATCTTTTTGTCTGTAAGTGATAAAAGTTAAGGAGGTAGAAAGCAGTGTTTATTCTTGACTTCTGTTGATTTAGCCCTTTGGAAGCAAGAAGGATTTTTCCTGAGATATTAAAAAAAAGACTCTAATACACAACAAACACTCATGCTCTTTCTATAAATCCCAGTAAAAGCAATAAAACAGCACATAAATCACTTTCAATCATAGGATTCATCTCATCGTTGTTTGTTTGTTTATTTCATCTTTGTCCTTTGGTGGGGATACAGTTTTCTGGGTGCAAAACTTAGTCCTTGTTTTCAACTGGGTCCCAGGTATTTGAGGGGATCACCACACATCAAACTGCTTTATTTTTTCCTATTCTATTACACTTACACAGGGAAGAATTCCAGTGGAGTGCTAGAGTTGGCTTGCAGTGGCTCACAAGAACCAATTTTGTAACTGGTTGTTAAACCATTGGTACTTGAAATAGGCCATTGTGAGAGTATTTACATCAGAGAAGTTATCACCTTACAAATCAGAGCCTATTTTTTTTAATCTTCTAGTGGTGCTTAAACAATTACCAGCCAGAAGATGCTTGCATATAGGATTTTTATGAGTGTACCATTTAACTCAATGGATCCTCCATGTGAGACATTTCATCCAAGCACATCCCTGGAGTAAGAGCACAGATCTATCAGAGTGGCTTGTACCCTCGTCGATCAGCACCACTGTTGTAATGTGGTCCACTTCCATTCCCATGAAAACACCGACCCCTGGAAACTTCTTTACCCTATTTGTGAGCTTTCTACAGAGATGAAGAAAAACAATGTAAAAAAAATCCAAACAACAAGAAAAAACAATCCACAATCAACTCAAAAGATGAGTTGTGCCAAAATTAGTTACCTGTCAGTCTAACAGTCAAATATCTATTAACTTGCTTCTGCAAGAAAGATTCAATAAAAATTATTGTCCTCAATGATGACAGTGAAGTCTTACATTATCACAAAATACTTTCTAAATATTCAAAGAAAGAAGAAATCATGTTCAATGTCATTTTACTTTTTTCTATATTTTATGTTTTTATAAATCACTTGTCCATGGACATAGATGTTAACTGCAGATAATTATTGGTTGTGTTGGACAAAGGAAAACATATTCTTTTAAAAATACATTTATAATTTACTATCTATAAAAATGAAGAGAATGGTAGTTTTCCTTTTTTTTTTTTTTAAGATGATGTGAGAATAATAAATTATGTTTGAGCACTCTTTGGTGTAGTACCCCTCTTCAAAGGTGAGTAATGGTTTCTGCCAGGTAAGTAGTAGAGATGATTGAATTGATGTCAACACTTTCCTACTTTCTGGAAGACGGTATAAACTAATAAACACACACCCCCCCTCAGGAGCTGACAATATGTTACTTGTTAACAAGACTATTTTAGGACAAGGTCACATAAAAAGCCAAGATTTATCTTCCTATTAGTTTGTGGTGGGAGTCATTTAACTTGGTTGTAAAATTTAAATAATGGGTACTAACTAATCCCAAAGGTGCTTAAATCCCCAAGTAGTAAATACTTCTAAAAACCTAGGGAAGCCTTCAAGCAAGAAAGGTGTTAACAATTATTTATTTTGTGATGGTACGGTGCCCTCTGTAATTGGTATAGCCAAACAAGGAGCCATGAGTTTTTATTGTTATTATCTACTCACCTCAAAATACATGAGATCACAAAGAATCATTTTGTTACCACTAAAGCTATAGCTCTGCTTATATAAATAGTATCACTATAACAACAATAGTCTCAACTTGAATTCTATTGTAATTTTTAAATGAGAAAAAAAAGCATTGGGAGCTAATATTACTCTCACAGCTAAGCTATGTTGAAAAGGATTTTAAATTAAGTATGTTTAGAATATCTAAAGGTATAAAAGGAATAATCACACCATAAAACAAAAGTGGGAAGTAATGAAATAAGAGGGAATGTGAAGAAGGACCAAGTAGAAATCCTAAAAGTAAAAACATAGCCATCGAAACAAAAAGGACAACAGAGGGACTATACATGGGCCAGACATAGTTAAAGAGAGAATTTGGGTCTAAAAAGGATAGATCAAAAGAAATTACCAGAATGACATGGATAGATATAAAATATGAAAAATTTCAAAGATCAGAGAAATACAAAATTGCTTATGGGAAGGATTTTTCTTGAGATATTAAATTTAAGAGGAATTCCAAAAAAAAAAAAAAGAGTTGAGAAAACAATATAGAGTCAGTATTTGGCTGATAATTTTCCAGAATTGAACAAAAATATGACCTCTCAAACTGGAAAAATTTGCAATTATCTCGTTTAACTCTCACAACCATTTGGATTAAGAATTATTTCTGGTTAGAGAAAATAAGAACAAAGAGGGTAGGTGAACTGATTGAATCCAGTCCATGACCAAGTGGTAGACAGTCCATCTTGATTCCCAAACCCTGTCCCTTCCCTGCAAGTGCCTATGTCTTTGTTAATTACATCACCACAGCTCTCATGGTGGTGCCCAGGCCTAATTCAAATACCCACCATCTTCCTAACTACTTGCTTGCTATGATCATCTACGCAGACCAAATAAACTCCTAAGACACAGTGTTTGAGAAGATAAACAAAATGAAGCATTCATCTGAGTAAATAAAAAGCCAACACCATAAACATAACCATTTTCAAAACAGAGTAATTAAATACTTTTAGCTAAAAAACGGTGCATTTTGGGAGAACCTTGAGCTGATACTAGGATGTTTGAATTTGAATGTGAACTATCTCCACATTGTGCCACAAGTTCCTCGAGCCAAGGGCATGCTTTATCTTGTTTTCACAATAGTACCAATAAAGTGGCAGTCAGAGGAGAGACCCTTTCTGAGATGTGTGAGGAGTTTGAGAACTAGATCCCATAGAACACCAAATTTAGGGACTTGAAACAGAAAAGGGAGCCAATTAAGAAGACAGAGAAGAATTCAAAGACATAAAAATGTTAATGTAGCATTAAGGAAGTTAAGAGAGAGTCTAAAAAAGAAGTAGTAATCAGTGTCCAGTGTCTCTAAGAGGAAAAAAATGATCAAAGATGTGTGAAAGACCACTGGATGTGGTAACTGAGAAAGAAGCAGTGAACTCTGTAGAGTAAGTATATTTTCAGTAGAGTATGAAGAAGAGAAACCAGGTACAACGTATAATCTCTTCCTTCTAGGAATTTATAATCCAGTTGGGCGGGTAAAATGTGATCATCAAATGTAATAAGCAATAAGAGTTATGAGCCACAATATTTTTAGAATTCCAACAATCTGTTGTTTGATTCTGTAAAATCATCTCTACAAACTCACAAAACAAACATAGGAAAATAACAATCTAATTTAGAGAATATTTTGAGATAGTCAAAGAAAATCAACACTAGAAGGATGCAGTGTTGTAATTAAATTCATATTGTCTGGTATAGTTAACTGAAACAATAACCTTTAATCATATAATCTTCCTAGATTTGAAGACTCATAGTTTAGAATCAATTATAGTAAAAGTAAAAATACATTCACAATGGTCATTTTAGAAATATTATTTTTTCTCTCTTAAAACCTAAAGAAGATTAAGTTTAATAAGGACAATGTTTCTTGTTTTGTTATGTTAAAAGTTTGATTTTTTGAGCACATTTCCCTTAAAACATATTTTTTCTCTAAGACTTATAGAAAAGTCTTATTTTTTTTTAAATTTCCTTTTTCAAAAGACACAATCATTTTCACTCATGGCATTATCACTCATATTTATTCCTTGCAACATTAACATTGAAGAGTTTTTTTTATATATGCAAATACAGGGTATACACAGTGTATGCATATGCCCATATGCACAGCCCACACAAGGTAAGAAGGACCTATCTCCTGGGGCCTGAGGAGGAGAACTGTAAGTAGTCTGCTAACCTTTTCAACCCAGGCCAAGAAGAATAAGCCAAGAAGTACGTATAAGTGGTATTAGTAAGGAAGATTCTAATTAACTTCTCAGCAAGGCAAATGAGTTTCATCAGCATAAGTTTCTTATAAGTAAGATCTGTTTACACTCCCACATGCTTTCTTCTTTGAAAATCAAAGCTCTCAAGAGAGGAGCAGCCGACAGCTACATTCAAGTCCAATATAACAACAGAAAATAAATCAGACAAGGAGTTTGCTTTTGCAGAGAAAAATAGCTACAACCTAATGTTTGCAAATATATCAAATGACCAACTCACTTTTTTCTGAATTTTCTACTTCCTTCTACTAAGGCTTTTATTTTTATGTTCTTATTTTTTTTTCCTTTTTATACCAAAATTGTCATGTTCCATATCAACTTGTGAGAATCAAAGCCTTCAGATCTGTGTAGAACGTGGTCTCAGCGGTTCTTAATTAGAACTACTAATCAACACCAAATGGGAAAACTTTTCCAAATATGTATATATTTGTGGGCTTGTCTATACTTGGAACAATCCCCAGTGTTATTCTGCTACAAAATTCTGGGTCAGAACCACTTGTATTAAGTATTTAGAAACTACAAGTATTGCCAATAAATATGTCAATGAGTCAATCAATAACTTGCTTTAATTGTTTGGATTCTTAAACATTTACCTTTGCATGTGAACGTGGATTAGATGTCAAGGGTATATCTTCACCCTTTCTCAGCTGTCAGAAAGAACTGCTTTCTTTTCATCTACATTTTAGTAATCTCTAGTCACTTCCATATTAAAACCAAGAAGGCATCCTGAACCCTACTGGTCCTTTCAGCCATTTATTCTTCTCTCTTTACCTTTTCAGCAGGTCTTGAGAAAGTCGTCTATCTGGTTGTTTTTACTTCTCATTCCTCAAGACAGTAAAAATGACCTCTGACTTCACAACTTCAGCATTTATCAATATTTATGTATTCCTATAGTAGATACAAGGATGCCATGTGGAAAATTCAAAGACAAAACACAAAAGACCAAGCAGTGAAGAATGTTAGCTATTGCATTTAGGGTGGCTACTCCTATGGAGCAGGACCGAGGATTAGAGAGGCTGGGTTGGTAACAAGGGAACGAGGGAAGGGGTTCACTGGAAGACCTGCTGGTCTAAACCTCTATTATATTTCTAATTACCTTGACAACTTTCCCCTCTAGGTCCCAGGTATTGGTCACATATTGTCCTAAGCTTGCTGGAGTTACCCAGCACTGATAAAGGATACTTGAAGTAAAATGCAGCCCCCATAGAATGATAGCTGTCTTTTTTGTTTTGTTTTGTTTATTGCTGATATTTAATGCACAGCTAGTTTGTCCAGGGAGACAAAACTTTGCTCAACCATTTATTTTTATTTCAGGGGACAGAGCAATTTTAAGCTATGGAGAGCGTGTGGATAGGATCAGAGGCTGACTCCTTTTACAAAAGATGTGGACACATAGCTAAACACTTGGCAAGGGTAGAAATAACAGTGAAGATAAACTCAATTTCAGCCCACTGTAAATCCCTTCATCCTGAAAATAACTTGCTAATTTGAATTATAAATCTACTTTGCCTGTTGATGATCTGTGACTCTGAGCAAATCTTTCTTATACATTGCAAGCCAGTTTCTACACATATAAGAAAGGAGTAATAAGATTAACTCTGGCCTTCCAGGGATCCTGGAAAGATAAATGAGGTAATATTTCAAAAAGTGTGAGGCATTTCCTTAGAAGAAATTATATTTATCTAAGGTATAAATGTAATTACAAGATGACCCTCTTGTTATGAATTGACCTAAAAACAGTACTAAGTCTCATGAAAGGATTTGGCATTATTGATGTTGGGCTAGTGAAAACCAAGGAAGATCAGAGCAACTGTTTTATAGCATTTTATTCATCAAACCATCTGATATATATGTAGATGTAGATGAACATGTAGATTTATACATAAGTCGTTAGCAACTCTTAGGTACACAGCACTATGCTAGGCATTGTGGGATATTTAAAAAATAGCTATTGTTTTCCAGAGTTTAAAATAATGTTAGCAAAACAAGGTGATTATATACTCTTGTGTGTGTGTGTCTTCATATTTTTCAGATAGTTTGAACACAGAGATCAAATACATCATGGTTTTAAACATGATTCTCTAAAAATTGTATACTAGTAAATACTTTGTTCTTGATTTAACAGATCAAATTATAGATGTAAGACTGCATGAAAATAGAAGTTTCCAGAAAATTAAAAAATGTTTTTAAAGAATGCAGCAGCTTTCAGAATACTTAAATGGATTCATGCAATCAGAGCAATTAATCATTATAGAGTTTTTCTTTTGTGAAATTGGCAGTCTAACCATTATATGAAATTTGCATCTGTTCTAAAAACTCCTACCACAAAAACATTTATCAAAATATAAACCATATTATTAATTTCATGACACCACTTTTAAATGGTACAACAAAAAAATCTATATGTAAACCTTTACATACACATATATGTATACTACATATATTTGTATACATGGAAAGAGGAAGAAACATATAAAGCAAATATAGCAAAATATCAATTATTGTTGCATTTAAGTTGAATGTACATGGATGTTCATGTTGTACTACTTTTCCAAAGTTTTAGAAATTAGTGTAATGAGTTTGGGATAAAAATTCATGATGCTGTATTATCAGTGTGTATATATATATATATATATATGTATATATATATATACATATATATATATATTTCAAATTTACAAGCAGATAACTACTTGAAAGCCCATATGAAAGATTTGCAAATGATAACTTACTGCCATGATCACCACCACATCAAGCATCTGATCCCAACATTCTTCTTTTGTTCTCAGATTAAAACTTTACCTCACTGTTTAAATAAGAATCATCCACTTGAGATTTATTTCAGCTTCTCACTATCATACCAAGAAACTAAACTGTGCCTGTAAACACACTAGTAACATGGGAGGGACATCTTTCTTTGGCTAATGTTGGCGATTCCAAATCCTCCTTCCATTTTTTTCCTGATTCCTCACCCTTTCTTTGGAACTATTTTCTTTGCATCTACATTTAAACAATTTTTAGTCATTTCCACCTTAAACACACAAAGGCCTCCTGAATCCTGTTGGTCTCTCCAGACATGTGTCCTTTCATCTGGTACCTTTTCAACAGATCTTGAGAAAGCTGTTTATACAGCTGTTCCCACTTCTCACTCCTAAAAACATTCAAAAATGGCCTCTGATCTTACAACTTCAGAAATCACCAATGACCTTCTTGGTGACAAATCCAATGGCCCATAGCTGACCTATAGCATATGATATTGTTAACCAAGTCTTCTTTCATAAATCTCTCTTCCCTTGGGTTTTGTGACTGCATGTGCTCTCTCCTGGTTTGATACTTCTTTGACCACCCTGGCATGTTCAGTCTCCAGTCTCCCCTGAGGGATTGATCACTCTCCTTCTCCCCTCAGTTAGACGTTAGCACTCCTCAGGACCCTCTCAGAAACGCTGCTGTTTTTTGTTTGTTTAGACGCACTGTTCTTACCAATACTATTTGCTCTCCTGGATACAATAACATCCTTATGATAAAAACTTCTATATCTCTTTTTATAGTTATACACTTTTATTCTTCACACAGCAGACTATCATTTTTAAATCACAGGACCATGTCACTCTCCTGGTAAATCCTTCAACTGCTTTCCAATATATTAGGATAAAATTCAAATTCTCTAATGGAACCTATACGACCATAGATGATTTAAACCCTACCTACCTCTCCAGCATAGTTTCTTTCTTCTGTCTCCTTGATCCCTGTGTTCCAGGTCTGATGGCCTTCTTGCAGGTCCCGGACCACAACAAACTGTGCTTCCCCTCAGGTTGGCTAATCCCTGCACACCAGTCAGTTCTCAGCTGTAATGTCATTTCTTCAAAGAAGATAGCCATAACTAACCGATTTAATAATCTTCTTTCCCCAACATCATTTTTCTCTCTCGCTCACAACTAAAAATTTTCTTTATAGATGTTATTATAACTTATAATTTACATTTATTTCTCTGTTGCTATATTTATTGTGTCTTCTCATTATTTTTTTTAAAGATTTTATTTATTTATTTATTTGACACAGAGAGAGAGAGAGCACAAGCAGGGGAAGCAGCAGAGGGAGAGGCAGAAGCAGGCTTCTCACTGTGCAGGGAGCCCGATGTGGGGCTCAATCCCAGGACCCCGGGATCATGACCTGAGCTGAAGGCAGACGCTTAACCGAGCCCCCCAGGCGCCCCTATTTTGTCTTCTCATTAAATAGTAAGCCACAAGAGTGAGACCCTGTGTTCCCGACAGTGCATCTACTACCTCAGACCTATTAAGTGTCAGTGTATCACCCTGATGCTTAACAAATACTTGTTAAATGGATCAGTGATCTTCAAACTAACATATTCAAAGTGAAAGTCACCATGCCCTCATAGTTACTTTACAAAATGTACCTACTTTCCAGGAAATTACACTAACTATCCATTACTATCCTCATTGGTAAGGCCAAACAAACATCATCTTTAGTTGATTCTCTTTCCTATGTCCTCATCCAATAATTATTATCAACTACTTTTTTAGTTATTTCTCATATTCAGTTCCATTACTATTATTATTGCTACTACTACTCCCATATTTTAGGGCATCTATCAATTTTATTTAAATAATGAAATATTCTCCCAATTGCATTCTCATTCCTCCATTCTTGCGCACCTTCTTAACCAATCTCCCCCCCACAAAACCCATTTTCTACAGACAGATATCTTTCTGTAACTTTATTTATTTTTTAAAAGATTTTATTTATTTATTTGAGAGAGAGAGAATGAGAGACAGAGAGCACGAGAGGGAAGAGGGCAGAGGGAGAAGCAGACTCCCTGCTGAGCAGGAAGCCCAATGTGGGGCTCCATCCCGGGACTCTAGGATCATGACCTGAGCCGAAGGCAGTCGCTTAACCAACTGAGCCACCCAGGCGCCCTCTTTCTGTAAATTTAAAGTGAACATGTCTTGGGGTGCCTGGGTGGCTCAGTCGTTAAGCATCTGCCTTCGGCTCAGGTCATGATCCCAGGGTCCTGGGACCAAGCCCCGCATCGGGCTCCCTGCTCAGTGGTGAGCCTACTTCTCCCTCTCCTTCTGCGACTCTCCTTGCTTGTGCTCTCTCTCTCTCTGTCAAATAAATAAATAAAATCTCTATAAAGTGAATATGTCTATTCTTCCTCACATAAAATGGATCAATGATTCCCCCATTTGTCGGCAGATATCTTCTGTCCCTTATGCTGCCTTTATGAAGGTCTTTTTGATCTCACCATTCTATCTCCTCAGTTCTTTCTCTCTCTGGTCTTTCTCCACCCACGCTCACACACCCTCCACTATCTAGAAGCCCTTGCCTTTATATGGACTCTGTAAATTGTTCCTTGCTGTCCAATCTTCCCCAAGCAGTCTGCAAGTTCCAGCTTAGATATCATTTCTTTTGGAATATTTACATTGTTTGTTCTCCAATCTCCTTTAAATCTTTGCTTAGACATCTCATTTATAATAAAAATGACCATGTGCAACAGTCTCACTCCCCATCATTCCAAATCCCTTTTAATAAAATGTTAGACTTTTTCTATTTATTTATCCATTATACCTTTCATCACTATATAAATACTATACATAGAATATATTAATATAATAAATATTATTGTTATTTATTTACTTCCTTAATATGAAATAAAAGCCTTAACATTTTACAATCTGTTTTTTTACTGATATATCCCAAGTGCCTAGAATGATGTCCAGCTCATACTTATTCCATAAGTTTATAAAATAGGATAATAATAATAATACTACTAATGCCTAACCTATAGGGTTTTTGTGATCTTAATTAAATAATTGCACAGCTCCTGGTACATGATAAGAGCTATATAAATATTAGATGAAATGAAATATTTTAAGATAATGATCACCAATATCTACTTACTCATTCAAAACTTCAAAGAAAATAAATTGATTCAAGGGCCAAATAATGAGCAGTATTAAATTATAAAGCCCACCCCCCCACCACCACCTTATTTAGACTGTTATGCAAAAGCAAACCATCTCCAGAGCTCTATGTGCAATCACCCTTAGTATCACTTCCCAGGAGCCCAACTTCTATCTCGATTTAGTCCTGATTCCTTCATTCTCCAAGAGGTGCTATGTGTGAGACTGCTCTCCAATAAAATTCCTGCATCAAATCATCTCAGAGTCTGCTTCTAAGGAGTTCCAACTGTACATCTTGATATTAGTTTGGGCAACAGACTCTAGAATGAGATTGCAGAACAGAATTGGCCTCCAGTGACCGGCAGCAACAACCACATCACTGGTGGTAGGTGGGGTATTGATAGACCTTTGCATACAGTGGTTTTACAGTTATTAATACTTTCACTCATAGTAAACCTGTGGAAGAGGATGTGCAGGATAGAGGAAGTATCAGGCACAGAAGTTTGAGGGGTAAAGAATGGTAATTAAGAGGAAGACAGACTTTGATGGCCATAGCTGGGAGTAATAGGTGTTTGGGGAAAAGACAATGGAAGACTGGGGTTAGCAATTAACGCTGGAAGGTGAAAGTTGGAGGGCCTGCAAGGCAGCATTTAAGAAGAGAAAAGGCTAAGGCCCAGGACGCAATCCTAAGAATAGCAGAACTGAAGAAAATATTGGATTCTCAGCTCTAGAAGGTCTCCCATACCAAGGTCAGACTCTTGAATGAGGAGTGGCAGCATGAGTTGAGAGTGGGAGCACCCATGTTGACACACTTGGAAAACAAGAGTTCCCAGATACCCATGAACTCTCTAGGCATGCCGATTTGGCCACTGCTTAAAGACGGTGTGGACTCTGCCTTGCAGGTAAATACATGACCCTAAAAGGGAAAATACAAATGAAAAATAAGAGTATTAATTCTGCCTGTTAAAATAAGGGAAGAACCACTTTTCTTAGAGCACTGACTTTAGAAAACTTGTAAATTCTTTCTCTATCACTTTGAAATGTATGTAAATCTTTTTAAAAGCTAAATAAGCCTCTTGTCAGCTTTATAACCCAGGAATGTTTTTCTTTAGAACCTGGGGACCATCTCTTTGAAATGTAATCTTCAAAGAAGATATCCCCCTTCTCTTCCAGTTTCCGTGGGAGGTTAGGAGCCTAACTTCAGAGGCCCCTCACTTCAAGCTGCAAAACTACCTCTAGTCATAATGGGAGGGACTCATTTGTCCTTTGGCTAAAACCAATTAGCAAATACAGATAATCGCTCCAATTACCAGGTGAATTTGAGAAAAATGTGTGACAAATGGTCTAAGTCCTCTGACTTGAAACAGTTACTGTTTATCTTGAGAATATGTGTGTAATGGGTTGTATCTGCTTGGTTCTATAAAAGAGTGAGATTTCTTTCTGTCTTGACAATCTCTTAATGGATTTCCTGTGATGCACATCACATTCTATTATAATGCTTATTCAATAATAAAACTGTTTCTCTTCTACCTTTGTGGAGAGGGTTTCCTGAATTAGAAGGAAATTTTGGTTTTAATTGTATTTTTCCAACTCCATCCTCAGTTCAGTCCCTACCCTCTTCTGAACACCAGATCGATAGCCGACAAGGGAACCCCTAGGTCTGCAAAGGATGAGACAGAGATATCTGCCAGAGATGCTGCAGGACGTGGCTAAGATGAACACGTGTGAGCCTGGAGTGAATCTGAGAATGTGGGACCAACAAAAGAATATAGAACCGAGTAAGAGAATGTCTCAATACGGAAGTATTCTCAGGAGATGGGATTTAACCCCCTAGTCGAGGTCTCAGGAGATTTTGTTTAATCTTGCTGCTAGATGACTTGGAAGCTTAGAAAAAGTGATGTCTCCTATTAAATGTGGTTAAAATGGTGGAACTGCAGTGGTAAAGTCTGCAGGGTGGAATGTAAGTGTCTGCTGAGGAGGGCTTGCTGGTCTGGCACTGCTATATGAGACCCCAAAACCTACCGACTGATCCTGCTTATTAGAAGGATCTGCCTGACGCTCTTCTTTTCAAAGCAATAAGGAGTGTCTACCTCAGTTTATCAGAGCAATAATGAATATGTATCTTACCCAAAAAGGATCCCCCAATAACAGAAAACAGTGGAAGTGTTCAACCTCCATAGATGCAGAGTATCATAATGACCAGCCAAAGTGACGTGGCAGCCACCTAAGCTTCAGGAGTTGATGAAACAGTTAACAGAAGATGGCCTTTCCTTTCCAGATATATGGAATCAGAAAAGATACTGTCCAATCTATACAACCAAGAAATGAAGAATAGATGATTAAGAGGCTGCAAGAAACCGCTTTCATGGGGTGCCTGGGTGGCTCAGTTGGTTAAGCGACTGCCTTCGGCTCAGGTCATGATCCTGGAGTCCCGGGATCGAGTCCCGCATCGGGCTCCCTGCTCGGCAGGGAGTCTGCTTCTCCCTCTCCCGCCTCTTGTGCTCTCTCTCTCTCTCACTCTCTCTTTCAAATAAATAAAATCTTAAAAAAAAAAAAAAAGAAAAAAAAAGAAACCACTTTCATGAGTAGCCACAACAGAGCCACAATCCCTTGCCCAGTTTCTGGACATGCACCAGTTTTCAAATCTGGAATCCATTTTCTGAAGGAGAGGCTGGGTCTCAAGCAGGATGTATGCTGAAACACCATGGTGAGTATAGAAGATAAGGATTCCCCCAATTCATCCCCAAAAGACCTATGGCCATTTATTCAGATACTGTATATTCCTAAAAGGGAAATACTCATACATTTTGAGGTTGTGCACAGGGTCTGAGTAGTCACTGATACCCGGAAATACAAAGCATCATCATCCTGTCCTATGAGACAGTAAAGTGTATGTGCAAGGAAGTAAAAATGGACTCTGCCCCGGGTCCAACTCCATTGGAACCAGGGGCCCTCACAGATTAGGCAGAACTTTTACAGGCGTCCTTGGTTTGGTGAGGAAAGATTTCTCATAGTGGTAAAGACCAGGTGGAAGCCTTTGAAACTACTCCCATCCTCTGCTGCCAAGATAGTAAATCAATCATTATATTGCATCCTGACATCTGTGTTAGAGATTAAAACCAGCCTTTAGGACCTAGAGGCTGCTGGGTGATGCTCCCCATTACATCTCCATTTAATTCATCAATCCAGATCAGCAGTTGACAAACTTTTTCCCGGAAGGGACAGACAGTAAATACGTTAGGCTTTGTAAGACATACAGTCTCTGTCACAATCATCCAACTTTGCTTTTGTAGTACAAAACAGCCATAGATAATACCTAACAAATGTGTGTGGCTCTGTTCCAATAAAACTTTATTTATAAAAATTAAGGGCCAGATTTGGCCCACAAGTTATAATTTGCTGAACTGCATTCTAGACAATATTAAAAAATAATAATAACTCACATTTATTGAGAATTTACCGTATGTCACATACAATCAAATTCTTATATTTACTGTTATATATTCCATACTATAGCCATATAACATAAGTTCATTATTGACCTCATTTTTATAATATGGCTTTTTTTGCAATGCATAAAATAGGAAAATATTTAGATCTTCAATAAGAAAAGAAAGCAAACCAATATAAAACAGGCAAATTATATGCCTAGGACATTCACAGAAGACAAAATTCCAACGGCCACTAAACATATAAAAAGATACTGATGAGATACTAGTTTATATGTATGAGTATCACAGAGCAGTAGATATCCCTGCTCAAAATATGTAGGTTTCCTCCTTGGAAGAGGAGTATACTTCTCTATCTCATTGGTGTCAAGGCTTGGTATGTAACTCAAAATTATTGTATGTGGCCTTGTGAAGTGTGACTTACCCACCTCACGGCCCCCCTCCCTGACTTCAGGAGCAGTCACGTGACTTGCTATGGAAAATATGTGGACAATAATGAGGTGTGTCACTTCTGAGCAGAAGCTTTAGAAGCCAGCTCACAGCTGTGAAGTCTTTTCCCTCTGCCGCAAGACAATGTGCTAGACAGAAATTCCTTCAGCCGGGAATAAAGCAACCTCTGATGAAGGATGGATCTGCAACATGAGGGATGTGGGGAAACAGGACTTCTTATGTATTTGCAATGGTTATAAAAGCTGGTTATCACCACTCAGAATTTGAACCTCAGGCTCTTTGGTAGCAACGTCACCCTGGCCACTCTGCCTTCATTTCCTAATCTGTAAAATGTAGATAATGACAGTATTTTTAGAGATAAGTTTGTTTTGAAGATTAAGTGAATTAATAACTGTAGCATATGCAGAGTGCTTGGCGCTTGGCAGAGAGTCAATGCTATCTCCATGACTCATTTTACTTAGGGAAATCAGTACTAGTTATGTTAAAAAGCTGGTTTGGGTTATAGAATCCGAACGTACTGATAAGATTTATTGCCCTTCTTTATTCTTGCACCTTCTCCTGCTGTTATTTTGCATCAGGATATTTGTTTTGAATATGAGATCCCAGAGGAACACAGAATCACTTGGCAGGCCCAGAGGAAGCTCCATTAGCATTTTCATCAAGCTTGGCAGATGGCCCTTCAGATAGCATAGGAAGGAAATATGTTAGGGGCCAGGCGCCTGGAAAGAGTTTTCTTAAGTAAGTAGAATGTCTATTCAAAAGAAAAAGAAAAAGGAGAGAAAGGATTGTCCACAGGATAGAATAAAAGAAATCTGAAAGTCATAGTAATTTTATCTAATCTTTGAATTTTCATGTAGAAAAGAGTCATTCTTTTTGATACCCAGTGAAGTTTGGTATTGTGATCACTGTGATATTTACATATGAAAAGCATCTAGTTAATTATATTCTGACTGTTCGACCTGTGCCGAAAAAGATAATCAAAACAAAAAAAAGACTCAGGAAGAACATACAACATCATAAGCAATCCAAAGGAGTTCGGCCCCTGAAGAAGTGGGAAGTACTTTTGCTAAACTTGAAGTGTCTTGTCAGTCATGATATTCCTGAGCCTTGAGACTTAAAGGAGCCTTAGTGTTCAGTTTAACGCAACCAGCATTCCTGGCATGTCACGTGTGTGTCCCGCTCCGCTGGTGACTAGGGATGGAAAGGGAGACTGAGAATAAGTGCTGGCTGCCTAGACGGACATCATCCCTCCTGGAGCTCACAGGACACGTGAGCACAGTCCCATGGCAAAGAGATATCTAACTACAAGTCAATAAGCAGTACAGAAATACACAAAGGAGGAAGTGATTAAGCCTGCCTTTTTGAGTCAGAAAAAGAAAACTTCAGAGAGAAGTAAAATCTCATTATTATAAATTAAAAAAAAAAAAACCTGACTTATCAAAGCTCACCCAGTTGGCTAATGGCAGTGGGATTTGAATTATATAGACTTATTTTTTGTTACATAGAAATCTGAAGATTTTTTTCATCTTTTTTATGGTTTTACTTATTCTAGGGTCATTTCTTTCAAAATGTAAATTAAAAATATTTCCATTTTTAAAATAGCATCCGATCTGAATTTTCATTAGGACAGAGAGTTACTCTATCAATGCAAGGATTAGAGTAGTGCTTAAATTTAAACCTGGGGAAATTCAGACTAAAGCAGCAGGATCAAATATCCAACATGGAAAGCACATAGTACAGAATATTTGGTAACTCACATGTATGGAAATATCCCTATCAATCAGGAAGATGCCAATATTCTACAACATTATCTCCTTCTCAAAAGAAAAAGAAAAAATAATATAAACGTGAATTTCCTTTAGACACTTGGGACAAATTTAAAATATTTTAAATTTATGTAATTATTTGGTAATGCCCACTACATTGGAAGTGCTTGGGATTTGACCAACTTGTCAATTACTCTATTTCTAACATCTAACTAAAAGCCTGGTATATTAGCCAAGGTTCTTGAGAGAATCAGAACCACTAGAATGTACATATTATACAGAAGGAGATTTATTAAAAGAAATTGGACATGCAATTATGGAAGCTTAAGAATTCCCAAGATTTGCAGTTGGCAAGCCAGAGAGGCAGAATTGACAGTGTAGTTCTAGTCCAAGTCCAAAGTTCTGAGAACCAAGGGAGCTAATGGTGTGAGTGCCATCTAAAAGCCATAATGCTTGAGACCGAAGAAGAGATGTTTCAGTTCGTGTCTGAAAGCCAGAGAAAAAATGATGTCCCACCTCAGTAGTCAGACAGGAGGAATTTATTCTTACTAATGGAAATTTCTGCTTACCCAGGGCATACCCCCATTGGGGAGGACAATCTGCTTTACTTGGTCTCATTCCATGTTAATGTTATGCAGAAATACCCTCACACACATACCCAGAATCCTATTTGATCAAATGTTTGGGCATCCTGTGGCCCACTCAAGTTGACACATAAAATTAACCATCCTGCCTGGCAAACAATAAAGCCAATCAACATTGCTTAAATGAATGAAGAAAGCCTTGGAAATAGACAAGAAAATGTGTAAAGACAAAGTTTTATTTAGGTGCTGGATTGGAAACATGTTGTAATTTCTTCCTAACGCAAAAGAAAAAAAAAAAGGATCTTTAGTCAGAGGAAATTAATGAAAAATATTCATTGAGCTTCCTGATCCTCCCAAATAATGATGTGGCTTGGATTGAGAGGTCAATTTTTCCTGGGTAGATGCACTTGGGGTATATGCCTCACCATCTGGCTCATGGTTGGTGCTTTTATTCCAAGCGGCACACGGCTAGGAGGTATCAACCTTCCACTGAGGAAGTGAACACTAAAGTTCAATTCACTGGTTCCTTCAGAGGCAGCTGCCTGCCTTCCTCAGTAACAAGTCCAGGAATACTGTAATAAAAACTGCTTTCAATTTATTTCCATCTGAGAGCCTTGCCTCCCATGGAATTCTACACCCAACCTGGGAGTGGCTGAGACTCCCACATGCAGTGAGAAGTCTGGCTCACCTTCAGCCTCTGGTTGTCTTCTCACTCTGTGGTGTTTTAAATACCAGCTCCCTCTCTGTTTAGGTTGCAGTTCCTTCTTTCTATAGCATTGTCTTACCTAATCCCAATCTCTGCTTTGCAATATTTCCACTGGTACACTGACGCAATTTTGCTTTGCCTAAAAGATTAAAAAAAAAAAGTGTGTGTATATATGTCTATGCAACTTGTAGTTGTTTTAGTTGTAACTATTAAATAATGAATGGTAAGGACTCATCTCCTAGGGATTTGCTGTTAGATTATGATCTTCCCTAAAAAAAAAAATACTCCTTAAATCAAAATAACATATGGGCGCCTGGGTGGCTCAGATGGTTAAGCGTCTGCCTTCGGCTCGGGTCATGATCCCAGGGTCCTGGGATCGAGTCCCACATCGGGCTCCCCGCTCAGCGGGGAGCCTGCTTCTCCCTCTGACCCTCTCGCCTCTCATGCTGTTTCTCTCTCGCTCACTCTCTAAAAAATAAATAAAAAATCTTAAAAAAAAAAGTCAAAATAACATATGATAAGCCCAGCAATTATTTAAATAAAGCATCAAACACTTGTATAGCACTATGTGTCTCATTCTCACTGTCCTTAATGCTTTACACGTATTAATTTACTAAATCCTCACCACAGACCCGTGAGTTAGACACTGTAACTATGCCCATTTTATAGATAACAACCCTGTGGCAGGTTCAGTAACTTGCCAAAGTCATGAAGCTAGTTATAGGTTGGGGTCAGAATTTGGACCCAAGCAGCGTAGTTCCAGGAACTGTATCTACCCTTAGCCATCATGTTACACTATTTCTGACAGTCTATGGCACGAGTTCTCAGGGGAAAATAAGACTCCTATCTTCATTTGGAGACTTCTAAGCTCCTTAGTTGCTAGAAACGATGCCTTCTTGGTTTATATCCATTTTCTCCATGTTACTATCTAGCACTGCACTAATTGCAGTTGTCAACATCAGCAGACGAAAGAGATGGAAATGTCTGGCTCTTTGGAGGAAAGAAGTTGGGGAGTCCTTTCCAAAACACATAGGATTACTACTTTACCCAAGAGCATGTCTTTCTCCAAGAAAATATAAGAAGATAACCACCCCCAACCCAACTGATGTTTTTCTTGGTCACTGCCCAAACAGCCTTTCCAGACTTTTCTTCTTTACTAACTGTCTCTCCAAAATTTATCTATAATTTCTCTCCTTGACCTTAATCCTCCTACTGCTTTCACCCCAAACTGTGATGCTAGAACTTGTTTTCTGAGATCTGTCAAGTTTTTCTCCATCCTCAACTACTTCACATGCTCCATCTTTTTTCCTATAACTGAAATCTCTGTAGGTCTGTAAGCAGAGATTCTATTCTCTTACATCTCAAGTACTCCTGAGTCAAAAGAATGGAGTTATGTCCTCCATGTTTCCTAATGCCATGTTGGAATGGAAATTACTGTTCCTAAAAAAAGCCCTACACCTTTGAGGTTCATACCAATTAACTTAAACTATTCTACCCTCTGTAGTAATAATCTATCAGTGAGTCCCTTTCATCCACTGAAGACTTTGTTGTATGACTCATGCTTTCCTCTTTACCAAACTTGAACCTCTTTAAGAGTAATCTAACCTCCTGGCCTTGTAATTCCTTGATCTTCTCTCTAATGATCTCCTTTACTTTTACCTAGCTCCCTCAGTTTGAGCCCTTCACTTTTCATTACCTGAAATTCATTCCTACCCAATACCATTAATGCAAATATCCCACTCTGAGACCACCACACCGTCCTATATTTCCAACTTGATTTCTTCAGTAATGTCACTACAACCCTGTTTCATTGGCATCAAAACCTTCAGTCATTGACCCCTCTATTTGTGTCCTATTCATTAATCTGTTTTTCACTTTTTTTTATTGAGCTTAGATTCCATGGAACATCAGTTAAGCATTGTAAAGAATTATTTTAAATACACCCTAAGCTCCCTTTCCCCTTTGCCTTTTGATCACATTTACCTGAAAAAACACAAATCCCAAGTCCTTGCTAATAAAAATGTGTCTAACAGACCAGCAGCACTGCATCACCTGGAGTTTGTCAGACGTTAGAATTTCAGACCAGATCTAAAGAATCAGAACCTGCATTTTAACAAGATCCCCAGGCAATGCCTGTGCAGAAAAGTGCGAGAGAAAACAAATTCCTGGGTGCTTACCATGTAGATGTTCCTCTGTCTTGCACAAATTAATCTCTCCACATGTACCCTGAATCCCATTCTCTTCCCTTTTCTGAAAAGCTATGAACTATGAAATATCCCACTTTGATCTCTCCTTCTCTTTTAAATCCTTCTTTTAATAATTTAAGCATGATTTAGTCCAGGTTTCTCAATCCTGGCTATATATTACCATCATCCAGAAAATTTCAAAACTTACTGATGCTCAGACCAACTCCAGAATTATTAAATCAGAATTTCTGAAGGTGGGACACAGATATAATTATTTTTAAAATTCTCTCCAGAGACAGTAAAAAGATCAGTGTTTGCCAGAGGCTGTGGGAAGGTGGAAGGGAAGGACAAAGATGAATAGGCAGAATACAGAGGATGAAATACTCTGCACAATACTATAATGGTGGATACAAATCATTATACATTTATCCAAATGCTTGGAATATACAAAACCAAGAGTGAATTCTAATGTAAAGTATGGATTATGATGTGTTGATGTAGGTCATCAAATGAAGCAAATGTACCATTCTGATAAGGGACGTTGATAATGGGGAGGCCGTGCATGCGTGGGAGTGGGGAATGGCAACTCTGTACCTTCCTCTCAATTTTGCTGTGAACCTAAAATTGCTCTAGAAAAGTTAATTATTTAAAAAAAAAATCTCTTCAGATAATTCTATTATGCAGTGAGGGTTGAGAATCAATAATCTAACCTCTTTACCCTAAGAAAACTCTCAGTAATACACAATGCTCCCTTCTACTTACAGCTAACCTGCTGAAATAGACATATTACTGATGTTCTGACCCTGGTTTCCCTTAGACCCTGAGACAAAGGTTAACACAAGAGCAATTTACTGGGGGGTGTTTAATCCCAGGGAGCTGGATCGAAGATCAAAGAGAGCAAAGCTGGAAAGCAAGAAGAGCCAACACAAAGCTGCATTATTCAATTAGCCACCTGGGTGACTTTAATCCCTTCGTTTGGACTGTCTGCAAAGCTATATAAAGTGTCTCAGGACTTTCTATTTGGGGAAAGAAGAAAGAAGGAAATATTTATTCATGGGCTCCTGTACCCACATTTTGAAAATTTTCAGCCCACGGACATTAACTCCCCCATACCTCTGGACTGTGATAGCTGGGTATAGAGCTGGTTCCAGTGCCATCTCACATTATGGTCAAAGCAAGGAAGCTCTGGGCTGGAGGAGAGAAGCAGGCAATGTGACCCAAAGAAAGTAGTTCTGTTTTGAAATCTCATTGCCTTGTCCCACCTCTGGTATACTTAACATTTTCCAGGCGTCATTCCATATGGCATGTTCTCATTTAACAGACTTTGCAGGATACTAAAGGACAGTATTGCATAGTGACGAAGAGCATACACTCAGGAGTTAGAGGGCTAGCATTTGAATACCAGTGTCTCCGCTTTCTAACTCTCAACAAGTTGTATGCCTGTTTCCTAATCTGAAATGAGGTAGTAAGATTATCTAAAGACTTTTTTTTTTTTTTAAGATTTTATTATTTATTTATTTGTGAGAAAGAGAGAGAGAGAGCACAAGCTGTGGGGCGGGGGAGCGGCAGGCAGAGGGAGAAGCAGACTCCTCACTGAGCAAGGAGCCCGATGTGGGACTCGATCCCAGAACCCTGGGACCATGAATTTAACCGAAGGCAGATGCTTAACGACTGAGACACCAAGGCGTCCCTAACCTAAAGACTTTTTAAAGAAGATTAAAATAAGTACAATGCATGGAAGACTGCATGTTACATAGAAGGACATGTGGGAGGGGGGATGCCTGGGTGGCTCATTCAGTTAAGCATCCGACTCTTGATTTTGGCTCAGGTCATGATCTCAGAGTCCTGGGATTGAGTCCCGATTCCAGCTCCACACTCAGCGGGGAGTCTGTTTGTCTCCCTCCCCCTCCATTCCCTCACCCCACACAGGTGTGCATCCTCTCTCTTTCTAAAATAAATACTTTTTTTTAACATAGAAGGACATGGTGGCAATTATTTCTAGGCTTTAATATTCTGCTTTTTCAGATCTTCAAATTTTACCATAAGCATAATCTACATAGTGTTTCCTCCTCCTAATATGAGCTGCAAAATGTTGACTGTTGTTTTGATTATTCACCCAGATCAGGTATTTCTCTGTTTACTTGACCCTGTAGTGTCCTTGAATTTGAATATTCCATCTTTTATTCTGTCTGCCATAAACAACATTCCACGTGGGATATGATAATGGAGGGAACTTTTAAACTTCATTCACTTAGAAAAACATATGCTTTCTCTTCTCTCTCTCCCTTCCTCTCTCACATATGCACTTCAACCTTGAACAAAAGGGTTCAAACTTCTCCCTAGGAGAGTAAAGAAAAGAAACTGAAAAGAATATGGGACTGAAATTTTAAAATAGGTCTAAATTTTAATAGCCAAAGTGACTGGGATATTTTCAAATCTGCCCTAAAATTATATTAAGTGATAGGAAAAAGGTGAATCCCTGGAACACAGATGAAAGGAACCTTTTGAAACGATAATTATATTATTATACACCTACAAATTGAAATTCCTCAACAAACTTATAACTCGTAAATACTTGTAACTTTTTTTAAGTTTTCAGTTTTAATTAGCATATTATTTACATCTCTGTTTTATGGCTGGATATAATAGGGACATGAATATTATACGGTCTGCTCTTTTACCAATGAGAAAATTTTTTGGATCAATTTGAATAGATTAAATTTTAGGGATGTTGATGATATATAATGCCACCTTATAATGTTGACTACATTATTAGTAGTATATACCTACAATGTAAAATAAACCATCAATATATTACTTTTTCTCTGTGCAACAATTTGTTTAAACTCATCAAATGCATCTTTTACATCAACAATTTTTCATTCCTAAAAATGAATATTTGAGTTATCTAACCTAGTTTCCCAGAGCACATTGCTATTATTTCTGTGTAAGTTGTGGAGGTAACTTTTTGAATAGAGGCATAGATGCTGTTACTAAAAGTTTTACCCAAACCCAAAATCTCCCCATCCAACCCAAAATCTCCACTTACTCAGTCTCTAAAGACATGCTCATAATTATATCCAAGCTTTATGACTGTCACAACAATGTGTTTTCTATAATAATCACTAAATCTACATTAAATTTCTTTGTCTTATATTTTTACCAATTACTTCAGGTGACCTTTATGAGCAACCAAAAATTACTACTGGGATTGTTTTAGGCTAATGTGTCTTCTCCAAACTGTACTTTGTTATTAACAATAAAATTATTGATGGTTTATTCTTTAATATTCATAACTTTTTGAGGAATCTTGTATGAGGTAACTTTCTCTTTCCTGAGGAAAGTTTGGGAAAGAAAAAAAACCATACCTTCTATCTAGGTATATATAGTATATCTTAGTTATTCACAATATTTGTAATTTTTTATTTTTATTTATTTTTTTTAAAGATTTTATTTATTTATTTGACAGAGAGAGAGATAGCGAGAGCAGGAACACAAGCAGGGGGAGTGGGAGAGGGAGAAGCAGGCTTCCTGCCGAGCAGGGAGCCCGATGTGGGACTCAATCCCAGGACCTTGGGATCATGACCTGAGCCTAAGGCAGACGCTTAACGACTGAGCCACCCAGGCGCCCAAAGTTATTCTCAATATTTGATTAGAATTAAGGCTTGGGGTGCCCGGGTGTCTCAGTCGGTTGAGCATCCGATTCTTGGTTTCTGTTCAGGTCATAATCTCAGGGTCCTGAGATCAAGCCCTCTTGCTCTCTCTCTTTCTCTCTCTCTCTTTCTCTTGAATAAATAAATAAATAAAATATCTCTTAAAAAAAGAATTAAGGCTCTTTAAAAATGCTACTGATGTAATCTGGCCAACAATTTTCTGTCACTTGCCCTTTATTATTTCACCAGCAAAACAGAACAAAACCACTCTCCTTTTAAAAGGGAAAGACACACACAAAAAAAGAGAAAGACATTAAAAAAACAGGATTCATAAAAGATTTCTACTAAATGTGTATTTTGGATGTATCAAATATGTAAATTAAAAACTATCTTTTCAAATATTTTTATTGACATAGAATTACATTTAAAATATATGTAACAAAATAAATTTTAAATCTAATATTTGTGTGTTACCCCTGCTGTACCAATATTTTAACAATTTTAGAAGCTTAGTATGTCATTATAATTTTTAACTAAATGAAAATATTTTAGAGAAGCTACATAATAAGTCAAGCTTCAGGAAATCAATTCTGTTTTCTTTTGACATAATGCTGCTTTGTGAGATAATTTATTAACTATACAAATATTTGATGAATTCAAAGTAGTAAAAAGTACAAATAAATATAAGAACTTATTAATACATATTTTTAAAAGATTTTATTTATTTATTTGACACAGAGAGAAAGAGAAAAAGAGAGAGAGTGGGAGGGAGCAAGCACAAGCAGGGGGAGCAGCAGAGGGAGAGGGAAGAAGACTCCCCGCTGAGCAGGGAGCCTGATGTGGGGCTGGATCCCAGGACCCCGGGATCATGACCTGAGCCAAATGTAGATGCTGAACTAACTTAGCCACCCAGGCACCCCTGGAATTTATTAATATTTAATTCAACATTTTTAAATATGAAATCAGAAACAGCAATTGTGCTCACCTCTAATAAAGCAAGTACTTATTTATGGAAATATTTTTAAATAAGTAAAATTAATCTTCTTAACTTAGTAAAGACTTGTTTTTTACAACATGCATATCATACAGAATGTTCCATGTATGCTTGAGAAAAATGTATTCTGGTGCTGTTTGGTGTATATATGTGTGTTAGGTCTATTTGGTCTAGTGTTGTTCAGGTCTACTGTTTTCTCATTGATTTTTTTGTCTGGATGACCTCTCCACTGTTGAGAGTGGGGTATTGAAGTCTCCTACTATTATTATATTTCTGTCTCTTTCTGTCTTGAGATTTATCAATGTTTGCTTTACATATTTAGGTCCTCTAATGTTGGGTGCATATATATTTATAATTTATTTAAATTTACCTAAATTTATATCGTCCTCATGAAGTGACATTTTTGTCATTATAAAATGACTTTCTCTATCTCTTGTGACAGTTAAGCAAACTTCCTTGTTATCCTAGTAGTCAAATTACTCACTCTAATGAAAAAATAAATATCTTTTTGTTGATACTAGAATCACCATCAACATTTTTAGTCCATGAAAACTAACCCTAAAGGGTTGTTTCCCATCAGAGCAAGATGGGAAACCCAACTGCATCATGAGCAATGATGGCCATAGCAACTTTTTTCTAAACATGTCTCCTAAGGCAAGTGAAATAAAAGCAAACATAAACTATTTGGACTGTATCAAAATAAAAAGCCTCTGCACAGTGACGGAACAATCAATAAAACTAAAAGGCACCCTATGGAATGGGAGAGGATATTTACAAAGGACATATCCAATAACGGGTTAGTATCCCAAATACATAAAGAACTTCTAAAATTCAACACCCAAAACCAAATGATCCAATTAAAAAATGGGCAGAAGACATGAATAGACATTCTCTAAGAAGACATACAGATGGCAGACTGACACATGAAAAGATGTTCACCATCACTTACCTTCAGAGAAATGCAAATAAAAACCACGAGATGTCACATCACAGCTGTGGGAATGGCTAAAATCAACAACTCAAGAAACAACAGGTGTTGGCGAGGATCTGGAGAAAAAGGAACCCTCCTGCACTATTGGTCGGGATATAAACTGCTGTAGCCAATCTGGAAAACAGTATGGAGGTTCCTCAAAAATTTAAAACTAGAACTACCTTATAAGCCAGCAATTGCACTACTGGGTATTTATCCAAAAAATTTATTTATCCAACAAAGGGAAAAAGAGAGAGAGAGAGACAAATCGAGAAACAGACTCTTAATTATAAAGAACAAACTGATGGGTTACCAGAGGGGAGGTTGGTGGGGGGAATAGGTTAAATAGGTGATGGGGATTAAGGAGGGCACATATTGTGATGAGCACCAGGTGATGTATGGAATTGCTGAATCACTATAATGTACACCTGAAACTAATATAACACTGTATTTACTAACTGGAATTAAAATAAAAGCTTAAAAAGCCAAAACAAATAAAAATTAAAATTAAAATACAAAATTAAAAGAAGAATTACATTTTTATCCTTTCAGATGTTCAAGGGGTATTTGCTGATTCCAGATTTATAAATATAATATTTTATAGAAAAAAAGAAATATGAGTAATGAGTAAGAACATGCAGTTCACAGAAGGGAACATGCAAATTGCTAACAAACATATGAAAACATAGTCAAACTTTAATATCTAGAAATAAGCCACTAAAACAATGAGACACTGATACATATATTCCTCATGTTGGGAAACTAAAGAAATCAGAAAGCTGGATAATATCAATTAATGGTAATTGGGATAAAGATATTCTCAAGCACTTATGGTGGGCATGTAGTAGTAACATCAATTCTAGAGAATAATCTGATAGTCAAAGTAAGTTCATTTGTATTCAATAATTTATCAAACTTGTTCCTGAATATATATTCCAGAGAAGTTTCCAGAGAGGTTCATAAGGACACTATGGGCCTGTTAATGGCAGCTTTGTATGCAATATCAGAAGGTTTAAGGCAATCTACTTGCCCAACTCTGGGAGAAAGGCTCAGTAAAAGGAAGTGGATGCATAGTCTGGAATACCATGAAGGAGAAGCAATGGACTCGATGAACCCAGCAACATGACCAGATCTTAAATGATCTTAATATAGGGGCACCTGGGTGGCTCAGTCAGTGAAGCATCAGCCTTCGGCTCAGGTCATGATCCTGGGGCCCTCGGATCTAGCCCCATATCTGGCTCCCTGCTCAGTGGGGACTCTGCTTCTCCCTATCCCTGCTCATGCTTTCTCACTCATTCTCTCTCTCTCTCTAATAAATAAATCAATAATTTTTTTAAAATTCTAAAAAACCCCATATTTTAATATAATCTTGAATTGAAAAAAGAAACAAAATGAGATCTATATCACAGTAATATATTTTAATTACAAATACATACACATCAACATCTACATGAGGAAAATTTTAATACACACCTGAAAGACTCAAAGAATATGAACAATTAGGTATATATTGCTTGTACTTAGATGGGACAACTCAAATTGCAAAGAAATACTGAAATCAGGAGGCTTGTTGGTAATATTATGGTTGTAATTTTGAAATTATATTTGCTTTTGATCAAATGTTTGGTTGTGAGAATTTTAATTGGGGAAGAAGGGGCATATAAATGTAGGAGGGAAGATGGTGAGAAAAAACTTAGTATTGAATTTTAATTACAGCTATTAGTATGAATTCATATTTTCTAAAATATGTGTATATTTTAGTTCTATTCACAGAAATACCCCAGGAGCAAAGTAGGTTCCAGTAGCCACGAATAAGCTCATATCTTGAAGACTACGTCCGCCCCTCGCCAGAAGAAACCAGGGCTCTTAGGATTAATTCCAGGTCTGGGACAGAGAAAGTACAAAATGAAATAGGTGAATAAGTATGCAACTTATTGAATCAGAAAGCCAGAAAATGCTTAAAGAGATAATGGGGTCATGTCAAAAACACATAGGAGCCACCTGAAGGGATTCCACATTCCAAAGTTAGCTCAATTTGGACATGAAGAAGAAAAGTAATTGCAAGGAATTTTGATAGATTGAATTAAAACAACAACAACAACAATGGATCAAAAGAGGAAGGGATAGAGAAAGGGAAAGCTATTCTTTACAGATGAATGCTAGGAATAGAGTTAGAAAATAATTGTCTTGCAACTCCCAAGGTAATAAGAGAGAAATTGAAGGAATCATAGAAAAAAGACAACAGGGTAAAAACTGTAAATCTAAGTTCTTCATTTTACTTATCTCTCAACATTTCTGTAGCTTTGTAAATTTTACAAATAAAACAAATTCTAAAAACATACACACGGAATGCTGCCACATTTTTCAAGGACACATGCAAATATAAGGATACAGGCCAAAGAATGTATAATAATTGTTTATGGTGGGACTGGGAAACAGGAATAATGAAATAGGAAAAAGGGATCGTATTATATTGTAATTTGAAATGACAATATGAAGATTCCATTTTACTAGTGGAAAACAGAAACAAAAATAACTAAAGAAAAAAATGAATCATTATTTCAAGATCGATCCAGGCCCTAAAAAATCGGTTTCATTTTAAATGTTTTTTCTTTCATCTTTTATCAAATCTAAGCTCTGTTTATAATTTTGGTACACAAAATATCATAGAATAATATTTTCTTCTGTGGATCAGTACTATAATACCTATATGTTCAGATACACAACCGCGTAGTAAATGCCCCTTGCATTTTTATTACTTACAACACAAGACTTTCAACAAGGGATTGTGAGCCGGAATGATGTGAAGAGAGAAGAATCCTTATCGATTGGTGTCATTATATTAAAAAATTCATTTACTCAGAGAGAGATTTTGAAACAATGCCATTATCTCCAACCGTGTAAATTTTACACTTCTTTCCAGAATAAATATAATCCCTTGATGTAGTAATCACATGGGCATTTGTATATTAAAAGCATCTACTTAATTATATTTTGACTACCAAACCTGCCCCAAATAGGAGATTGAAAACATCAAAATAAAGTGATATGTGATCATCAAAGCAAGCAGCCTATCAACAGGACGTCCAGACATCAGTAACAAGATAACTCCCAGTGAGACATAATATGTTAGCACTTCTTAATTCTAGTATCAATAGAATCACACTCGTTTTTTTTCTTTTTTATGCAAAACAAAAGAATAAAGACTTTTAAATTAAAAGTGCCTGCATATGTAAATTGGTTAAAAGAACAGATTTCTGTGGAATTTATACACTGGGCAATCACTACAATTAGGTCCCATCGAGTTCTAGGATTCTAAAATTTAGGAAGGAGTTTGAGACGACAAAGAGGGATGGGGGTGGGTAGGTGAGAATACAGTTCACTGCCCGAGCCAACACTCAATCATCGGTCATTCTCACTTCATAGGCATCCTTTCTTGAAGTTCCCAGCACCCGAAAAGGACAGTGAAAGGAGACACTGAAATGATGGTCTGCGGCTTAGCCCTCAGCCATGAAATACCAACTTCAGTAATCTGGGCCCATCACCCAAGATTGTTTTCACACAGGGTAAGCCCTCCTTTGCTTCAGAAATCCATCAATCATGAAGTTCCTAGAACTTAAGCTTCAGAACCCCACCTCAGACGTGCACTTTTTTGTGTGCAAAATGCGTATCATTTTCCGGCACCTGGGTGGCTCAGTCGTTAAGCATCTGCCTTCGGCTCAGGTCATGATCTCGGGGTCCTGGGATCGAGCCCCGCATCGGGCTCCCTGCTCCGCGGGAAGCCTGCTTCTCCCTCCCCCATTTCCCCTGCTTGTATTCCCTCTCTCACTGTGTGTCTCTCTCTGTCAAATAAATAAATAAAATCTTTAAAAAACCTGATTCTAAAACATATGTTAAATGATAAGAAAAAACATTGGAAGAAAATTTAAAGCAAAACTTTTTAAATAAGATTTTATTTGAAGGGTGCCTGGGTGGCTCAGTCAATAAGCATCTGCCTTCGGCTCAGGTCATGGTCCCAGGGTCCTGGGATCGAGCCCCGCATCGGGCTCCCTGCTCAGCGGAGAGCCTGCTTCTCCCTCTCCCACTCCCCCTGCTTGTGTTCCCTCTCTTGCTGTCTCTCTTTCTGTCAAATAAATAAATAAAATCTTAAAAAAAATATATTTATCATGGGCGCCTGGGTGGCTCAGTCGTTAAGCGTCCGCCTTCGGCTCAGGTCATGATCCCAGGGTCCTGGGATCGAGCCCCGCATCGGGCTCCCTGCTCCGTGGGAGGCCTGCTTCTCCCTCTCCCACTCCCACTTGTGTTCCCTCTCTCGCTGTGTCTCTTTCCATCAAATAAATAAATAAAATCTTAAAAAAAAAATGCATATCATTTTCTTAAAGACAACACCAAAACTGCAACAAAACTGCATCAGCTTTTGGAGACATCAAGTCCGGATCTGTTAATTACGCAGGAGACCATTAAACGGAGGTGGCTCCGAGGCCATCAGGGCCTACACCGCGAAGCAAAAGCTAAGCCTATACATGCCTCGGGTATGAACTCAGAGCGCCAAGGGCAACCCACACGAAGGGCCAACAGGCTTCAAGCGATAGCAGGCACCGATTTCCCTACTCGGTTCCTGCCTTTTCTCTGCAAGGGCCTCTGGCCCCGAGCTCCTGTCGGTGCAGAGCTCCCACCCACTTCCAGACTGGTGCTGCCCGATTCAAATCCATTTTTGCTCAGATAAACTCTTAAAATTTCTAACCTGACTCCGTTTCTCTTTAACAGGTCTTCTGTCAGAAGAGGGAATCACAGGGAGCCCCCGGCCGCCCCCCAGGAGAAAGGAGCGAGCCCCCAGCCCACAGGTACCTGCCGAGCCCTGGAGCTCCTGCGGCTTCCCCGCTGCTTCCCGCTGCTGGGGGTGGGGTGCAGCCCCCCCTCCCCGGGATCCTGGCTCCTCAGCTTCCCCATCCGGAGCCTGCACTCTTCCAGCCTTCCCTTCTCCCAACAGGCTCCGAAACCGCCAGGACCCGCCAGCCCCGACTTCAAAACCGGACCGGGTCCAGTGGCGGATTGGGTCCGACTTAGAAATCGGTCCGGGTCTGGGATCTGACTCGGTCCAGGGTCTGACGGTCCGACTTTGAAACCGGGCCGGGTCCAGGGTCAGAACCGGGCTGGTTCCAGTGGGAGGCCTTAGGGAAATAAAAGTTTGTTTTAAGGCTGAACAGGTAGGTTAACCCATCATCCAAAGATAATCTTGAGTTCAGTGGGCACAGCGGAGAAGTTTTAAGCATCTTAGATAAGCGCATCCCCTTAGGAGGTGCCCTAGAGAAGGGGCCCCAACGCAGCCCTCACCTCGAAGGATGGAGGGAAAATTATTCGTCCTCCTCTACAGTTTCTGGTGACCGGGATGGGACCTGCTGGGACACCCGACTTGCTCCGGAGACTGCAGACGGATCCTGGGGGAACAGGCAGAAGCCGGCAAAAGGTAGGAAGTTTTGCAGAAGTCTCCTGGGTCTCTCTAGCTGTGGTGCCTGGGGGAAAGAAAAGGTAAAATTTCACGCTTCCTTTCCAAACTCAGATTGTCAGGGGGAAAAAAAATGTAAGAATTAGATCTTTGAATGGTGACTTGTGAATTTGCCTCCAGGTACCCATTGTTATCAGTTCTTTCCTAGAAACAGCTGTTGCCTTCTGTCTGTCTTGTTTTGTGCTCTGAGAACCTGGCTTGGCATTTGTCGGTTTGGGGGCCCTCAAAACGTGTCTGGGCAGAATTGTGCGCTTCAACCCCTTTGCAGCTAAGGTCGTACTGAGAGCATCAGCTCTCAAGGGGACAATTATCTGAGTCTTTCTTTTCCTTACCTTCAGGAGTGGCTCTGGATTTTGAGAGGGTGCACTATCTTGGGGGGATCCCTCTCGTGTCCATGGGGTCATTCACTACTGCCAGGAATTGCCAGGAATATTTACTGTTTCTTGTGGCTAAAACCCAACAAGATATTTGAAAGGATTTTTTTTTTTTAACTATAGGCATGCATACCTCGGAGATACTACGCTTTCAAGTTCCAGACCACCCCAAAAAAGCAAATACCGCAGTAAAACTAGTCAAATGAATTTTTTTTGGTTTCCCAGTGCATATAAAAGTTATGTTTAGGGCGCCTGGGTGGCTCAGATGGTTAGGCGTCTGCCTTGGGCTCAGGTCCTGATCCCGGGGTCCTGGGATCGGGTCCCGCATCGGGCTCCCTGCTAGGTGGGGAGCCTGCTTCTCCCTCTCCCTCTCTGCCTCTCTCTCTCTCTCTCTGACTCTCATGAATAAATAAATAAAACATTTAAAATAAAATAAAATAAAATAAAAGTTATGTTTACACTCCACTGTAGTCTAGTAAATGTGCAGTAGCACGATATCTAAAAAGTCAATGTACATACCTGAATATAAAAATATTTTATTGCTAAAAAATGTGAGCCATCATCTGAGCTTTCGGTGAATCATAATCTTTTTCCTGGTGGAAGGTTTTGCCTCAATATTGACTAATCAGGGTGGTAGTTGCTGAAGGTTGTGGTGGCATTGGCAATTTCTTAAAATAAGAAAATGAAATTTGCTGTATTGATCAACTCTTCCTTTCACAAATGATTTCTCTGCAGCATGCAATACTGTTTGATAGCATTTTACACACGGTAGAACTTCTTTCAGAATCACAGTCAATTTTCTCAAATCTTGCTGCTGCTTTATTAACCAAGTTTATGTAATATTTTAAATCCTTTGTTGTCATTTCAACCACCTTCACAGCTTTTTCACCAGGAATAGATTCCATCTCAAGAGAACACTTTCTTGCTCATCCGTAGGAAGCAACTCCTCATCTGTTCAAGTTTTATCATCAGCTTGTAACAATTCAGTCCCGTCTTCAGGCTCCACTTCTAATTCTAGTCTTGCTAGTCCCACCACATCTGCAGTTATTTCCTCCACTGAAGTCTTGAACCTCTCAAGGTCATCCATGAGAGTGGGAATTAACTTCTTCAAAATTCGTGATAATGTTGATATTTGGGCCACTTCCCAAGAATCCTGAATATTCTTAATGGCATCTAAAATAGTGAATCCTTTCCAGAAGTTTTCAAATTTACTTTTCCCAGATCTATCAGAGGAATCACTATTTATGGCAGATATAGCTTTATGAAATGCATTTCTTTTTTTTTTTAAGATTTTATTTTATTTACTTATTCATGAGAGACAGAGAGAGAGAGAAGCAGGCTTCCCGTTGAGCAGGGAGCCCGATGCAGGGCTCGATCCCAGGACCCTGGGATCATGACCTGAGCCGAAGGCAGACGCTTAAACATCTGAGCCACCCAGGTGCCCTATGAAATGCATTTCTTAAGTAAGATTTGAAAGTCAAAATGACTCCTTGACCCATGGGCTGCAGAACAGATGTTGTGTGAGCAGACATGAAAACATTAGCCTGGTATCTCCATCAGAGTTCTCGGGTGATCGGGCTAATTGTCAGTGAACAGTAATATTTTGAAAAGAATCTTTTTTTTCTGAGCAGTAGGTCTCAACAGTGGGCTTAAAATATTCAGTAAACCATGTTGTAAATAGATGTGCTGCCCTCTAGCACAGTAAATGAGCATTGGCTTCAACTACATCAATAATTTGCTGACATTGCATTTACCTTTTCTCTATAAAAGCCTCTCCCATAGCTCCTGTTGGTACTAACTATTCCCAGTTTGGCACTGCCTGATTCAGACTAATTTTTGCACAAATAAGCTTTTAAAGTTGTTAACACGCTTTAGTTTATCTTTTAACAATTTATCTGTGTGCCCTTTTTCTCAAAACCAAGATAGTCACCCAACAATAAAACTTGCTACCCCCTTCACAATAAATTTCCTAACCACATCTGCAATTGAGCTTTACACAAGTGTTAGGAGGGATAGACTGACATTTTGAACACTATAAGGTAGACAGTGTGCCAAATTTACTGAGATAAAGATTTCACAAATTATATAGGATCAGTTAAAGAAAAAAAAACATGTTATCAAATTCTAGGGATGGGGATAGCAATAGCTATTTCATTTAAGTTGTGAGGATTAAATGAGTTAATATATTAGTAGTATTTATTTATTTATGTATTTTTATCTTTTAATATTAGTATTTAAAAGAACAACCTGTTACATAGAAAAGCAATTAATACCTATTAGGTATTTTTAATCATTGTTTTTGTGGTATGGCTCTTTTTGAGTTTCTTAGTATCTTGTACAGGCAAACAAATTAGCTTTGATAAAGTAGTTTGCAGAAATGTAAAAAAAATATATATGAATAAATATATATATACATATATGTGTATATATATATATACATAAATATATTAAAGTGCAGCAAAATGATCCTATCAGAGTGCAATCAGGGTGGCTTCTAATAAAGAAAATAGAGGACAAATACATCAGTCTTGAGAGAAAGACAGTGGCTGAATGCTTTGACTCGAGAAGTATGAAGCATAAAAAGAAACATAAAAAAGATTTAAAAATAAATATAGTAACAATAAAAGCAATAACAATGAAAACACTGCAAAACAAAACAATGCAAGTAAGAGCTGTATTGTCAGTGAATATATAGAAAACAACAGAGAAATTCTGAAAGAGTGGAGTTTCACTGAGGTTTTGAGCCTAAGTACTAAAAAAGGGTCAAATTTTTTTTAATTAGGCACCCAGAGATTGATTTTAGAGGGAAAATGAATTGTAGGTGGTGGTGTACTGAGTGGAAAGGTGCCTTCCAACCATGAAATTTAAGGATGTGATTTCTTTGGGGAGTATAGATGCTAGTTAAACTGTTTTTAAACAGTGAGGAAAGGCATGGGCCATGGGGCAGGAATTTTGGCAGTGAAAAGGAAATAAAACTATTACCTCAGCCATGATTTTATTTAATCCTAATAAAGTCTCTTGCACTACTTCTCCAAATCTATCTCCCATACTCTAGACTCTTCTCATTTGAATCTGTTCTAAACACTTCATCTTAGGAATCTTTTCAATATGATGATCAAATAGTAACACTCCCTTTCTCAAACATATTGATGACTTCATTGTGATGTTTAAATTATGTAAAATTTTTCAGACTAGCCTTCAGGGTCCTCCAAAGTAAAATTACTTCCCATTTATTCTCTGACTGTTCCCCAAAATATATTCTGTGCTACTGCAAAATTATAGTATTTACCATTTTGCAAATATGCCTGAATTTTCAAGCTTCTATACTTTCATGGTCTTTCTTCCCCTTAGTTCAGAGTAAGATTTCCACATCCATATTTTGCATTCTTATATACACTCCCACACCATACCAAGAGCTGTCTTCTTTATCAAAACTTTCCTGATTGCTGTGGACTGAAATGTGTTCTCCACATATTCACATGTAGAAGCCTGATCTCTAATGTGACTGTTTTTGGAGATAGGGTTTTTAGGAGGTAATTAAGGTAAAATGAGGTCATATGGCAGAACTCTAATCCAATAGGACTGCTAGCCTTAGAGATACAGAGAGAGAGAAAGATTTTTGCAAGTACTCAGAGGAAAGGCCATGTGGGTTCAAAGAGGCCATCTGCAAACCAGGAAGAGAAATCTCATCAGAAAGCCAGTTTGGCTGGAAAATGAATCTTGGACTTTTCAGTCTCAGGAACTATGAGAAAATACTGTTTCTGTTGTATAGTTAAATTAACTGAAACAACCCCCCAGTCAATGGTGATTTGTTATGGCAACCTGACTTGACTAATACATTGATCCAAAATGAGGTATCATCATTTGCTTTTTTTTGTGCATGTATAGAATTTATTTTTTCTAAACTGTGTAATTATTATAGTCTGAAGAACATTGTATCTACTGTCATAGCTGTCTTATCACAGATATTAGGATAAAAATCATGGAAGGGAAGAAATATAAAATTTGTTTTTGTATACCCCAAATACATTATATACTGCACATTCACTATATAATTATTATATTGAATTGAAGTTATAAAAATTTTATAACTCTAACCAAGTCATGTCCTGTTAATAAAATTACTAAAAATTGACAAAGCAATCTTCTCTCTCAGAAGTTAAGAGTGAATGCTGGAGCCTAATTTTCTAAAAGTACTGTTCTATAAAATCTGTACATTGCATACCATACACACACATCTGAAAATCTATATGGATATTAAAAACAACTGCCAACTAATGTATATGAAACTGTATGAAACTAGAAAAGTCACTTTCTTCCTGGACCATATTTTACAGTCCTAAAAATAAAAGGAGTAGAATATGATCTCCAAGGCTCTGGATAATTTTCACCTCTGAGTCCATAGATTTGAGATGAACAAATACATGCCAACCAGTTTGTGATGTTTTCATTGTAGCACTTTCTTACAGTTACAGTCTTATCAATGGAGTGGCAAGGGCCCTTTAATTTGCTACTGTGTGGACTCTGATTAGAAATCATTTGCATCAATGAATCATGGAACACTGCATCAGAAACTAATGATGTACTGTATGGTGACTAACAGAACATAATAATAAAAAAAGAAATTTGCAAGACTGTGTTATTAAATGAACAAGAAGTAAATATAGGAATCCTCAAGGGGCACCTGGGTGACTCAGTTGGTTAAGTGTATGGCTCTTGATTTTGGCTCAGGTTGTGATCTCAGGGCTGTGAGATCAAGCCCCACATTGGGCTCCATGCTCAGTGAGGAGTCTGCTTGAGATTCTCTCTCCCCTGGCCCCTTCCCCCGCTCACATGTGCTCACTCTCTTTCTCTAAAAGAAATAAATAAATCTTAGGGAAAAAAAATGAATCTTCAAAGCACATTAATCATGTTCTTGGTGTTAGCTAATGCTTTGCATTGGGTGCTTTAATACGATGTTTGCCCTCACAACAATCCTATTATGTTGGTACTAGAACCCTATTCACAGATGACACCACTAAAGTTCAGAGCAATGGAGTTAAATTTCTCAAGATTTTGTCTCTAGATATATATACATATATAATGTTATATTATTATTATACATTATACATGTTTTATTATATAAACTATCATTATAACATTAATATAGTGTATATTTCTATATTATATATTTACATATTATATTACTACTGCATCATATATTATATGATATATAATAAATATTACATAATATGAAATGTAATAACGATATATAATAATATGATGCTATATATATATATATATATATATATGTAGTTAAAGAAGGGATGGGTGCCCTAAAACCTGTGTTTTCTTTTTTTTTTTTAAGATTTTATTTATTTATTTGACAGAGAGACACAGCAAGAGAGGGAACACAAGCAGGGGAAGCAGGAGAGGGAGAAGCAGGCTTCCCACCGAGCAGGGAGCCTGATGCGGGGCTTGATCCCCGGACCCCGGGATCATGACCTGAGCCAAAGGCAGACGCTTAATGACTGAGCCACCCAGGCGCCCCACCTGTGCTGTTTTCAATATCTTGTACTGACTAAAGCTTTAAAACAGCATTTATTTTTTTCTTTAAAAATTATAAAGAAATTAGAGAATAGGTGATCATTTGAAAACATATATTACTATAAGCTACCTATTGATGTCTGTAATGAGAAATACAAAGAAAAATACAAATAAAGTGTCTCTTGCTATGCTATGTATTAAAGTCTCTTATCTTAGGTTACCTCTTTCCATTTTGGCTTTTTGATATGTATTGTACATTTTCCCACAAGGAATAAACTGAATTCCACATATCTTTAATTTAATCTTGAAACCTGACATATTATATTGAATTTCATTTGCTCCTAAGTAATGTATGGTATGAGTTTGGCCCATCAAATTATGAAATTCAGGAGTTTTTTTTTTCTTCCAGGTAATGGAAAATTTTTAAATGACATTTCGGTTCATATTACATTTGGTAGTGTCATAGATAAGAGAAGAAAAAAGTGAAAATCTAAAGCATTTACATTTTTTAAAAGCAAGTCCACTGTTTAATCTCTGTAACCTCTAAGGGTTTCTTTTTTTTTTTGGCTAAAATTTAAAAAAATTCTTAAGCTTTTGCTGCACACATTAAGTTGGCCATTTTAAGGTGATAAGCACTTCATATGTTAGACATTTAGCATAGCTAAAAATCAACACTTTGAAAAAAATGGACTGAGGGGTTTGCCTACCAATTAAAATTTATTAAACTAAATTTAATGCCAAAAGTTGAGATGTAATTAGCTCAGAGCATAAAGCTGTGAGAGAAACCTGTCAATACCCACCCCCTCCTTCCTCCTACCTCCACTCCAGTTATGTTCTGATCTCTCATTTTTAACTTCTTTGCAACTTCCCACACTTTCCTACTTACCATGCAAGAGCCGCATCTGTTACATTCCCCCATGTATCCTTCCAACCTCTCAGTCCTTCCTTTAACTCATTACTCCACTCTGACCAGTTAGTTCTTCTTCGTGGACTACCAACCACGTGGATGGATGATAGTAGAAAATCTCCCCTGCCTGCAATTGGGACTGTATATGCTTCCATCCACAAAATGGGAGAACTCTTGATGGTCACATAGAGTTCTGATAATTCTCTATTTCATAAATGTCGGCAACCTACATTTAATTTATCTCAGTCTCTAAAACTTTGGAAATACAGAGGTATGCAAAAGCTTAGTATTCAGAGGACAGACAACAGTTACTGTCTGTCAGCATCACGCAGGTGTCCTTTCTCAGGGAGCCCAGGGGGGAAATTCCACTGACCAGCCTCGCCCAGCCGGCCTTGTCTCTTGCCCACATCTCTGCCCTTTCCTCTACTCTTCTGCTCCCAGCTGATCATCCCTCAGTTCCTCCCAGTGCTGCCACAGGTGTCTTCCTGAAACTCTTCTTTGCAAATGCTAGTCTCCAGCTGATAAAGTTGATGGCTCAGAACTCTCTCTTGATCAAGTCACAAGTAATTTGCTAAACTACTGTTATTACCTGCAAGAAATCTGCATACTTCTGAACTGGTCTTTTAGCAAACATCGAAACAATGTTACATATTTTTCCAGGCCTTCAAAACTGTTCTTCCTTAAATAACCTTTCTCCTTATCTACACCTACCTTTCCTTTAAAGCCAAACCAATTCCCACTTTGCAGTGAAGGTTATGACCATCATTTTTAGTGGTATCTTCCTTGTCAAACTCCTATATTCTTATTGTCTTCCTTGTCATTTGACTTTTAGTAATGCTATCTCATAATATTGATATATATTGATATAAATATATGTATATATATGTATTTTCTCTTACAGGCTATAAATGTGTTGGGGTTAGAGACTGTTCTCAATAAATTTATGTCAATTGTGATAGAGAAATTAAGGTAATTCAGGCATATATACAATCAAGGAATTTGGGAATTAGCTTCAAAATAACCAATCAACTAACCAATATTTATTGCCTACTTTGTTTATGAAAGATGTTAGTTTGCAGAGATTTTTAAAAAATGCATAGGTAGTAGTCTTTGCTTTCTTCTCAAAAGATTAATAGTGTAGTCTAAATAACATACATGACTATAAAATACTTCAAACAAATGCAACTAATCATAAGATGCTATAAAGAAAGAATTAATACTGTATCTTGCATTTCCCTTCAACCTGTAGCATACAGCACATATCAGTGTCTGTCCGTGGTAGGTGTCTCCTTGAGATATAAGGAATCTGAACATTTAAATGAAGGAGAAAGGAAATTACAATCTTTCTGAGATATATCTTCATTGAATGATCCATGCAAACTGTTGGAGATACTGCCAGGTGCTCAGAAATAAAATATTAAATCTTGCATCCTAGGGGAATACACCCATGTCAATAAATTTGTTTTAATATTAGATTGAATTTTACTTAATATAATATCTTTAGAATCTATGTTCATTGATATGTCCAAGACTCTGAATTGGCAAGATCCTGCATCTATTTCAGTGTATAAGCTATCTCCTTCCTTACCAGATCCTCTAGATCAGGACGATTGTGGAGGTAATGTAGTGTGAAGGGAGGGGGGGGGATTTAGCCTGGAATTAAGTGCTGTCCTTTCATGAAATTATTGTCCAAATGTAACTGTTGAAAGAGAGTGGTACATGGCTTTCTCTATAGCAAAGAGGATTTGAGAACTTTGGGAGTTCGGAGTTTTCAGTTGTACTTGTCTCTTCCTACTTTCCCCATATCATGATTTAGGTTCCCACTATCCACCCACCAAGGCCCCTAATACCCTCAGCATAGAGGCCTGGTGACCTTGTATGTCAAGTGGTACTGAAGCTCTATAACAGTTTTGGTCAGGCCCTGAGCCTGGGGCTCAAACATAACTTCCTGCAGCTGCATATAAACAACAAGCCACCATAGAAGAATTTCGTCTTTTGCTTCCTGTTTCCTTCTGTGTGCAGGGAAATTTTATAATCTCAATTTTTTTCTTTTCTCTTTGTGTTTTTTCTAGAGCCATGAAATGCACCACACCACACTGCACTGTGATATCATTACCGTACAAAATAAGCCCCACAGCCACATTATCTTTCCATTGGTTGCCTCCACCTATGCTCCACCCCATGTCATCAACAGTTTGAGCAATTTGAGCAATTTGAGTAATTACTGACATTATCAAATGACGTATTAACATTGTCTCCTTTTTCATGGCAAGTAAGTTATACACATGCTAATGCTCATCAATTGTTTGTGCAACTCAATTGCCAAATTCCTCTTTGTGATTCCCACCCTACCCAGTTAAGGTCATTCTTAATACTCAATATTTTATCAGTGAGGGTTCCAGCAGAAAGTATATGTCAAAACAAAATTAGTGATTAACAACAATTTAGTGCAGTGACTCTATCATAAAAGTGTAAAGGGGGTTAAGAGAAACCAATAACATGAAGCGGCCCAAGGCTAGCAACATGAGAAGCTATTACCTAGGACTAAATGGGCAAATAAGAGGGATACTTACTTGACTTCAGCAAGACCCAAGTGGGCCATCTGACAGGAGCCATGGGATTTGGTAAATACCCTGATCCCTCTTTCCCAGTGTACTCCAACCTCTGCCAGTTTGTCTCTATGGCCAAATCCTACAGGAACCATGGGGCAAGGAAGCTGCATTAATGTGGTCCGTAAAACCCAATCTTTCGATTCACAGAGCAGGTCAGAGAATATTGAATGGTAGCTGCATGGGAAAATGAGGGAAAAATGTACAACAGAACTTTGTACAAATGGAACTCTAATGTCTTCTTCTAAAATAAGTTTCAGTAGTCATTTAGCTATATAATAGTTAGAATATATTTTTGTCCTTTTAAGCTTAAACTCTAACTCTTTGACCTACCAAGTGGATAAAAGCATCACTTTTTGTAAAAAGGAATTCTCGACCAAGGTAAATTCTGCACTTGAAGAGAAATCTCCAGGATCAAGAGTAGCTTACTAAATAATTGAGAAGAAATGAAAAAAATAAAATTGTATTTAAGACTGGATTCTACATTTAAGAATCATGCCATTTAAAGCAAAATGATATAGAATCATGTTTCTCTGATATAAACAACACCCTTTGAAAGTGAATGACTACAAGGTACTTAAAGTTATGAAAGCCTGGATGCCAAGGAGTTCAGATCTGGACCTCATTCACTGTAGCAGCATGCAAGTGGGCCTGTGATTAAAGCTGAGAAGGGTGAAGTGCCAGGAAGAGAAGAGTAAAAACCAGGGACAACCCACTTCCTAAGGACTGGACTAATTTCTGTCCTACTCATCTTAGGTGGAAGATGCTAACCCTCAGTGCTAAGCCTCCCAATTATTAGATAATGTGATAACAGCCCTTTGGTTGGTTATGGCAATATAAGCAGCAGATTATCAGTATATATTTAGAAAATCAAGTGCAAAGAAAGTAGAAGTGGGCCATTCACAATACACCGTAGCTGAGATGCTGGGAAAGGAAGTCATTAATGTCACTACTCTATAAAAAATGTGAAATTTCAAAACAAGAGCCAAAAAGAAGACATTTCTTCCCTCCATTTCCATAAATTAGTATGTGCTTTCTGACAATTTTTAAAATATTTGAATTTCATAGAGGCTTATTCCTAGAGCCAGTCTACATAGATTTGTGTCTCAGCTGCAACATTGACAAATGGGTGCAACTCGAGCAATTCATTTAACAGTTCAGCACCTCAGTTTATTCACCTGGGATTGGAGCAAAAATAGCACCCACCCAAGAGTGTTATTATGTAATTAATGTGAGTATGAGAGGGTCTAAGTTAGAAGAAAACCCATGAAAGAGTAAGTACTATATGTGTTAGCAATTTTTACTATGACATACAAATGCAGTAGATTCAAAGGCAAACAAATATGGGTCTGTGACTATAACTTAGGATAAAAGGAGGTGAACAAAAGGGCAAAATGCAGCAATAATGTTTACTGAAGTCTATACTTATTTCTATTGGAAAACAGGAAAAATTTATAAATGATATGAAGAAAAACTGTATGAATGAAGTGAAACAGTATATTTTAAAGGTTAATAGTGAATGACAAGTCTAGTATCTATTCTGAATGTTTAATACAAATTCAAAACATATCAGTTAATCCTAATAGCTGACAACTGACAAAGGTTAAGAAAAAATAAAAAGAAAAATGCTTAATGCCATAACCTATGATACCAGGGAAACACTATTTAAAATAAGTTGTATAGCCTAAATATCTTAATCAGTAGAGAATAAAGGTAAAAATAAGGAATTTAAATTTTTATCTTAAGAAATTAGAAGAACAATTTAAAAAACAAAGGGAAACTAAGAATATGAAATTAATAAAGATATAGCTGATGTAAACTGAAATATAAAACAAAAGCTATTTGCAAAACTAAATCTGAAATTTGATAGTTTGAAAAGATTGCTAGAGTGGATTAACTCCATGCAGACATTACCAAGGCACAAAGATGGGAGCATTAATGAGAAGATCAGAAATTAAATAGGAATCAGAAGAATAAATACAGAAAAAAAAGTAGGCTGATTATGGACAAATACTTCAGTGAACTGGATGGTAGTGAATCTGAAAATTTAGGAAAAAATATGATTTCTTAGCAAAATACAAGTTACCGAAATCAAATCAAGGAAATAGGAGAAGGTGATAAGTCACTTACCACTGACAAAATTAAGAAAGTTTTTTTAGAGCTCCATCATTAAAAAGGACATGAGGATCAAATGGATTCACGAATGAGGTTTTTTTTTCCTAACTCTTAAAGAACAGATAATTCCAATACTGTTTATAATACTCCAGGCCATGGAAAAAATTAAAAATTAATTTATTTTATGAATATAACATATCCAAAACCTGACAAAAGTAATACCAAAAACTAATCTGACTTAACTAAGCATAGAAATGCAAATACAACAAATAAATATTAACAAAAAGATCCAAGAAATACAAAGATCTATTATGCAGTGTCCACATTGGGTCTGCCAGACTGGTGCAATATCAGGAGTTGTTTAGCACATTTTACCACCGCAAGTGTAGAAACCATCTGATGACAGCAATAGATAGATACTAAAAAGTGCTTTATAAAAATTCCATGGTTATGAATAAAAACTCTACACAGAACAGGAAAAATTTTCCTTGGGAAATTAATAGACTTCTCACAATATTTTGTTGCTACAGAGACTTGCATTTTATTAGATAAAATAAGTGTTTTCCCTGGAAATAAAGGCAGTTGATTACAAAAAAACCCTGGAGCTTTTAACTTTATCTCAATGTCACTTTAAAATATTAAAGATGGAGTATTAATTAAACATTGAGAGGTAAGATTTAAATATTAACTTGAAGACAACCAAGAGTTATACTTAAAGAATGAGAATCAACATCTTGGAAGTGCTTGGGGGGAGCTTAATTCACACTCTACAGTTTACTTCAAGACAGTATTTTCCCCAGATGAGTTCAAGTTATTGCAGTCAATTCTGGAAAATATAGTGCAAGAAGCAAAATATTTTCAAAGGAATAGAAATAGCTCTGAGTTTTCTTCACTTCCCACTTTAGTATATTTTATCACTAGATCTAGGGTAGACAAAGGCAGTGGTGGCCATTTATTATCAGAGAATATTACCCTGAATTGGACTAGAGGCCTTGCATTTTGAATATAAATGATGGAATAAAAAACAAGCAAGCAAACAAACAGCATTAAAGAAACTTTGTTCTAATTTGTTATTGTATACTCTGCTAATTAAGGGGAATCATGTGTTACTTAATTTTTGTCCTTGTACCTTGAAATCTATAAAGGGGGCTACTTAGTTGGTAATGCCAATTTAAGATTTTTTTTAAAGCCCCACGTAAGCATTGTCAGATGAATTTAACAGTGCTTTGATTTCATTAATTATGCTCAATTTTAATTGAGGGTATTTGCACATCCACTTGCTACAGTATGTTAGAACCCTATTTATAGTCATAGAAAATTCCTGAATTAAAAAACTAAAATGCGAACTCATCTGCTTTCTCATAAGATAAAGGAAAATACACTGACTAAACTGTGCAGAATATTCTATATCTAACATTATTCTGATAAATTGAAAGCAAAATATCACCTTTCCCATTTAAATAGAATTCGATCTTTCTGAAAATTTGATTTGTAAAATGTCAACTTCCTAATTATATATGAACTATTAGCATTATCCAGCTCAGTATGAAATCACTATCTGCCTCTGAAAATAATTACCCAATGGCACCAATCGTATGTTCATAGCTCAATAAATTAAACAGAGGACTACAAAAGCAAAATTTACAAGAACAGAAATTGTAATCTTTGGGTTCTATAATCTTCATTTCACAATCACTATTACTTATGGACTTGTACTCAGTGCAGAAACATTGTCCCTTCTCAGGAGAAAGTTACTGTCTAAAGTAGGATACAGATATAAAAATCAAAATTCAATGGATAGGCACAAAAGAGTGATGTCAGCAAATGGTGGAATAGAATTTTTCAGCCCTCATCTGTTAGAATTAATAAAGAATTTCATGGAGCGCCTGGGTGGCTCAGTTGGTTAAGCGACTGCCTTCGGCTCAGGTCATGATCCTGGAGTCCCAGGATCGAGTCCCGCATTGGGCTCCCTGCTCGGCAGGGAGTCTGCTTCTCCCTCTGACCCTCCTCCCTCTCATGCTCTCTGTCTCTCATTCTCTCTGTCTCAAATAAATAAATAAATAAATAAATAAATAAATAAATAAATAAATGGTTAATAAAGAATTTCAATAAAGTTGCAGGATATAAAGTCAACATAAAAATCAGTTGCATTTCTGTACCCTAACAATGACTATTCAAAAGCAAACCAAAAAAAAAGAAGAAGAAGAAATTAAGAAAACAATCCCATTTACAATAGCATCAAAAAGAACAGAATACTTAGGGGGGTTCCTGGGTGGCTCAGTCGTTCAGAGTCTGCCTTCGACTCAGGTCATGATCCCAGGGTCCTGGGATCAAGCCCTGCATCAAGCTCCCTACTCCACAGGAGGCCTGCTTCTCTCCCTCCCACTCCCCCTGCTTGTGTTCCCTCTATTGCTATGTCTCTCTCTGTCAAATAAATAAATAAAATCTATATATAAAAAAAAAAGAACAAAATACTTAGGGATAAGTTTAACCAAGGAGGTGAAAGATCTGTATCTGTATGCTGAAAACTATTAAATATTGAAGAAAAAAGTGAAAAATGTGCAAATAATCAGAAAAATATCATGTGTTCATAGGTTGGAAGAATTAATATTGCTAAGACATCCATACTACCTAAAGTGATCTACAGATTCAGGGCAATCCTATCAGAACATCATGTTGTACACCTTAAATGTGAACAGTTTTGTCAATTAAATGTAAATAGAGCTAGGAAGAAAATCATACTAAGAAAAGAGCTGTGATATAGGTTGCATGCTATAACTCTGTAGAGTAGGGATTTTGTTCAGCTGTGAGTAAAAGGAGGTGTCCCAGGAAGGAACATTTGGGGTGAGAATAGAAAAAATAGAAAAGAGAATTAGCAAGGTAGAAAATAGGCATTTCAAGCAAGGAGAAGAGCTCATTCAAAGGCCTAGCTAAGGAGAGGCATGACTATGCCAAACACAGGTAAGATGTGGGATACTATGGCCATAGTGGAAGAAAGGGAGAATGGCAACCCACGTTAACATGGTGGCAACTGGTAAGGAGAAAAGAGGATAGAATCTAGCGCTCCTTCAGAGATATGACTTGTAAGATTTTGTGACTAGCTGGATGGTGGTAGGGAAGCTGGGAGAAGGATTGTCTTAAAATAACAAGCTTCAAAAATTGGCAACAGAGCAATGCTAGTCACTGAGATATGAAATATGATAGGTCGAGAGGTTTATTGGAGGAAATGACAAATTTAGTTGGCAGCATGTTGAGTCTGAAGTGCTGCTGGAAGATCTACTTGGAGACCATCATAGTGAGATATACTCATAGGCCCAAAGAAAGTCATTTGGGAACATAGGAATGATAGCCAAAACCATGGGTAAAATGTCTAGAAACTGGAGAGAATGAGAAATCATGTTACAGTAATTAAAAGTCACTAAGTCTAACCATCCATGGAGCTCGAGTCTGTTTTTAAGTGTTTTCTTCTAACATATCCAGGAGATAGAATATACTGTCTCCTGAACCAGTCAGTATATTTATTAGAAATTCTTCTGTATGATCTATTAAAATCTCTATCTAGATTCAATTCTTCTTTCTTAATGCTCATTTTTTTCCCATTGCTTCCCTTCAAGGACTCCACTTACACATTGCTTAAAGCTGCACAGTTCAATGATGCTCTGTTCATTTGTTTGCTTTTATCTCTGTCTTTCATTTTGGGTGGTTTCTGCTGTACATCTCCAAGTTCACTAATCTTTTCTTCTGAGATATCTAGTCTGCTGTTCACCCAACCCTTTGTATCTTTCATCTCAGATATTGTGATGTCCATCTCTAGCAGTTTGATTTGAGTCTTTTTTTAAACCTTTGACCTCTACTTAACATACTGAAACTTCCCTCTAGTTCTTTCATATATAATATATTTTAAATAATTTTGATGTCTTTGTCTCTTAATTCTTACATCTTTGCCCTTATGCACTGGTTACAACTTACTAATTGTTCTCCCCATAGTCATATTTCTCTCTCCTTTGCCTTCATAGCAATTTTCAATTACATGTCAGACTTTGTATATTTTACCTTGTTGGGTATTGGGGATTTTTGTATCCCTATAGGCATCTTGAACTCTTTTCTGAGATACAGTTAACTTGCTTGGACACAGATTGATCCTTTAGTATGTTGCTTTTAAGACTGTTAGTCAGGACTATAGTAGCATGTAGTCTAGGGCTAATTACACATAGGGTTGCCAAATTTAAGTAGAAGTATAGCATACCCAGTTAAATTTTAGGACAGCAACAGATAATGTTTTAGCATAAGGATGTTCCACGTTGGGATATATTTATATATTTATTAAGTTTCCTTGAAGATTCAATTCATTCACTCATTTGTTAAATCCTAATGAATCTCAAATGTTCTATTATGGACTTGGGAGGTTGAAAAAAAAGAATAATGAAGTAGAATATACTGTCTTATTCCTTGAGGAGCTTATAACCCAGGTAGGAGTCACACAAGAAGCAACAACAAAATATTTTTTTTTAGCAACAGATGAACAAGTATTGGCACTATTTTAGAATTTTAGTCCAATGCCCCCAAAAAGTAAGCAATAAATATTTATAAATGTAAAAATGATTATTTACGATGGGTGTTGTTTTAAGCAACATTACACAAACTCATGAGTTTGACCTGCTTAAAGAATGCATACCACCGTGCTCTGCACAAGGTGGATTTTAAATGAATTAATGATGACATTTGCCCCAGGCAACTTGTAAAAGCCCAGCCTTGCATACATGTGCTTTGGTTGTATTAGATGGTCTCCCGAGACCTATTACCATTCTAAGAGTAAAATGTGCAATAGGATCCACCTATATCATTAATATTGAAGCAGGAATTTCTCCAACACTATTATTATTTCATATTCTTGAGGCAATTTAAGAGCAATAATAATTAAAAAATCCATTACTGAATTTCCAAATATTTTTACCTCAAGCAAATGAAATTGAATAGTAATTGTACTGTATATATTTCCTGTTAACTTTGCTTTTTGGCCACTTTGTCAAATAGGGGTATGTTAAAAGAAGATTTTTTTTTAATATTTTATTTATTTCTTTGACAGAGAGAGAGCACAAGCAGGGGGAGTGGTAGGCAGAGGGAGAGGGAAAAGCCGGCTCCCAGCTAAGGAAGCCTGATGCTGAACTTAATCCCAGGACCCTGGGATCATGACCTGAGCCAAAGGCAGACGCTTAACCGACTGAGCCACCCAGGTGCCCCAAAGGAAGATTATTCAAAACTGTATTAAATAAGTACAAGGAGAAGAATAAGATTTATATGTTATTTATACTCCAGTGGCTCATTTAACTTTGAATTAACCCCAAATATTTATGATCAGCTGAAATTAATGACGGCCTTTTAAAATGCAACTTATAATTACACAGAGAAAAAAACTGTAAATTTAACAAATGTTCTGCAAGATAATATAATTACATAAATTGAATATCATACGAGTTGGGGATTATGGTTTGATGCAGGATATATATCCAAATCTAAATTAATTTGACTTTAAACAGTGGTGCTCTCTTGGGACACCTGGGTGGCTAGGTTGGTTAAGCGTCTGCCTTCGGCTCAGGTCATGATCCCAGGGTCCTGGGATCAAGTCCCGTGTCGGGCTCCCTGCTCAGTGGGTAGCCTGCTTCTCCCTCTGCATGCCGCTCCCCCTGCTTGTGCTCTTTCTCTCTCTCTCTTTTTGACAAATGGATAAATAAAATCTTTTAAAAAAGCCAAAAAAAGTAAAAAAATAACTAAATAAACAGTGGTGCTCTCCTTAAGGCAACTACCAACAATTGAAACAATTAGGTTTTTTCACATTTTGGAGCAAGATCTTTTTCTAAGCAGAAAGTTTAAAAGACTGCACATGAAATTTTATTTCATTTACTAGGGAAAAAAATATCTGGTTTGGGAAATTTGAATGGTCAAATACTTTGAAAACACCTTCATGGTCTAGTTAGCTGCCAGATTTCCAGGGAGAGATTGCTCTTCAGTGGGTAGTCACAGGAAGCATAGATGAAGTGCTTGTGTGTTATGGATAAGTACAGTATCTGAAATCATATTAGATGAAAATTTTCTAGCACTTTAAATATAGACCTAAAATATTTCTTTGTATATTTGAGACTTCTAACATGCTTTGATTTCCAGAAAATACAAACTAAGGATATCCCCCTAAATATATTCTTTCATTGACATCTCTTTCTTCTACCTCCTGAAATTCATTGCATATCATGCTATTTCACATGTGTAAGTGCCCTGGTTTTAAGTGTGTATATTACATTTATGAAAAAAACGCAAGAAAAAAATAATGAAAGTATTATGCACAAAAGGAACACTTAATGTTCCAAATCCTAATTAACATTCCAGAGGTTCAAAATAATGATCTTTTCATTTGTCTCCTTTATTTCCCTATTTCCATAAACTGGATGTTATTTTTCATACATAAGTCTTCATATTCTTTTATGAAATACCCAATTTTCACACACCCCTTTGTTATTTCAGACAAAAAACTTCTAAGTGCACAGTGATCTACACAAAGAAAATCCTGCAACTTGCTTTGTTTCTAAAAATTTTGATATTTAACCCCTGACATAGAACCATTTCATTTAGTATGTGGCCTCTGTAGCAATAGCTAGTAACTTAACGGTAGTCTCAGAGAGGAGATGAAAAGCTCCCAGCTGTGTTGTAAGCTAGTGCAGTAACATCTAGAGACGGGTGTGTAGAATTGCTTTCTGATTCTGGGGATGGTAAATCTACACGAGAGATTCCCCCATTATATAACCTTAGTCTACAAAGTTCCTACATATTGCAACATTTGCATAATTGTTAAGATGTAATTAAAGGGTTTGTGGTATACCTTCCTCATAAGGTACAGGTTGGTACAGGTTTATTTTTTTCTTTGAATTAAGAATACCCTAATGTTTTCTAAATGAATCTCCCTAATATTTTGGAACACATATTTTGATGTCAAAATTGATCAAAGCATTTTGATCATCTATAATGTTTCATATATCTGATAACTTATAAAGCTTCTTTTAACAATCTTTGGAAGCCTAGTTTTATGATCTATTAATTACATTTTAGTGTCTTTATGCAACTATGTCACTTTAAACAGAAAAAATAGAATTAAAAACATGCTTGCTTTAAAATGAGAACTACAGGTAAAAGTCAATATTAAAAATATGTTGAACACCCTGTCATTAATGGTTGATAGTACCTTGTTAAGTTAAAAGCAATATTGATAGGAATACATAAACACACATATAATGGTATATTAATGTAATAGAATATTACACAGTCTTAAAAATTTTAGGAATATTAATTTCATGAAAAAAATGTTGGCAGTCCAATATATACTGGAAAAAACCACTGCTCAAAGAAAATATAATAATTATTTAATTCTGAGGGGGAAAATAGTAATTTTACAGTGGAGAAGTTGGGCAGAAATCCCCTTACCCAAGTGGTCTGCTTTTATGAGACAAATCAGGGTGTGCCACCTTATAGAAAGCAATGAGAAGACAGAATCCTTTCTCTGACCTACCTGCAAACTGTCACCTGGACCTCGTCTTGATGAAACATCAGGCAAACCCCATTTGAGGGGCACTTAATAAACTGCCGAGCCTGTATTCTTTCAGTGTCAAGGTCAAGAAAATCAAGAAGTTGAGGAAGTGTTACAAATTGAAGGACACTGACAAATACAGCACAATATTCTGGATGTGAATACTTTTGTTGTAAAGAACATTATGGCAGAAAACGGCAAAGCTTGAATGGTATCTGAGGACTAGATAGTAGTAATTATCCAAGTTAATTTCTTGATTTTGATGGCTAAAGCATACCAGTGCAGGAGAGTGTCATTGTTTATAGGAAAGGACATTAGTTTGGAGGCATGTTGGAGCTCCATTTTGCAATCTACTCTAAATGGCTCTGGCGGGGAAGTAAGCTCTGCTTACTGTTCTTGCAGTTTTTTATGTAAGCTTGAGATTATTCAAGTAAATCATTAAATGCAATTAATAATTATATGCAGCCTAGTTACCCGGATAACTGAGAAACACAATCTAGTTACGTTCTCATCCCTCTGTTCAGAAGTTTGTTTTCTAGTGAATACCCCTCACCTGGGAAGTTCAGTGAGTTCCCAAGGATTGCTTTTCAGTTCCACAGATTCATCTCAGCGCTCACTTGTCCTTTTCTCCAGCCAGTGTCCCTCCAGATCTCTGACCACCTGGAGCCCCCAGATGACCTCGTGCGTCTCCAGACTGCAACTGCTTTCTCTGCATGACTTCTCCTCAAATGCTGGGATGGTTAATAATTATGGGGCAATTTGGCTGAGCCACATTGCTCATATACTTGGTCGAATATTTTTCTGGATGTTTCTTTAAGGGTTGTTGTTTTTATTTCTTAGATGAGATTAATATTTAAATTGGTAGATTTTGAGTAAAGGGGCTTACCCTCTATAATATAGGTAGGTCTCATCAAACCATTTGAAAGCCTCACTAGAACAGACTGATTTCCCATAAGCAAGAGGGAATTCTGCAGCAGACTGTCTTCAGATTTGAACTGCAATATTAACTCTTCCCTGTGTCTCCAGCCTCATGGTTCGTCCTGCAGATTTTGGACTCACCAGCCTCCATAATCATGTGAGTCAGTTCTATGAAATCTCTTTCTCTCTCTGTCTCTGTCTGTGTGTACCTGTGTGTGTCTCTCTCTGTCTCTGTCTCTGTCTGTCTGTCTCTCTCTATATAAACAACTATTAGTGTAAGGAGCTACTTTGGGGTCCTGAGAAGAGCAAATCCAAGAAGCCCTACATAGATTAAGGCAGGCCTCACAGGACAGAGGGTAGTTTCCATCCCCAAGAGGAATCTACTAACATCTGTCTACATTAAAGTCTTCATCAAACAACAAATTTTACTCCAGGAGGAAGAGTGGGGCCTTCCTTCTCTGTTTTAAGGGCTATAGACTTTCCTGCCTGCTCGACAATAAGGCATCTTGTTCCTTTGAGGAGAGTCCCTAATTTCACTCAATACTGTAATCTAGATCCCATTTCCCAGGAAGGGAAATCATTTACATTTTCTTCTCTAAAACTTGCTACATTTCTTGAGTTTTCAACAATGAGCTTATAGTACATTTATGATCATAAAGATGTTACTTAAAATAAATTAACCATTCATTAAATTTGGACACAATATTTAATAAATACTGGCAGATAGCTTTGTAACTTTCCCTACAATGTATAAATTACACATTGTAACTGTTATCATGTACTTTAATTACTGGCATATTTTGTCCAGATACCACTGTTAAACCAATTCTGCTTGGTGTCTTGTAAATAGTATTTCAGAGTATCCTCTCAATGGAATGGAAGTCTGCTTGAGATTCTCTCTCTTCCTTTCACACTGCTCCTCCCCCCACTCATGTGTGCATGCGCTCTCTCTCTCTGTCTAAAATAAATAAATACATCTTAAAAAAATTGTTTTGGCTATTTGAGTTTCTTTGAGATTCCATGTGAATTTTAGGATGAAATTTTTTATCTGCAAAAAATGCCTTTTGGATTTTAACAGACTGCATTGAATCTCTAGATCACTTTGTGTAGTATGGACATCTTAACAGTAAGGCTTTCCAATCCATGAACATGGGATGCTTTTCTATTTTGTTTATGTCTTCTTTAATGTTGGTAGGCAGTGTTTTACACTTTTCAGTGTACAAGTCCTCCACCTCTTTGGTTATATTTATTCCTGGTATTTCACTAATTTTGGTGGTATTGTAAATGGTATTGTTTTCTTAATTTCTTTTTTATTGTTCATTGTTAGTGTATAGAAACATAACTGATTTTTGAATGTTTATTTTGTATCCTACTATTTTCCTGAGTTTGTTAATTATTTCTAACAGATTTTTTATAAGAATCTTTAGGATTTTCTATATATATCATGTCATCTGCAAACAGAAATGATTTTATGTCTTCTTTTCCAATTTGGATGCTTTATATTACTTTTTCTTGCCTAATTTCTCTGGCTAAGATTTCCAGTGTTATGTCAAATAGAAGTGGCAAGAGTGAGCATCCTTTCCTTCTACCAAACCTTTGAGGAAAAGCATTTGGTCTTTCACTGTTGTATATGATATTAGCTATGGGCTTTTCATATATAACCTTCATTATTTTGAATTAGTTTCTTCCTATTCCTAGTCTGTTGAAAGTTTTTATCATGAAAGTGTGTAAATTTATCTAAATATTTTTTGTATCCATTTAGATGATCATGTATAACAGTTTTTATACTTCATTGTGTTAATGTGGTGTTTACATTAATTGATGTCTGAATCATTCTTGGATTCCAGGAATGAATCCTATTTGGTCATGGTATATAATCTTTTTAATGTGCTGTTGAAATCAGCTTGTTATTTTGTTGAGGACTTTGCATCAATATTCATCATGGATATAGGTCTGTAGTTTTCTTATGTTGTCTTTAACTTTGCCTGGTCTCATAGAATGAGCTTGGAAGTGTTCCCTTCTCTCCGGTTGCTTTTGGTTTTTGTTTTTCTGTCTGTTTGTTTTTGAAGAATTTCAGCAGGATTGGTACTAATTTTTCTAGACTTTTCCAGTGAAACTAATCTGGTCCTGGACTTTCTTTATTGGGACATTTTTGATTACTGATTCAGTCTCCTCATTTGTTATTGATGTGTCTGGGCTTTCTATATATGAGTCAATCTTGGTAGGCTATGTGTTTTTAGGAATGTATCTATTCCTTCTAAATTGTCCATTTTGTTTGTGTACAATTGTTAATAGAATTCTTGTATATTTATTTTTTATTTCTGTGACATTTGTTGTAATGTCCTCTATTTTTTTTTAAAGATTTTTTTTTTTTAATTTTTTATTTGAGAGAGAGAATGAGAGACAGCACGAGAGGGAAGAGGGCAGAGGGAGAAGCAGACACCCCGCTGAGCAGGGAGCCTGATGCGGGACTCGATCCCGGGACTCCAGGATCATGACCTGAGCCAAAGGCAGTCGCTTAACCAACTGAGCCACCCAGGCGCCCTCTCTTTTATTTTTGATTTTAGTTGAGTCTTCTCTCTTTTTTTACTAGGTATGTTAGCTAAGGGTTTTTCAATTTTGTTGATCTTTTCAACAAACCAACTCTTAGTTTCATTGATTTTTTTCTATTTTTCTCCTATTCTCTATCTGATTGATTTCTGCTGTAATCTTTGTTATTCCTTTCCTTCTGTTAGCTTTGACTTTAGTTTGTTCTTATTCTTCCAGTTTCTGGAGATGTAAAGTTAGTTTGTTAATTTGAGATCTTTCTTCTTTTTTAATGTACATATTTTATAGCTATAAACTTCCCTCTTAGGACTGCTTTGTGTACCCAACTTTCAGGCCATAACTTTAATCAATATTAGGTACCTTATAAAGTGTGTTTAGTTATTATCCTTTTTTCCCCCACACTGGATCCTCATTCTTTTGTGTGATAGGTATTAATTGAATGCCTTTTCTGTGCCAAGCACTGTATTGTAGCTGGTGGACATCACAGACAAAAAAAAGAGCAGTTATCACAGTATAATAAAGACCTTAAGGGAAGTAATATATGGTGATAGAAGAATATGATGAGCTCTGTATCAACTAGATGTTCTGTCTGCAAGCAAAAAATCTAAGTCATTTTGGCTGACAAATAAGGATATGTGCTGTATTATATAACTGGAAGTTCAGAGGAATGGCGAGCATCATGACTGTCTTGATCTTACAATTCTGTCTCCCTTTCTCTGTGATTCTCCCAGTCTGTTCTCCTTTGTATTTTGGGTTCATGTTCTGAATGATAACAAGGAAGCTACAGCAGTTATGGGGTACACATTCAAAAGGAACAGTGTCTAAAGGAAGCAGAGAAAATATTGCTGGCCAAAAGGATGAGATTAACATTCCTTATAAATGGATTTCAACAAAGTTTTCAAGAAACACTGCTTACAACTATGTGTAATATACTCTAATTTTCTATTCTATTTAACTTTTTAAAAATTCTGGTCACCACTAAATATATTTATTTAATGACTGACCTATGGAGCACTCTCTAAGGGGTCAACAATTGCTTAGATCTGTCAGGGTCAACCCCTAGAGCTAGATACAGTCCCCAAAACTGCCTGGTGTTGGAGGTTGATAGCAAGATTTCAGGAAAGAGGACATTACAATGTCTGCCATAGGCTCCTAACCCAACCTTGACAGGTTGTCGTGGGAGGTGAAGGTATTTGAAGCAAAGTAACATTCAGAGAAGTTAAAAATTCATTATGGCCAGAATATAGAATAGGAGATCAAAAGTTTGAAGATGGGCATTGAAGGAATTTTAAGCAGTTGGGACTTATCCTAAAGCAAAAGGAAGTCATTAAAAATTTTAAAGCTGGGTGATAATAATAGGAAGGAAGATAATTCAAGGTGTAGTGTAAAAAATATCTTAGAAAAGTATGCCATGTAGCTGAGCTCATGGTGGGATTTAGAGGGGATGGGTATATGGACAAAGAGATTGAAAGGGTTAGAAGGATTCTCAAGATCTGTGTAGTACACCAAGGAAAATATTAGCCATTAGTTAGGAAACAAGAATATTGGCTAGATTGAAGGGGAAAAATGAGCTAAAATTTGGAAATACTGTGTTCCTTTGTCTTTGGGACTTTCGGAGATAAATCAAGAGTCTAAATCGGGATTTGAAAATCAGTAGCATACAGAGAGAAATGGGATTAATCTGCAAGACTATGGGGAGTGAGAGAATCAGACAGGGGGAACCCTAAGGCATACCAACATTTAAGGGGTGAGCAGAAAACAAGCACCTACAAAGTCTGGAAAAGTGTAGCCAGACATGTGGGGAGACCTGGAGAATGTGATAGCAAAGAAGCTGAGGGAAAAGAATTAAAAGAGGAAAACCAGGAAGTGCTATAAGGAGGTCAACTAAAGATAAATATGAAAATTGCATATTGGATACAGAGGAGAGATAGACAGAGAGAGATCCCTAACCATCCCTGGAGAATAATGCCACTGGAACTCCACGTGACTGGTGACCGCCATGTGCTTAAAGGGTGTGTTATCAAATGAACAAATGCTTCATTTCCATAAACTTGACTGTGAAGGGCAGGAGGGGCATCTAGCTTGACAAAGACAGACAGTTGAGGGAGGAATTTATTTTTGTTAAGATAGAAGAGACATGCAAATAACTTAAGTAAATATAACAGCACACTTTGTAACCACTAAGTTGCCTAGAATGTTGTGGCCAAGAGGTACTACATATGCCCTAAGAAACATACATTGCAGTAGATCAAAATGAATTGGTGTTCAGCGCAATCAATGGACCTACTGCATTTTCACAGAGATAACACTTCTCCATCCTGGTTTTCCGTTCAGAGCAGGTAGTAGCCAAGGATCATTGTTATGCTTCTGCAGAAACAGTGCCACAACACTCCTGCAAGCAAAGGAGAATGGTTACCTCTGTGAATGTGAAAATAGTCCTGCAGCCCAGCACAGGCCCTGTTGGCAATGCATTGCCCAACAAAATACAAGTGGTTTGCTCTCCCGGTCAGTACTTCCTCAGAAAATCTGCCTCCTAAGTTAACTACAAGGAATCCTTCCCCTTGGACAGAAAGTTAACTCCACAAGGGGTATAGAAACCACTACCTTTCCTGGTTTCTCTGAAGGCATTTGCATCATTTCATATCTCTATATTTCTAGGGGTACTAAGCATCTGTATTAATGGAACATATAGCTGGGATTTCTAAATTATGTGGACACACAATACTAAAACACAGTAGGTCAAAGAAAGAAGTATTGCTCCAAAGGCTCTGAAAGACCAGTAAATTCCTCTACTCCCTATTTCGTTTCACCCTCCATCTTCAACAGGATAATGTCAACCCACTTTGCTTCATATTCAAGGCCCTATGAATCTGGCTTTCAGATCACCATCTTATTTTCCCTAGCCAAATACAGGAATTATTTAAGCCACCTGGTCTACCTTGCTAGCTGCTTGCCTTTGCACAAGCATTATGGAAAGTCATCCCCATTCTACTCCCTGTTCAATCCTCCTCAACCAACAGGTTCCACTACCTGCTGCATATTGTCTTCTCTGAACACTACCTCTCTTAATTACTTATGCTACAGGTTTTGATATCAACTTCATAAAAATTGTGGGTCATATATAGCTTCCTCTTATATATCAGATATTCATTCAAGAAGTATCAATTGAGGAGTTGCGAGGGGCCATACAGTGCACATAGAAAGTTCTTACAGTTCTAGGGGGAGATACAAAAGAACAATTGTATAATTGCCATTCAAACCCATATCTTTTGACGTGACCCCTAGCTAAACAGAGGACTCTAGAAGTCAATTTGTTGTACTAGGTAGCACAGTTTTGGAGTTAGAGATGCCTAATTCAAGTCTCAACTCTGTGTGAAATAGGGTAAACCAATTAACTTCTCTATAGCTCAGTTTCATCACTTGTGAAATGAAACCATTACTATCTACTTCTTAGGTTTCTTGAGAGAATTAAATAATGTAACATATGTAAAGTTTTCTTACACTAAGTGGTTGCTCACTAAACATGTACTGAATGAACAAATGAATCTTTAGATCTGTGTGAAATGATTAAGGTGATATATATATGTAGGTATATACACATAAATATGTGAAAGTGAGACATAAGAATCAAAATTGCAAAAAAAAAAAAAAAAAAGAATCAAAATTGCTGCTCCTGAAAGCTAAAGGAAATGAACACAAAAATATGAACAGAGAAAAAATATTATGACAAAAAATCCAAAAAGAAAAATGAATGGCTCTCATATTGTTATTTGTTAGATGCTTACTATGTGCCTAGCACTGGGCTAAGGAATTTAACTGTATCTCTCAAAACGAATCTGTGAATAACCTTACTTCACAGATATCAAATTAAAGCTTGGGAAGGTAAGTGACAAGGCTAAGAAGTATCATATCTGTTTGTGTATGTTTACTGCCCAGAATACTGACCATAACATGGCAAAAGATTTTTTAACACACATACAAGAATTTTTCACATCAAACCAGAATAAACTGCACCAAGGCTGCAACTCTAAATTATTAAGTTTTCATGTTCTCTATGCGTGGCTGACTTGTTGACATTCACTGAAAACTCAGTAAGTGTTTAATAAATAAAAGAGTAAGTTTTGTATCCAAATGTTCAATTTAGAATAGTCTTCTGTAGTCTTAGGAAAGTCACTTGTGTATTTCAAGTATTATGATACTGTTTACTTTCCAATCCCCAGCCCACACAGTTTTACAATTTGTGTAAAAAAGGTTTTGTTTTTTTTTTTTTTTTTTGCATTCCTGAAATTGAGGCATTCTCATCTTCTAAAAGTGGATGGGATTTTTGAAGATGATCAAAACTCATTCAAGGCCAGACCTGGAAAATAAAGAGTGTGAGCAGACTGGGCCCAACAGTTGTGGCAATAACTAAGTGGTCATACAACAGATCAGATAAATGAATTCAGGTAAAAGAGGTGTAACAAATACTCCTTTGCTGTTTTGCACATCACTGTCACTCCACTCAATTGTTTGGTAGATTTGATTGATGCAAAAAGCATGCCATAGAAAGAGTACAGATAACCTCCATCTTTATTTTCTATCCCTTTGGAGGAAATGCATAATCAACACCATGTAGAATCACTCACTAGCAGAATCTATCTCAAGATACTGCTTTCATCTGACATTGTGAGTTATAACACTTTGCATTTGTAGAGTGATTTATGGTTTTTACATATTCTGCAGTTAGTTAACTTCCCAGTGCCTCCAGGATGTAGTTGATAGTATTTTCACTTCCTTTTCCTCCCTGAAGCATTGCAAGGACATTTCCCTCACAGAGTGTTTCTGCCACATCATTCTAATCTAAGAAAGTGACTAATTCTCTTTGGATTTTCACATTCTTTCGGAACTACTCACTTTTTTAAATCCCGTATTTATGTTGTTTTCAATTTGATTTTAAATTTTAAATATTAAATCATACCTATTCAGAAAAGCCCCTTTCTTGACATGAAAATCAGCACACATCACAATACCACCATACCAGAAGCACTGAGACAAAATATAGATTAATATGGCTACATAATTCAAAAATAAAAAATATTCACATAGCAATAAACATCATAAGCAAAGCCAAAAGATGACAAACTGAGAAAATCATTTAGCAATTTTATATGACATTGTGGGTCACAATATTTTGTACTTGTACAGTGATTTATGGATTGAACATAATTACATAATTGCCATTCAAATCGATATCTTTTGGCCCCCAAGTAAATAGGACTCTGGAAGACAATTTGTTGTACTAGGCAGGGCACAGCCTTTGGAGTTAGACACACCTCAGTCAGGTCTCAACTCTGTGTTACCTAAGGTAAACCAGTAAAGTGTTTGGTGGCTCGGTTACTACACTTGTGAAATTAAGCCATTACTATTTACTTCTTAGATTTTAATGTAATATAAGTGGTATCACTTACTTGTGGGATTTCAAAAAGAAAAAAAAAAGTCAAACTCTCAGAAACAGAGTAGAAAAGTGATTGCCAGGGGCCACAGCCCCTGTGGGAATGGAGAGAGGTGGAGAGAATGGAGAGAGGTGAATAAAAGGGTACAAACTTTCAACTATAAGATGAATAAAATCCAAGGATCTAATGTAAAACATAGTGACAATAGTTAATAACACTGTACTGTATAATTGAAATTTGGTAAGGGAGTATACCGTAAATGTTCTCACCAAAATAAAAAACAAAACAAAACAAAAATGCAAGGCATGTGTTCATGAACTCAATGAGGGGAATCCTGACATAATGTTTACATATATCAAATCATCACATTGTGCACTTTGAATATCTTATAATTTTATTGTCAATTAAACCTCAATAAATCTGGGAAAGTAAAGTGAAATACATTACATACAGACATTTGGGAATCAAAAAGAATGATAATGGCAAGAACTTTAAAATATCAAAGATGTTAAAATGCAGTAGTTATTATTTTGCTATTATTAATAGTAGTAAAGCTAATTGGCCAGTACTGGAAGTTGCCAAGATCTATATCATGACTCTGATGATTGATAAAGCCATCTAGTTGCAGTTTCTTTTAGCTGTATTTGTGTGATCATGTGACAAAGTTTATTCATATTCTATTTCCTGAGAAAATAAGAAGGGACCCATGGTGAAATCCCATTGGTATTTTCTCTTGTGTCATTTGGAATAAAAAGTAGAAAGCATCTCTCAGCATCTCAGGAGATTTTGCTACCTTCATATTTAAAAACAGGGTTTAGATACTGAGTGTATCAAAAGAAGGATTCCATTTCATGCCATTTCTGAAGACGTACAAACCGAAACCAGAATCAAGTTGATTGCTAAGCAAGGGGGATTTAAACAAGCCATTTGCAGATTTCATTCACTCTCAGTGCCTATATGCAATTGTGGTTTTTTTTATTATTATGTTATGTTAATCACCATACATGGTGATGGGTATTATATGCAATTGTGTTTTGAGAAAGATAGTAGACCATACCAAGCACGCTTAAGAGCAAGAGTTAGAATCTATTAGTACTTTGCTCCACCAAGACAGAAAAATAATTTCATGGTAATGTCAAGAGTTTCAGGCACTATTCAGAGATTACCCCATAACAGTCGCCTAGCAGAAAATTCCTATGATGAAATCAGAAACCACCCCATCAGTACCTCAGAATGTGACAGTGTTTGGAGAGAAGGTCTTTGCAGAGGTAATTAAGTTAAAATGAGGTCACTAGGATGACTTCTAATCCAATATGACAGGCATCCTTATAAGAAGAGTATTTATTGTTTTTAAATATTTTATTTATTAATTAGAGAGAGAGAAAGAGAGAGAGCACAAGCAGGGGGAGTGGCGGGCAGAGGGAGAGGGAGAAGCAGGCTTCCCGCAGAGCAGGGAGCCCAATGTGGGACTCGATCCCAGGACCCTGGGATCATGACCTAAGCCAAAGGCAGTTGCTTAACCAACTGAGCCACCCAGGTGCCCAGGAGTATTTAGACCAAGATACAGACAGAAGGAAGATGATGATATGAAGACACAGAGAAAAGATGGCCATCTACAAGGCCATCTACAAGAGAGACCTGGAAGAGACCTTCCTTCATGACCCTCAGAAGGAACCAACCTTCCCAATGTGTTGATCTCAAACTTCTGGCCTCCAGAACTGTGAAAAAATAGATTTATGTTATTTAAGCCACCCAGTCTGTGGTGCTTATTTATAGGAGCCCTAGCAAACCCATACAAGGGCTGAACCATATGTAGTCCAAATGGCAATTTCTTAACCACCATGATTGATGCCTGGAAGCTTGATTGGGGCAGCATCCACATGAGAGACAAAAGTATATATTCATGTAGATCCCTACATATTTCCCATATGAGGTATGGGAAAATTATGTAATTATAAAGGGTAGAAGTAGATGTAGAAACACAAAAAGAAAATATTTAGTGACAAAACCACATGTTGAGTATTTTCTACTCATGTAGGTATATTTTCCCTGTAAACTTCAGGAGATTTTCTACCTTCATATTAAAAAAGTGTTTAGTTACTGCATGTATCAAAACGAGGATTCCATTTCATGCCATTTCTAAACAGAAAGCTCAACCTCTTGTAACTGAAATTAAATGTTACAAATATATATTTACTTCTATAATTGCCCTTAAATGTATTTATTTCAGAAGCTTTAAGATTGGAGTGAGTCATCTAAAATATATAATAGAATGGACTATAGTTGTGTGCCTTGCCCCAGTAAAAGAATATGTATTAAGGAAAAGCAATTGTTTGATGATGTGTGGGACACACCAGATCTATTTGTATTTTGCCTTTTGAAATAGTCCTTGTATATACATATATTTTATGCCATACAGCTCAAGGGCTGGTGATTATCTCTTTAAAGGAACTGCTAACCATTTCAGGAAATTGTTGAATATAATATCTGAAAATGATTTCAGAGTGTGAAAACATTTTATACTCTTTGCAAATCAGATGCATTCGGCTGGAAGGGACTAGCTTATGTTGCTGGCTCTATTTTGCATGTTTTTAATACTTAAGAGTTAGATGGTTTAATCTTTGGTTTCTTTGATAAGGTGCAGGTGCAATTACATTGATACACCTCAGTAAGCATCCTCCCTTAACTTAATGTGAGTTTTCAAGTTTGCCTCATGACATGACATTTTCTGCTGATGGCAGAATAGTAAGCAAATTAATGGGTCTTTTTTCTGTAGATTTTTTTCTGCTTCCAGTCACACCTAGAGTTAATGAACATAGAAAGTTCACTCAGAGTTGATCCAAAAAGAAAAAGGAAACAGTAAAATTGCAAGCAAAAATCTCTAACAAACTTGGGCTTGAAGCCAGTTTTAGAGTAACACCCTAATTAGTTTCTTTTGCTGACAAGGGAAAATGGGAATAAGAGAAAAACAGACATTCATAGCCATTAGTATAGGGTCTCTACTTCTGTAGACTAGCGCCCTAGTGACTTGGTCGACCTCATCACATCCCTGTGAGATCTGACCTTGGGTCTAGACCCTATTTGCCTATAAATTACATTAATTAAAAATACACAGTTCTGGGGTGCCTGGGTGGCTCAGTCATTGAGCGTCTGCCTTCGGTTCAGGTTGTGATCCCAGGGTCTTGGGATCGAGCCCCGCATCGGGCTCCACTGGAAGCCTGCTTCTCCCTCACCCACTCCCCCTGCTTGTGTTCCCTCTCTCGTTGTCTCTCTCTCTCTCTCTCAAATAAATAAATAAATAAATCTTAAAAAAAAAAAAAATACACAGTTCCAAGGGGTATATGGGAAATTTCTATGCCTTCCTAAAGTGTTGCTATCAGCCTAAAACTCCTCTAAAAAGTTAAATCTTAACAAAATTTTGCTTTATTTTTTTTAAAGATTCTATTTATTTATTTGAGAGAGAGAGAATGAGAGAGAGAGAGAGCACATGAGAGGGGGAGGGTCAGAGGGAGAAGCAGACTCCCCGCTGAGCAGGGAGCCCGATGCGGGACTCGATCCAGGGACTCGATCCAGGGACTCGATCCAGGGACTCCAGGATAACGACCTGAGCCGAAGGCAGTCGCTTAACCAACTGAGCCACCCAGGTGCCCCAACAAAATTTTGCTTTAAATACACAGTTCTACTTTGCAAAAAAACTGTTAAGAGAATGAAAAGGCAAGCCATAGACTGGAAGAAAATATTTGCAGAACACATATATAATAAAGGACTAGTATCCAAACTGTACAAACAATTCTTAAAAATCAACAGTAGGAAAATGAACAACTCAATTTAAAAAATGCACAAGAGACTTGAACAGAAACCTCAGCAAAGAAAATATACAGATGGCAAATAAATATATTAAAAGATCCTCCGTATCATATGTCTTTAGGAAATTGCATATTAAAACAGCAATGAAATACTACTACACATCCACTGGAATGGCTAATATCTGAAGCCTTGACAATACCAAATGGTGACAAGGATGCAGAACAACAGGAACTTGCACTCATTGTTGCTGGGAAAACAAAATGGGACAGTCACTTTGGAAGACAATTTGATAGTTTCTTATGGAACTAAATATACCAGATAATCCAGCAGTTGTGCTTCCTGTTATTTACCCAGATTGGTTAAAAACTTACACCTATGCAAAAGCCACACTGATATTTTACAGCAACTTTATTCATGATTGCCAAAATTTGAAAGCAACCAAGACGTCCTTCAGTAGGTAAATGGGTAAACAAGCTCTGTGGTACATCTATACAACAGGGTATTATTTAGCAATAGATAGATATGAGCTATGAAAAACCATGGAGGAACCCTAAATGCACACTGCTAAGTGAAAGAGGCCAGTCTGAAAGGCTACATATTATATAATTTCAACTATATGACATTCTGGAAAAGGCACAACTGTGGAGACAATAAAAACAATCAGTGGTTGCCACAGATTCGGGGAGAGAGGGGGAGCATTAATGCATTGAAAATAAGGACTTTTTAGGGCAGTAAAACTACTCTGTATGATACAGTAATGGTGGATACATTTGGAAAAACTTAACAGAATCAACAACACAAAAAGTGAATCCTAATGTAAACTGTGGACATAATAAGGTATTAATATATTGGCCCATCAGTTGTCACAAATGTGCTACACCAATGCAAGCTGTTAATAATGGGGAAAACTACTGGGGCGTGGTGGAGAGAGGGCCTATGGACAATCTCTTTACTTTCTGTTCAATTTCTCTATAAACAGAGGATTTATCAAAAAATAAAGTCTGTTAATTTTTTAAAACTACACAATATTATAATCCATTGAAAGAAATACTTCCTAAGATTGGGACTAAAAGCAAAGGTTATGTTCTTTGTGGGAATCAAGTAATACCAAGTAGGTTTTATGCCTAGATTCTACCCATTTTTATTTAGTAGGTCTCAGCCATAATGGCATTTGGAAATGAAGGAAATATATTTTTTCAGCCATTTTCACATATTCCAGACTCTTCATTTCAATACTGTTAGAGAACAATGGGGAAAAAATCTTCTAATAAAATATATACACAAAGATACAATGTTATTAGTTGTGCTTAATGCTCTATGAGCAATGACCAAAGGAACAAATAATTTTACATTAACTCCTACATAATGTTTCTTATTCACTTGGACATTTTTGAGAAGAGTGTCTAATTTTTTTTCAAATAATCATATATTTAATATGATTCTTTTCCTTTCTAAACATAGCATTTCTTTCATTTCTTCCCCCACCTCAATTATTTTGGACAAGATTTTTTTTTTTAGAACTGGTTCTTGCTTTAATTAGGTAAGTTTGTGGGGCACGTGGGTGGCTCAGTTGGTTAGGTGTCTGCCTTTGGCTCAGGTCATGATCCCAGGGTCCTGGGATTGAGCCCCACTTCAACCTCTCTGCTGAGTGGGGAGTCTGCTTCTTCCTCTCCCTCTGCCCTTCCCCCCCATGCTCTCTCTCTTTCTCTCTCTCTCTCTCAAATAAATAAGTAAAATCTTCTAAGAAATTAGGTAAGTTTGCTCTTTGCATTTTGGTAATTGTTTATTTTCTATTTCATTTATTTCTGCTTTTTCCATACTAATTTAGACATTTTAGTTTCTTAGGATTTATTTTTGTGCTTTTATTCATTGAATAGGATTCTTATTTACTTTCACCCTTTTTTCCTTTCAAAAATTTTATTTAAAGCTCTACAATTTCTTCTCAGTACCAGTTTGATCACATTCCACAGTTTTTAACTGGTGGTCCTATTACTATTGTCTGTAATTCAATAGCTCAGAGTTGTGAATTTGAAGAACTCTATAAAACTATATTTTAAAAAATGCATTTAAAATACAATGCATAGACTTTTTATTTATTTGTTATTGATTATAAATTAATTTTAAGACAGAGAATAGTGATTGTATAATTTTTTTCCTTGAAACCTTAATGAGGTTGTCTTTATGGCTTAACACAGGGCCAATTTCTGTGATTGTTTATCTTTTTTTTTTTTTTTTGAAGATTTTATTTATTTGACAGAGACAAAGCAAGAGAAGGAACACAAGCAGGGGGAGTGGAAGAGGGAGAAGCAGGCTTCCCACTGAGCAGGGAGCCCAATGTGGGACTTGATCCCAGGACTCTGGGATCGTGACCTGAGCTGAAGGCAGACGCTTAATGACTGAGCCACCCAGGCGCCCCAGTTTATCTTTTTTAAAAAATAATATGCAGTCTCTCTTGGTTGTTTGTTTTCAGGAATGCTCAAGCTTCTTAATTGAAGGATTCAAATCCACAGTATCCTTATTTAAGTCTTCTCTCCTTGGCCTATTCAATGAGCAGAGAATATTTAAAGTTTCACAATGTGATCATTTTGTTTTCATAATCTAGTATTTTCATCAATTTCTATATCAGATTTTTCAAACTTGTAATGTGTGTAAACATTCATGACTTTTGTACTTCCTAGTTGGATTTTATATTCCATTAATATGAAATATCTCTTTGGATGCCTTTTAAATGCCAAAGGCTTGTTGTGAAATAATATTAGTAAATCTGTGATTTTTAAGTATTTACCAGAAAATAGCTTTTTTTTCTTCTCTCTCTTTCTCATTCTTGCTCTCTCACTCTCTTCTTTTCCTTTTCATAAAATAATAAAACCTGTGGCAGAAACCAAATTATGCTAAAAGGAAAATGAAATATTAATAGTTTCCTTTTTTTTAAATTAACCAAAATGTCTTTTCTACCTTAAATTTATTTAAAATATTCCTCTGGAAATCTAAATCATGAATCTATATCATATTTTATGCAAGCATTTTGATTTGGAGTAGTTGAAGCTATGATTCCAAAGTCCCCTTCTAAAATAAAGATCATTTAACAGAAAATTATCTAAATTATCTTATACTTTTTCTATCCTGATCAAGTTTCAAAATCCAAATTTGTCAATTCTCACCTCTCCTCTGTAGAAAACAGGCATTTCATTTTTAATATTACATATTTGAAAGTAAGTATGTATAGAAAGGGAGAAAGTTGATCATTTTAAAGATTCAAGCTTTATTTTTAAAAATAAGGGGAGAAGGAAAATGTCAGACAATAGGGGAAGGCCCATAAACTGCTAAGAGACGCAGCACTCTGCTGCACGTTCCCTCTCTCAAGGGGGTTTGCTGCCCTCTGTTGGTCTTTGCAGAAATAGGATGCCGAAAAAAGGCATTAAAAAGGCAAAACTAATTTTTTCAAAAAACGTCAACAAACGGCACGCACCTGTTAATAAAGGTCTTAAATAATTGTCAAAAAAAAAGAGGCAAAACTATAAGGGCTTGAGTCTCAAATATTTCAAAGGACAGCTTCTGTGGTGTATAAAATAACCTTTGTTGAGGGATCCATGAGATTCTAAAGCTGCCTCATGCCTGGTCCCTATGAAGAAAGCAGGCATTAAGGATCCCACCATGTGAGCTGTCAGTTTTATGTTATCTGATCGCACCCACAGGTAGGTCTCCCTAATGATGACAACCATCTATACAGTCTGCACAAACTAGACCGTATGATACAAACTCCATACAAAACTGCACAAGAAATGTACTTCATGTTGAAAGATGATTAAACAACTTTATAGGACACACAAAGAAGCCTATAGGAAATAAGAGAAACAGCAGGTAAAAGTTGAAGTTGATGGCAAAAGCCGGAAATGGCACAAAAAGAGATAAGAACACCATAGAGAAAACAAAATTTTAAAAAAGAGCTCACTGCAAGAGTTCACATGTTGAATGAGCAGCAGATACACAGCTAAGGCTATTGTTCCATTCTGAAAGGAATCCTAAGACAACAGGAAGCCTGTTTGAGATAAATCCCTATACATATATACTCCCCACTCTATCCTTACAACAAACCCATCTTACCTAAGGTGGGTTAAATATATTGCTTTGCTTCCATGTGAAATGAGAGGTATTATTTTATATAAGCTAATTTAGATCTACAAAGGTCTTAGTGATGAGTATATGTGGTAAGTCCCTAAATATGATAATGAAAGAAGATCTGGCCCCATTTTTAATTTTTAGAACATAGGATTCTAAAACATAGACGAACTTTTTTTTCCAAACTTTATTTTTTAAGTTTTTCCCTCTTTACTGAATTATAATTGCTAAGAATTATAATATATTTAAGGTGCAGAATGTGATGATTAATGTGTATATACATTGTAAAATGATTACCTTAATCAATTCAGTGAACACATTACTCATTTCACATAGTTAACCTATTTTGTGTGTGTGATGAGAACACTTAGGATCTACTCATCAAATTTCAAGTGTATAATACAATATTGTTAACTGTGGTCATGTTGCTATACATTAGATCCCCAGAATTTATTCATCTTATAACTGAAAGTTTATACCTTCTGACCAACATCTCTGCATTTTCCCCTACCACTAGCCCCTAGCAACCACCATCCTACTCCCTGTTTCTGGGAGTTTGACTTTTTAGATTCTATGTGTTGTATTTGACTTTCTGTGTCTGGCTTATTTCAGTTAGCATAATGTTCTCCAAATTCATCCATGTTGTCACAAATGGCAGAATTTCCTTCTTTTTTATGGCAGAATAATATTCCATTATACATATACCACATATATCCATATATGTGTGCATACACACAAACATGCACACACACATATATCACATTTTCTTTATCCATTCATCTGTCAGTGGACATTTTGGTTGTTTTCATATATTGGCTATAGTCAATAATGCTTCAGTGAATGTGAGAGTATAGAAACCTCTTCAAGATACTGATTTCATTTCCTTCAGATAAATACCCAGAAGTGGAATTACTAGATCATGCAGTGGTTCTATTTTTAATTTTTTGTGGAACCTCCAAACTGTTTTCCATAATGGCTATACAAATTTACATTCCCACCAACAGTGTACGAGGATTCATTTTCATTCACAGCTTTGTTAACACTTATCTAGTCTTTTTAATAATAGCAGTGAGGTGATATCTCATTGTGGATTTGATGCATAGTATCCAGATGATTATGATGTTGAGCATCTTTTCCTATGTTTAATTGGCCATTTTTGTGTCTTTGGAAAAATGTCCAAGTCAATTAATAAATAATAAAAATAGGTCAAGTAATGATCAAGATGAGGACCTTTTAAGGATTATGCTTATTTCAATTCTGGGTTCTTGGGATTTAAAAAAGAAAGAGAAATAAAGAATTAGAAAAATTATACTTATGGAAAAGAATGGTCCATACATACATACATAATTGGTGTTCTAGAGAATAAATTTTTTAGTGGAAGAGAAAAAGTATCTTCAGATATATAATTAGAAAACTAAACTTTCTGAAATACAGTGTTGAATTTTCATATTAAAAGAGGAAAAAGTGGTAAAGAATTACTAATTCCTGAACACATACTTACTGGAGTCAGAAAAAATACAATTTTTACAAGAAGAAAAAAATCAAGTATCTCAGAGTGTTCCACTGAACTTCCAATGTCAGCAAAGTTTTAAGTAAAATAAAGTGCAAAAAGAGAATTTTATTCCTATTCATTTTTTTCCCAGAAGTATTAAGGAAATAGATATTCATTTTCAAGCACATATAACTCAGGAACATAGGACCCATGAGCTCTTCTTGAAAAGAAAAGTATATTTGAAGGTGAAATCCAGTCAACTCAGAGCAAATATAGAACAAGGAACTCAGGAAGGGAATCTGTAGTAAATGGATTGGGGATGAGCGTTAAATTGATTTACATGTAAAACTGTAACTAAACAACTCTGGGAACTATGGTTACAAAGCAGAATGTGGAAATTATAAACCTTATTAAAAATAAAAATATAACAAAATCAATAGTTTAGAAGAATGGGTGTAGGAGGAAGTGTAAGTAGATTGATTTCCTCATTTCATAATGAGGAGTCAGTAGACTTTAATAGTTGTTAATGGACTCTAATCTCCTGCAATGTTATTCATAGTCTTTGTTCTTGAGAGGAACCCCTCAGGAAATAGTATCTCTTATCATGAACAAGCATTTTCCTGAATTTCACCTATTCCTACAGAATCATGTAAATATTCAAGAAAAATGTTATAGTTTAAAATTGTATATATGGAAGTTCATACCACAATAAAATCTAGAAAAGGGAAAAGTTAATATCCATTCTAGAAAGAAAAATAACATTATTATTCATTCCAAAGAAAAGCACAAAACAGAAAAGGAAGACTCTCAGGACTTCTGGAAACTATTCAATTTTTTATAAAGTTCATTTTCATCAAAATGCAATCATTGCTGAATCATCACCTTTTAGGAAAGAAATTCAATCTGTGGCATTAACCCCTATGTATAACTATGTGCTCAACTGTTATTAATATGTGAGCTTGATATGATAAACATAAATCATTGTCTCTCTTTCTCATTTTGTTGTACAATCCTAAGTGACACTAATATCAACAGTTTACTACTCAACAGTAAAATTTTGTAGTAGAACATCAAACTAATTGACACACTCTTTTTTTCCTAATCTGTTACTGTCAGAGACTAGGACTTTAATAAATAATCCTATGATGATATGAATATAATTTTGATGAACACAAGCATCTTTAGGAATTTTCTTTACTAGGGGAAGGTTTCTATGCATGACTCTGCCATGACATTGGCTCAAGAGGACCACATTCCTGCCTGTAGACCCAGGAGTAAAACATGAAGTGCTAGTTGCTTTACTCAGCAGTTTGGCATGCAGCTACCTGAGAAATGCAAACTACCTCTGGACAAATTAACCCCTAAATTTCTCATCCATCTTTTCTGATTTCTTTTTTTTATCTTTAGCTTTCTCTAACATTCTGTATTCTACTTATTTATCCTGTCTATTGTCTGTCCCCTCCACCAGTATATATATTCAATGATGGAAGGACTTTATGTTTGTTCACTGCCATGCTCCCAGATCCTAGAAATTTGAGACATATTTGTATTTCACTAGGTATTTGTTGAATAGACAAATTGAATGCATGAATCTACAAGCTATAACCATAAGTTATCTGCCATAAAACTATATTTTAGAGGTGCCTGAGTGGCTTAGACCATTAAGCGTCTGCCTTCAGCTCAGGTCATGATCCTAGAGTCCCGGGACTGAGCCCCAAATCCGGCTCCCTGCTCAGTGGGGAGTCTGCTTCTTCCTCTACCCCTCACCCTGCTTGTACTGTCTCTCTCTCTCTCAAATAAATAAATAGAGAGAGAGAGAGCGCAAGCAGGGGGAGCAGCAGAAGGAGAAGGAGAAGCTCCATCCCAGGACCCAGGGACCATGATCAGAGCCGAAGGCAGACACTTAATGACTGAGTCATCCAGGTGCCCCAATAACTAAAATCTTTAAATATATGTATATAATTTTTAGAAGGAAGCTGTCATTTCCAAAAGGAGTCATCACTTTAGTTTAGCCATATTACATTAAGAATATCCTTAAATTTTTGCATGAAAGCACTTGTTAAAAACTAAATCTGTGGCCTCTAAGTGATTCTGATATTGATATAATTGTCCCTAATCCTATTAAGTAGTCACATTTAAGTGCAGACAGGCTCATGTTCAAATCCCAGTAGCTCAGTTTACTAAAACTGTAAATGTACTGGCTATATAGATTACATACTGAGTATGTAGACTTTGGGAAATTACCTAGTCTTGCTAAAACTCATTTCTGAATTGTAAAATGGAGTGTATAGAGACCTCTAGTGTTTATCTATGCCAATTGTTCTTTCATTTTGGTGTTAGATGATTTTTTCTACCTCTAAAATAGAGCAGGACCATAAGCTAGTCCTCACTAATTGGTTATGAACATAAGTTGCTTTGGTGAACAAGGAGTTCCCCTGTTTAAGGTCGTGTAGCACAGGATAGCAAAGTCTCCCACAGTCAGGGCCCCTGAGTCATGGATAGCAGGGCTTTTACCTGACTGACTCATGCTGACTATATACTGTAAGAAAGAGATAAAAATCTGTGCAGTAAGCCAGTGGGAGTTGGATTTAATCTGTTATTGAGACATAATAAAAATCGTGAATAATCTATGAGAATGATATTTAGCTCCTAAGATTATTGAGTAAGTAATACATGTAAAGCAATAGGCTTGGTGCTTGCACAACTCTTCTAAAAGTTTGTGATTTATATTATTACTATTATTAGTTACCACTGTTGTAATTTCCTCTTCATTCACTTAATCATCTTAAAGTAATCTCAAGAAGATACACGAAGAGGGAACAGATGAGATTGAGTAAAAGAAACTATAAAAAGATGAACATGGGAGTTAAACTGGCTATAACATTCATAATGACAAAGATGATATACAGAAGTTAACTGCTACATCCACAATATTAGCTTAAATTTCATTACATTAGACAAGGCTTCCAAAAAGGGTGAATTGTAAGAAAGAAGAAGTAGAAATAAACAATATCTGAAAATATTCTAATCCAAAGAAAAACTCAATTTATTAGCTTTAGTTAAAGCAGTTACATGGAAATGAAGAAACCTACACCCATCCCCTCACCAACACGTAGAATACAGGTTAGAAATAAAAATACGTTACTCGATTTTGTGGAAATAGAGAAGCTTTTTCTAAAATCTGTATAGAAAGGCACAAGCTTAGAATATATTAAAACAGTCTTGAAATGGAAGAATGAAGTGACAGGAATCACTGTACTCATTACTGTGATTTACAATATAGCCACATTAGTCAAAACAGTGTAGTATCAGCAAAGGGGTAGATACAAAGATCAATGAAACAAACAGAATACAAAATCGAGAACAGTTGTACACAAAAGTGCCCAAATAATTTTTGACAAAAATGCAAAAGCAAGTCAACAAAGAAAGAAGAGTCTTTTCAATAAATGATGCTGATGCAATTGAACATTCATAGGCTAAATTAGTTAATTAACCTAAATCTCACATTGTATCTAAAAATTCAAAATGAATCGTGGACTTAAATGTAAAATGGTAACACTATAAGATTTTTAGAAAAAAACCATACAGAAAAACTTTATGATCTAGGGCTAGGCAAAAAGATCTTAGACCTGATATCAAAAACATGGTAAGAAAGAAAAAAAACATAAAGTTGTACCTAGTCAGATTTTAAAATTTGCATTGTGAAAGGCCCTGTCTTTTTTTATTTAAATTCCAGTTAGTTAACATACAATGTAATATTAACTTCAGGTGTACAATATAGTGACTCAACACTTCCTTACATCACCTGGTGCTCATCAAAGTGCCCTCCTTCAGCCCCATCACCTATTTCACCCATCCCCCCACCCACTTCACCTCTGGTAACTATCGGGTTGTTGTTCTCTATAGTTAAGAGTCTGTTTCTCGGATTGCCTCTCTCTCTTTTTTTCCTTTTTTGTTTTGATTCTTGAATTCCACATATGAGTGAAATCATATGATAATTGTCTTTCTCTGACTGACTTATTTCGCTCAGCATAATACTCTCTATCTCCATCCATGTCTTTGCAAATGGTAAGATTTCCTTCTTTTTATGACTAAGTAGTATTTCATTGTGTGTGGGTGTTGAATAAAAGTGGTATACACACACACACACACACACACACACACACATACCATCACTTCTTTATCCATTCATTGATCAATGGATATTTGGGCTATTTCCATAATTTGGCTATTGTAGATAATGCTGAACACTGGGGCATGTATCCCCTTGAATTAGTATTTTTATATTCCTTGGGTAAATACCTAGTAGTACAATTGCTGAATTGTAGGGTAGTTCTATTTTTAACTTTCTGAGGAACCTCCATACTGCTTTCTAGAGTGGCTGCACCAGTTTATATTCCCACCCACAGTGTAGGAGGGTTCCCCTTTCTCCACATACTCACCAACTTCTGTTGTTTCTTGTGTGTTGATGTTAGCCATTCTGACAGGTGTGAGGTGGTAATCTCGGTGTGTAGTTTTGATTTGCATTTCTCTGATGATAAGTGATGATAAACATCTTTTCATGTGTCTGTTGGCCATTTGTATGTCTTCTTTGGAAAAAAACGTCTATTCATATCTTCTACCCATTTTTAATTGGATTATTTGGGTTTTGGGTGTTGAGTTTTATAAGTTCTTTTTATTTTGGACACTAACCCCTTATCAGATATGTCATTTGCAAATATACCATTCTGTAGGTTGCCTTTTAGCTTTGTTGATTGCTGCCTTCACTGTGCAGAAGGTTTTTATTTTGATGTAGTCCCAATAGTTTATTTTTTGTTTTTGTTTCCCTTGCCTTAGGAGTCCTATCTAGAAAAGGGTTGCTACAGCCGATGTCAGAGAAATTACTGCCTGTGCTTTCTTCAAGGACTTTTATGGTTTCAGGTCTCACATTTAGGTCTTTAAGTTTTGAGTTTTTTTGTGTGTCTGGTGAAAGATAACAGTCTAGTTTTATTCTTTTGCATGTTCCTGTCCAGTTTTCCCAACACCATTTGTTGAAGAGACTTTTTCCCGTTGGATATTCTTTCCTGCTTTGTTGAAGATTAAATGACCATATAATTTTGGATTTGTTTCTGGGTTTTCTATTCTGTTCCATTGATCTACGTGTCTGTTTTTATGCCAGTACCATACTGTCTTGATCACTACAGCTTTTTAATATAACTTGAAGTCTAGAATTATGATGCTTCCAGCTTTGCTTTGCTTTTTCAAGATTGTTTTGGCTATTCAGAGTCTTTCGTGGTTCCATACAAATTTTAGGATTGATTGTTTGTGCTAGTTTTGTGAAAAATGCTGTTGGTATATTGATAGGGATTGCATTAAATATGTAGATTACTTTGGGTAGTATAGATATTTTAACAATATATGTTCTTTCAATCCATGAGCATAGAATGTCTTTCCATTTCTTTGTTTTGTCTTCAGTTTCTTTCTTCAGTGTTTTATAGTTTTTTCTTTCACCTCTTTGGTTAGGTTTATTCCTAGGTATCTTATTGTTTTTGGTACAGTTGTAAATGGAATTGATTCCTTAATTTATATTTCTGCTGCTTCATTTCTGGTGTGTAGAAAAATAACAGATTTCTGTATGTTGATTTGGTATCTACAACTTTACTGAATTTACCAATTCTAGCAGTTTTTGGTGGAGTCATTCAGGTTTTCTACATAGAGTATTATGTCATCTGCAAATAGTGAAAATTTTACTTCTTCTTTGCCAATTTGGATGCCATTTATTTCTTTTTCTTGTCTGATTGCTGTGGCTAGGACTTCCAGTACTATGTTGAATAAAAGTGGTGGGAGTAGAGGCGCCTGGGTGGCTGAGTCAGTTGAGCGTCCAACTCTTAAATTTTGGCAGAGGTCATGATCTCAGGGTAGTGAGATCGAGCCCTGTGTCAGGCTCCACACTCACTGGGGAGTCTGCCAGAGATTCTTTCCCTCTACCCCTCCTCCTGCTTGCTCATGCTCTCTCTCTCTCTCTCAAATAAATAAATAAATAGATAAATCTTTTTAAAAAGTGTTGAGGGGTGCCTGGATGGCTCAGTCAGTTAAGCATCTGCCTTCGGCTCAGGTCATGATCCCAGGGTTCTGGGATCGAGCCCTGCATCGGGCTCCCTGCTCAGTGAAGAGCCTGCTTCTCCCTCTCCCTCTGCCTGCCACTCCCCCTGCTTGTGCTCTCTTTCTCTGTGTCAAATAAATAAATAAAATCTTAAAAAAAAAAAAGTGTTGAGAGTAGACACCCCTGTCTTGTTCTTCACTGTAGAGGAAAAAAGCTCTCAGTTTTTCCCCATTTATGATGATAGTAGCTGGGTTTTTTTAATATATGGCCTTAATTATGTTAAGGTCTGTTCCCTCTAAACCTACTTTGTTGAGGGTTTTTATCATTAATGGATGTTGTACATTGTCACATGCTTTCTCTGCATCTATTGAAATGATCACATGGCTATCCTTTCTCTTATTAATGTGATGTATTACCTTGACCAAAATTCCAATATTGAACCACCCTTGCAATCTAGGAATAAATCCCACTTGAACTTGGTCAATGATTTTTTAAAGGTATTGTTGAATTCAGTTTGCTTGCATTTTGTGGAAGATTTTTACATTTTATGTTCATCAGAGATATTTGCCTTCAGTTTTCTTTTTTTGTGGTGTCTTTATCTGGTTTTATATCAGGGTAATGCTGGCCTCATAGAATAAATTTGGAAGTTTTCCTTCCTTTTTTGTTTTGTTTTGTTTTGTTTGGACTCAATTTGAGAAGAATAGGTATTAACTCTTCTTTAAATATTTGGTAGAATTTGCCTGTGAAGCAATCTGGTCCTGAACTTTTGTTTTTTGGGAGTTTTTTGATTACTGATTCAGTTTCTTTGCTGGTTATCAGTATGTTCAAATTTTCTATTCCTGTTTCAGTTTTAGTAGTTTGTATGTTTCTAGAAATTTATCCATTTCTTCTGGGTTTTACAATTTGTTGGCATATAGTTTTTCAAAATGTTCTCTTATAATTGTTTGATTTCTGTAGTCTTGGTTGTTATTTGTCCTCTCTCATTTGTGATTTTATTTATTTGGGTCCTTTCTCTTTTCTTTTTTAAGTCTGGCTAAAGGTTCATCAATTTTATTCATTTTCTCAAAGAACCAGCTCCTGGTCTCATTGATCTGTTCTATTGTTTTGTTTTTTATTTTTTTAAGCTCCTATACCATTTATCTCTGCTCTAATATTTTTTTAAAAATATTTATTTATTTATTTGAGAATGAGAGAGAAAGAGAGAGTTGGGGAGGGCAGAGAGTGAGAGAAGCAGACTGCCTGCTGAGTGTGGAGCCTGATGTGGGGCTTGATCCCAGGAGCCTAAGATCAAGACCTGAACCCAAATCAAGAGTTGGCTTCTTAATCTAATGAGCCACCAAGGCGCCCCTCTGCTTTTCTCTTTATTATTTATTTCCTTCAGCTGCCTTTAGACTTAATTTGTTGTTATTTTTCTAACTCATTTAGGTGTAAGTTTAGGTTGTTTGAGATTTTTCTTGCTTCCTGAGATCGGCCTATATATACTTCCCTTTTAGGACCACTTTTGCTTCATCCCAAATGTTTTGGATTATTGTGTTTTCATTTTCATGTTTGTTTTGTGGTCAGTGATTAAGAATGGGTTGGGGGAAGTGGGAGGGATGTGAGTCATGGTATAAAAGAGCAACATGAAGGATCCTTTTGGTGTTGGAACTGGCCTGTACTTGACAGTGGTGGTTTATACACATAACTACAAATGTGATAAAATGGCATAGAACTACACACACACACACACACACACACACACGCAAACTAAAACAGGGTATCTGAAGACTAGTGGATTGTATCAGTGTCAATATCTTTCTTGTAATATTTTACTACAGTTTTTCAAGATGTTATCTTTAGGGGAAACTGAGTAAAGGTACATAAACTCTGTTATTTCTGACAACTATATGCAACTCATAATCTCAAAATTAAAAGTTTAATTAAAAGATGCTATTCAAAAGCATAAGAATGATATTTTGTATCTCTAATATAGAAAACTAGGGAAAAAGAAGCAATAGTTTTTAAGATTCTGAAGAAAAGTAATCTTGAATCTAGAATTTATTATTTGAATTCTCACTGAAATGTGAGGACAAAATAATAACATTCTCAAACAAAAAAGGCTAAGAAAGGGCGCCTGGGTGGCTCAGTTGGTTAAGCGACTGCCTTCGGCTCAGGTCATGATCCCAGGGTCCTGGGATTGAGCCCCGCATCGGGCTCCCTGCTCTGCGGGGAGCCTGCTTCTCCCTCTCCCACTCCCACTGCTTGTGTTCCCTCTCTCGCTGTGTCTCTCTCTGTCAAATAAATAAATAAAATCTTAAAAAAAAAAAAAAGGCTAAGAAAGATTATCATTCATTAGCCTATGCTGGAAAAGAAAAGAGACAACAATAACTTAAAGATCTCTTTTAGCAAAATGAGAAAGGATTCTAAGAAAGGAAGGAAGCATGAGATATGACAAATAATATACAAATTATAACACAAGAGCAATTATGGTGAAAATTGTTATTGCAAATGTTAAAAAAATACCTTAAAGAAAAAGGTATTAGATTAAAATGGTTAGACTAGATTAAGATGGTTCTTTATTTGATAGAAAAGTATGTTTAAATAAGCTTTTTAAAAGTTTTTTAGATCATCTTCTAAAATAACTAAAATGGGATGGAAAGTATATCAAGACCATTAAAGGAATCAAACAGAAAAACAGAAAAAACAGAAAATTCTAATAATTGAGCAGAAATCTGAAATGAAAGGAAAAATATTAAACAAAGAGTAACAAATGGAGAATATCAAGTAAATATCAGTAAGACCAGTGGTTATCACTAATTAATAAATGTGAAAGTATCAAATTTACCATATAAAATAACAGATTACTAAACAGGATTAAAATATTCAGTTGCATTCCCTTTACAAGTGATCTATCAAATCAGAATGCTATAATAATAGAAAATAAACAGTTTACTAAAGAAGAAATAAGAATGGCTAGTAAGCATAAGTGATATATATTTTTAAAGATTTTATTTATTTATTTGACAGAGAGAGAGAGAGCCCAAGTAGGCAGAGCGGCAGGCAGAAGGAGAGGGAGAAGCAGGCTCTCTGCTGAGCAGGCCGATGTGGGGCTCGATCCCAGGACCATGGGATCATGACCTGAGCCGAAGGCAGACGCTTAACTGAGCCACCCAGGTGCCCCAGCATAAGTGATATTTAACCCCACCTGCTAAATTCAGTAAAGTTTACTTTTTTCATATTAGGTTACAATTTTTTAAAAAATAGTATTCGATATTGACAAAAAGTGTTTGAAACTAGCTCTCTAGTAAATCGCTATGAAATAAAATCTTAGGAGTGTGTGAACATTAACATATAAAAGTCTCTGTGAAAACTGCAGTTAAAAAAAAAACCTTTTATGACATATTTAACCTCTTTCCCAAACTTGTTTGACCACAGATCCTTTTGCTAAGTAAGATATGTTAACATCCTGTGAAATGATGATTAATACATGCTGCCTTAGTCAATGGATTAGTTAAGGAATGAGGTTTCACAGGTCTACTTACCCCAGAACAAGTGTCCATTTAAAAAGAATAATAAAAAAACAACCAAGTCACTTGAAAAGAGAGTGAAAGGTTTTTATATTAAGATTCATAGCTCCTAATACAGACTGTGCATGTCTTTTAGCTATCCCCCCTTGTATCAAAACTCAGCACTTATTTTCAATAATTAACAAAATATGAAATGCTTGACATAGGGTAAACAGAATTAACTCATATTCAGCCTTTAGTTTCTTTTAAAACCATTGTTGCTTATTTTTCCAAATATAGAAATTATTTGCCTGGTAATATTTTAGATAAGCCTTAATGTTTGCTACTTTTACAGGCCATTAGTAGAAATATTTTTCTTAATATTTTAGTTAAGATTAAGTTGTCACCCAATTGCCATGAAAAAAAGCTTCTGTCCATGTACTGTCAACATCAACCATATTGTGTTAGAATATAAAAATATACTGACTTTTAATAAGAATTTATATATAATAGCAGAGATTGATTTTCAGGTGAAACAAATTTAGAATTATTTACTAATTTGATCACAGAGTAAATATACTATTACAAGGTATGTCAACAGAAGGTGAGTTGGAAAAGCCATTCCTTGCTAAAAACAATGTCATTTTGATCTCATCTTCACAAATATGATAATATATAAATTTTACTGTTACAGAGAGCTGATCTCATTTAAATGCAGAAAACCCTCCTCCTATACCTAGTTTATTTCCAGAAACCTTATCGATATGTTTTCATTTCTCAGACAGAGCTGACATTTTACTCAGTAGGCAAGGGTTGCAATTTTCCTCTCTTTAGATGCTTGGTCTGTGGTCCAAATGTTTACGTCCCCTCTCCCAAATTGATACGTTGAAATCAATGCTTTTTTTTTTTTTTTTAATGAGATGATATTAGGTGGAGTGTCCTTCCAGAGGAGGTCATGAGGGTGGAGCCTTCATGAATGGAATTAGAACCTAATAGAGGAGGCTCCAGAGAGCTCCCTTGACCCTTTCCCATGTAGAAGGTGCCAGTGGTGAACCAGGCAGAGGGCTTTCACTTGGCTGTGCTGGCCCCCTGATCTCTAGCATCCAACCTCCAGAACTGTAGGAAAGAAATTTCTATTGTTTATAAGCTACCCATTTTGTATTTTGTTACGCACAGCTCTCTGCACCACCAGGATCCCCAACACAAAATAAAGAGGCTGCCCCCATCCTCCCTTTCGCGGACCTCCTCCCGCAGGCTTTTTGGCAATCTTTATCTTGATGGTAGACCCGTGATTTTCATTTCACCAATTTTCACTTGGCTAATATATGAGGTAGGGAGAAGGGAGCACCGAGTGGGGTTTGTGCCGGAATCTGCAGCTCTAGAGATAGCTGCATTTACCCCACACCCTCAATTTGAATCAGTTGGGTGACTGCTTGATCTGACAAGTCTAAAATAAGATACATTTCACTCACTCTTCTCTACTCCCAGGGCTACATAGAATCTTTTCAATTTTAAGCATGATATTCAAATTGGAGCAGTAGTGGCTCCAGAATTTCTGCCGTGGAGGGAACTAGGGTCATCATACGGTTGAGAGAGAGGGGCCAGGCAAGATAGAATAGCTAAGGAATTTATCTACATTTTTCTTCCCCCCCTAACAACACACTTATCTGAAAATACAGATGGAGATCCTGAAGGAGTAAAGGTATCATCAGTCTTTTTTGGCACCAATTAGCATTAAAAGGGAAACTGCTTTTCTTCTGCAATTTTTCTGCAATAGTGCGCTGCATTGCTTGCTTTTTTGACTTGAGGTTCAGTTTGTTGTTGTGTACCTGTAATTCTGTTTTGGAATGCGGTCATTGTGCAGTTCTGCAGACACAGTTGAGGCTGGATCCAGCTAAATCACTATTTCTTGTGTTCTCAACACCCTCTCCCATTGTATTTTCTTTTGGTTCTTTTATAAAGATGCAGAGAAAAATATAAAAATTTTTGTTTTTCAAACCCTGAAGATACTATAATTCTTCCACATTTGTTTACTTGTCTTGGTTTTTAATCCCTGGACAGGGTAGGGGACAGTGTGGTGTTGTCAAGAGAAAGGAGAAGGAGGAGTTGTCCTTTTTCTTTTATAATTGAGATATAACTGACATATAACATTGTGTAAATATAAGGCGTACAACCTATTGATTTGATACATTTATATATTGCAATATGCTTACCTCAGTAGCACGAGCTAACACCGGTATTGGGTCACATAATTATCATTTCTTTTTTGCAGTAGGTGTCTTGGCAACTTTGGAGTTTACAATCAGTATTATTGCCTATAATCACTGTGTTCTGCATTAGATCTCCAGGACTTATCTATATCCTAGTTCTGAGTTTGCACCCTTAAACAACATCTCCCCAGTTCTCCCATCCCCCTCCACAGCCCCTGGTAACCACCCTTCTACCTTCTGTTCTTACCAGTTCAACTTTTTCAGATTCCACATATAAATGGTATCAGGAGTTGTCTTTCTTGTTTTTTATGGGCTTGTTTTGTTCTCAGTAGAATGCCTTGAGCTGGTTGGAGAGATGGGGAGGAGTGGTTGAAGAGGGGCTCCCTCAGGTTTGCTCATGCATAATGAATTCATAATAAATAGAGCTTGTTACCTATAGGTTGGCACACTGGCTTAATGTCATTCCACTGACTCTGCCTACTCTTTCAAGAGGATCTGTGCAGAGCTATCATTATATTTAAGAAATATTGCTCAGTGTGGCTTAGAGATAATAAACTTTACTGGGGAGCCACAGGGTTGGTTTGTCCCTGGAAATCTGCTCTTTCAAAGTTTTGCTGTGTTTTATTGGAGAGTCACAGAGTTAGTCTTTTGTTCTTCTAGATAAAATCTTGCTCTAAATAACTAGCCAATAATGTGAGGTTAGAGATGAGTGACAGGTTGTAATGAGAACATTCGTTTGTTCTGGATTTTTTTCCCCTAAGGATGAAACATAAGACTAAATTATTCATGTAACATTACTGATTCCCACACTATTGATTATAATCGCCGTCATCAATTCTCTCTCTCTCCAGCCATCCCAACAGGTTATTACTTACAGATTGCGGTATTATTTGCTGCCAGGATTGCATTTTTTAAAATAAGTATAAACAGTGGGAGGAAATTTTTAGCATGCCAGAGAGTTCCTTTCCTCTTGAAAATTACATAAGCTGCACCTCTGGTATTTAATTAATCAGATACCAAGAGTTGATCCTAAAATTTCAAGTAAGATCAAAATGAGTGGCAAATGATAAGCCTGAAATAATTGCAGAGAGTAAGGGAAGAAAGTCACTAGAATGAGTCTCTTTATGATTTAAGACCAATGCCAGAGTATTCAAATATTGACCATTTTATTGGCAAAACACTAAAATTAAAAGATATATCCATTAATTGGACTATAAGATAACAATCTCTTTTATTATAAATTCAGGCTCTGGGTATAGAGAGAAAAATATGACATATGGCAAGCTACAAAAATCATTTATCACTTATTAGCAATTAGGAGGTTTTTAGTTAAATATTAAGGAATTTCCTTGAAGAGTTTTCTTTTTCCCTTCAGAAGGCTGAGAAAATTCCATTTATCCAATTTCAAGAGGGAGGTTAATAACAAGCTATGCAATATGTTAGTGTACCAATCTACAGAAGGTGTAACTAGGAAAAAAGCACTATTATATCGTAACAGCAAAAAATATGCTCTGTGCTCTATACAAAAGGAGTAGTAAACAATTATTTCCTTCTTTAAAAAAAAAATGCTTAGTTTTGAGAAGCTTTCTACTCTAAGTCACACAAACAACCAGAATATTAACAATTCCAGGTTATCCTGGAGCTGGGTCCATAGCATGTCAATGTAAGGTTCTCACAACTTATTCTAATATTTGTGAGAGGTATTTTCCTGCCCTCAAAATTATCACTAAGGTAAAATTGTAACGATCTCAACCAGCAATGATTTAAAGAGACAATGAAAACAGAACCCCAGCAAACACAACACCAAGGCCCTATTCAACCCCAGTTCATGATCCCGAGAGGGGGGACACAGGTGTAAGTTATGGTAGTTGTACTGATTTCTGTGCTTCCACAGCTGAAGAATCACAGTAACACTAATACTCTTACTTGAGTCTTAACCTTACTCTTAGAGTTCTTACAGTTTTCCCATTTATGTATTCGTTTCCCCTCCCCCCACCCCGGCTCAAGACTGAGAGGGTTTCCTAATGTCTAAATTTTTTTTTTAATTTTAGTTAATGAACAGCATTTGGTGTATAGTGGATGATTGATACAGCCTACTTGAACTCAAATAACCACCTTATATGATGCAGACTTTTTATTTTTTTAAAGATTTTATTTACTTGTTTAGAGAGAGCAAGTGGTGGGGAGGGGCAGAGAGAGAGGGAGAGAGGCTCTATTGCTGACTCTGCGCTGAGCATGGAGCCTGAGGTGGGGCTCAATCTCATGGCCCTGAGATCATCACCTGAGCCGAAATCAAGAGTTGGACACTTAACTGACTGAGCCACCCAGGCACCCCCATGATACAGACTTTTTAAATTTTTTAAATTTTTATTTATTTTATTAACATATAATGTATTATTTGTTTCAGGGGTACAGGTCTGTGATTCATCAGTCTTACACAATTCACAGTGCTCACCATAGCACATACCCTCCCCAATGTCCATCACCCAGCTACCCCATCCCTCCCACCTCCCTCCACTCCAGAAACCCTCAGTTTGTTTCCTGAGATTAAGAGTCTCTTATGATTTGTCTCCCTCTCTGGTTTTGTCCCGTTTCATTTTTTCCTCTCTTCCCTATGATCCTCTGCCTTGTTTCTCAAATTCCACATATCAGTGAGATCATATGATAATTGTCTTTCTCTGATTGACTTATTTCGCTTAGCGTAATACCCTCCCTCTAGTTCCATCCACGTCGTTGCAAATGTCGAGATTTCATTTTTTGATGGCCGCTTAATATTCCATTGTATATATATACCACATCTTCTTTATCCATCCGTCGATGGACATCTAGACTCTTCCCATAGTTTGGCTATTGTGGACATTGCTACTATAAACATCGGGGTGCACGTGCCCCTTCGGATCACTACATTTGTAACTTTGGGTTAAATACTCAGTAGTGCAATTGCTGGGTCATAGGGGAGCTCTATTTTCAACTTTTTGAGGAACAAAAAAACCATACTGTTTTCCAGAGTGTCTGCACCAGCTTGCATTCCCACCAACAGTGTAGGAGGTTTCCTCTTTCTCTGCATCCTCGCCAGCATCTGTTGTTTCCTGACTTATTAATTTTAGCCATTCTGACTGGTGTGAGGTGGTATCTCATTGAAGTTTTGATTTGGATTTCCCTGATGCCGAGTGATGCTGAGCACTTTATCATGTATCTGTTGGCCATCTGGATGTCTTCTTTGCAGAAATGTCTGTTCATGTCTTCTGCCCATTTCTTCATTGGATTATTTGTTCTTTGGGTGTTGAGTTTGGTAAGATCTTTATAGATTTTGGATACTAGCCCTTCATCTGATATGTCATTTGCAAATATCTTCTCCCATTCTGTCGGTTGTCTTTTGGTTTTGTTGACTGTTTCCTTTGCTGTGCAAAAGCTTTTTATCTTGATGAAGTCCCAAGAGTTCATTTTTGCCCTTGCTCCCCTTGCCTTTGGCTATGTGTCTGGGAAGAAGTTGCTGCGGCTGAGGTCGAAGAATTTGCTGCCTGTGTTCTCTTCAAGGATTTTGATGGATTCCTCTCTCACATTTAGGTCTTTCATCCATTTTGAGTCTGTTTTTGTGTGTGGTATAAGAAAATGGTCCAGTTTCATTCTTCTGCATGTGACTGTCCAATTTTCCCAACACCATTTGTTGAAGAGGCTGTCTTTTCTCCATTGGACATTCTTTCCTGCTTTGTCAAAGATTAGTTGACCATAGAGTTGAGGGTCCATTTCTGGGCTCTCTATTCTGTTCCATTGATCTATGTATCTGTTTTGTGCCAGTACCATACTGTCTTGAAGATGACAGCTTTGTAATAGAGCTTGAAGTCCGGAATTGTGATGCCACCAGCTTTGCTTTTCTTTTTCAACATTCCACTGGCTATTCGGGGTCTTTTCTGGTTCCATGCAAATTTTAGGATTATTTGCTCCATTTCTTTGAAAAAAGGTGGATGGTATTTTGATGGGGATTGCATTGAATGTGTAGATTGCTCTAGGTAGCATTGACATCGTCACAATATTTGTTCTTCCAATACATGAGCATGGAACATTTTTCCATTTCTTTGTGTCTTCCTCAATTTCTTTCATGAGTATTTTATAGTTTTCTGAGTACAGATTCTTTGCCTCTTTGGTTAGATTTATTCCTAGGTATCTTATGGTTTTGGGTGCAATTGTAAATGGGATCAACTCCTTAATTTCTCTTTCTTCTGTCTTATTGTTGGTGTATAGGACTGCCACTGATTTCTGTGCATTGATTTTATATCCTGCCACTTTACTGAATTCCTGTATGAGTTCTAGCAGTTTTGGTGTGGAGTTTTTTGGGTTTTTCTGATACAGACTTTTTAAAATAAAATAACTGAAATTGTTTCTCTATTTCTTTTCTGTGTCTTATCAAAGGCATGGGCCCAAACACACATGCAAACACACATTTGACATCCACTTCTTATATCACCTTGGATTTAATTACTTATACCCATTTGGTTCTCTCCTAAAGAAAGAAATACATTTTGAATTACTTAACAGATTACCATCACCAATTTGGCAAGCCATCTCCCATCATTTAGCATTCCTATAGCACTTTGGATTTGCTAAGTGCTTTATAATAATTTTTATTCTCTTGACTATTATACTTTTGATGATGATTTGATATTTCAAATGTACCTTATTACCTTCTGGTTGCTTCTATACATCACTAAGGAGGAGAAATGAGATCTAGTGGGCTGTTCTTGCACAATATTAGTCTGAGACTCTTATTCAGAATAGTAATATTTTAACCAAGTGGAAAGCTTTGGAATAAATAGTATAATGTGAATTAAATCACCATAACTTTCCTATAATTTAGATTTATGACTATGCATGTAAAACTGCTGAGCCTCCTCCAGGGTACTCAACTTTCTAAAGCCAACTTTCTGCTGAATCAGACTTGTCAGTAAATCACTGATTCACTGATAATTTTTCAGGTTCAATGACAGTTTTTATCTTCTTTTATATCACATTATGGACTCTGGCTCCCTTAAGATAATCATATTTCATTTTCAGCTAAAGAAAGAATAACCTGGGTGTATACAGTGTACATTTAGATTTTTCTGAGCTTTCATTAAGTATACTGTTTCAGAAATGTATCTGTTATAAGTCATGATGCCTTTAGCATTTTCCCATATCCTTTGCTTGTATATACGCAGATTATATATCAATATATCTCAGGAATTCAGAAGTAACAAATGATACATTATTATAAACTGAAACTGCAAATCAACAACCAATATTGATTGCTGTTTGTACAATACAGTCTTATTCACCATGACTCTCAGTCATAAACCCTTCAAACTGTGCACATTAGTTCACTTATTATTAGCGACTCACTGATTCATCACCTGCCTTAATTCTATTCTTTGATCTTGGATTTCATTACTCATTTAAATTTCAACAATCATTCCATATCCAATATCTACTTCAAGAACCTACCTCAGCTATTGTAATCCACAGATGTCACCAGGAGCATGTAAAGAAAAAACAGTGGGAAGATTAGGTTTGAGTCCTGGCTTAAGTGTTTCCTGCCCTATGACACTAGGCACATGATCTGCTTCACTTAGCCTCAGATTCCTGATTTCTAGAAGTGGATGCTGATTATACCTGTTTCTTGAGTGTACAATTACTCTAAAATGAAATAATTCAAAAAATCATTAAAACGTTATAACACATAAATTGTTTTTAAATTTTCACAAAATTTTTTCATTATTACACTTGGAGTCTGTGCATTATCACCTAGCAGTTGAGTAACACATTGTATCCTCTTTGCCTTACATCCCAAAATAGATTACAAGCTTTGTGAAGCTAAATAATATGTATAGTGATTTTATTATGTTCTGCACAGCTAGTCATATACCTGATTCAGTAAAATTTGATTATAGATAGATTGTTTCTCTTATTTATTAGATAACTGAATAGTTACCTAGTTTAGATGACTAGATTAACAAATGATTTTAACTTGATGGAACTTATTTGACATTTCATTACCTCTTTTCTTCAAAAGTGATTAAGGCATTTGTCCTATTTTAGAGAATTTCTTTCTGAAACAAAACATTGGAAGAGTAAATAAATAAAACAGCCATACTCTTTTGTGATGGGAATGAAACATTGTTTTAGAGTGAAGCAGCAATAAATATCATTAAAGAGAAGACTATATGCACTGAGGAAAACTGAAACTGAGTAAGAGTTAGCCAAGAAAGGAGACAGAGGAATTTGAAAATGGTCTGACCAGGACAATCCCACACTGACAGCAATGAAAAGCTGTGGAAAACTCAGAGTTTGAGTGACCATTCTAGTTCTGACGTCTTGCACAAGTAGGTTAAACTCTGATTACAAGTTTTGTCATGTATAAAATGAGGGCATGATAACACCTGGTACATAAAAGTAGTGAAAAATTCTATCACTTGTTAATTTTACCAGAAAACAAGCTCTCTGTTTCTCTAACCTTGGAAAATTTTCTCTATAACATTAGTCTTAGGAGGAATGTACTAGAATGATCAAATCTGAATAGGTAATTAACATAATTCAACAGATATGCAGGGTCTTGGTTTTTCTTTGTGATTAACCAAAAACTAAACCTTTATCTGTTACTTATGTAGCATGTACTTATTACATGTACTTCATGTAATAAAGTACAAAAATCTCTATTAAAGCTTTATTAGATTATATCATTCCCCCAAATTAACTTGAAATCATAGACTTCCATGTAAAATGCAAAACTATAAAACTCCTAGAAGACTACATAGGAGAAAACCTAGATGACCTTGAGAATGATGACTTTTTAAATACCACTCAAAGGCACAGTCCATGAAAGAAAGAATTGGTAAGTTAGACTTCACTGAAGTTAAAAACATCTGCTTCATTAAAGATACTGCCAATAGAATGAGGAGACAAGCTACAGACTGGGAGAAAATATTTGCAAAGACATATCTAATTAAAGACTGTTATCCCAACTATACAAAGAACTCTTAAAACTCAACAGTAAGAAAACAAAAGAAAAATCAATTTAAATATGAGCAAAGGATTTGAACAGACACCTCACCAAAGAAAATACACAGATAGCAAATAAACATATGAAAAGAAGCTCAACATTGTATGTCATCAGGAAAATGCATATTCAAACAATTAAAAATTAAAACAACATGCCTATTAGAATGTTAAATCCAAAAAACCGACCACTAAATGCTGGTGAGGATATGGGGCAACAGGAACTCTCATTCATTGCTGATGGGAATGTAAAATTGTATAGACACTTTGGAAGACAATTTAGTGATCTCTTACAAAACTTACCATACTCTTATCATATAACCCAACAATTGCCCTCCAGTTTACTCAACGGAGTTGAAATCTTATGTATATACAAAACGTTTGGTCCAACACATGAAGGTTTATTCATAACTGACAGAACTTGGAAGCAACCAAGATGTCCTTCAGTAGGTGAATGGATATATAAACTTTGTTCCATCCAGACAATGAGATATTATTCAGTTTAAAGGAAAGGAGATATGAAGCCATGAAAAGACATGGAGGAAACTTGAATGCATATCACTAAGTGAAAAAAAACCCATTTGAAAAGGCTACATACTATATGATTCCAACTATGTGACATTCTGGAAAAGACAAAACTATGGACACAGTAAAAGATCAGTGGATGTCAGGAGTAAGGGGGGAGGGAGGGAAGAATAGGCTGAGCACAGAGGGTTTTTAGGGGAATGAAGCTACATGATGGATACATGTTTTTATACATTTGTCCAAACCCATAAACTATACAACACCAAGAGTGAACTCTAAGATAAACTGTGGATTTGGGGTGATTATGTTGTGTCAGTGTAGGTCCCTCCTCGTTCATTGCCGTCCACTCTGGTGGGGAATGTTGATAATCGTGGAGGCCGTACATGTACAGAGGAGGAGGGTAAATGGGAACTCTCCATGTTTACCATCCAATTTTGCTATGAACCTAAAACTGCTCTAAAAAATAAAGTTTATTAAAAAAAGTTTATTAAGACATCTAGAGAGGCACAAGTAAGTATAAATTAGTAATGGCTTTTAAGACAATTGCTAGGCTGGTTTTGCTAAAATTAACCTTTGAGCTTGATTCATGTGAAAGAGACAAAACCAGTGAGGTCATGAAGGTTCTACATGGCCCTTCCAATTTCTGTCCATGAACATGAAACTTTTATTTCTTTAACCCTCCTTCGTCCAATTTTTACACCCAACCTTGTTCCTGTTTGCAGGCTTTCTAAATATTGATTTTCAAATTCCTTATTTCCATAACTATCCCAACCTAATTCCAATTTATGTAACTCCATTTCTTATTTTTCTGGTTTTGGTTCCTGCCTGTATCTTGTCTCTGTTTAACTCAAAGGAACTCAGAAGTAAAAATCCTGGCCCCTTCCCTTTGCATAAACCAGAGGATGACAAATATGTTATTTAGATGGTGCTCATCTATTTTCTCAAAAAGGTTACATTTAAGCCACTTCTATAAACTTCCAGGTTAGGTTTCATTTTCAAAAATAACACTTTTTTAGTGTAATTGAAATATAAAATAATACTTTATAATGCTAAAATAGCCTGCAAAACTGTTTGGAAATTAGATATTGTATAATTTACATTATATATCCATGTATGTCTAAAATAATTATAACCAATTAATAGAAACTATACCAGCAGCAATGAGAAACACACCCATTTCATAGAAACATAGGGTTTTAGTTCCTGCCTTCCATTGAGACCGGAGGACCTGATTTCTTTAAAAGCTAACTTTGAAAAGATCTACTGGAAAAAAATAATGTAAGTGTGATAGGCCTTGGTTTTCTTGTTCTGATAAATGGCTTGTTTGATTCATATACAAATTAAGAAGATTACTCAGTTTGATTCAGTTGTCAAGAATTCCAAGCCTGTCAGTTTATCTTGGAGAACCATGAAGCAGAGACTTATCCATGAATACATACTTGGTGTCTTACTTGATCAATATGATAGTGATTGCTTATACAATCATCCTGTGAAGCAATTTCTTCACTACTCATCTTCATCACACTAAATGATGAGTAAGAATCTAAAAGTTTTATTTTCTTAAACATGCCATGCTTCAAGGACTTCTTCCCCCTACTTAAATACTAGAAAATAGAGATTAACTGAGAAGCATTTTGGAACATTTCATGCTTGGATTTTATTTGCTCTTAAATGTTCTTCATAAACTTTTTGAAGATAGTAGAAGATTTAAGAAGCACACAGCTGACAGTAACAGAAAACCACAAGCTAGTTTAAACAATAAGAAAATGCATTATCTCCCCTAGCAGGAAATCCTAAGAACAGTTCCAGGGTTCAGTGAAAGAATAGCTAAAGCGTAAGCCAAGGGTTCTCTTCATCCTTCCACATGTGGAAGCATACCTGCGTGGCTTTCAGCTTAGTGTCTCATGGTTACAAGGTGGATACCAGAGTTCCAGTCGTATCATGTTAACTTCACAACAGTTCGCAGAAGGAGATGGAATATCTTCCTGTGTGTCTTTTGTTCTGAGGCTAAGCATTTTGAGGGGAGAATTGACAGAAAATATGTCTCATGCCATTTCTAAATCAGTCGGGAAATTGGATTGTCATAACTGATTTACGAACACAAGTGAAGAGCGTGGATATAGAAATAAATCAACATCTTTTTCTAGGAATGAATCCTGCAGGCACCGTCACTGGCTGTTGTGGAACTGAGAAGCAAAATTTTTCCCCCAGCTTTTTTTTTTAAATTTAAATTCTATTTAGGTAACATATATTGTGTTATTAGTTTCAGGGATAGAATTTAGTGGTTCATCAATTGCATATAACACCCAGTGTCCTCCTTAATACCCATCACCCAATTACCCCATCCCCCTACCCACATCCCCTCCAGCAGCCCTCAGCTTGTTTCCTAGAGTTAAGAGTCTCTTATGGTTTGCCTCCCTCTCTGTTTTCATCTTGTTTTATTTTTCCTTCCCTTCCCCGATGTTCATCTGTTTTGTTTCTTAAATTCCACATATGAGTGAAATCATATGGTATTTGTCTTTCTCTGAGTGACTTATTTCGCTTAGCATAATACCCTCTAGTTCCATCCATGTCATTCCAAATGGCAAGGTTTCATTCTTTTTGATGGCTGAGTAACATTCCATATGTGTGTGTGTTTGTGTATTGTGTGTTCACACAATACACAAACACACACACACACACATCACTTCTTTATCCATTCATCTGTAGATGGACATCAGGGCTTTTTCCATATTTTGGCTGTTGTGGATATTACTGCTATAAACATTGGGGTGCATGTGCCCCTTTGAATCACTATGTTTGTATCCTTTGGAAAAATACCTAGTAGTGCAGTTACTGGGTCATAGAATTTTTCCCTAGCTTTATTGAAATATAATTGACAAATAAACATTGTATATATTTAAAGTATACAAAGTGATATTTTGATACATTTATACATTGTGAAGTATATTACCACAATCAACTAATTAACAAATATCACCACCATACATAGTTACCTTTTTGTGTGTGTGAGTGGTGAGAACACTAAAGATCTAATCTCTTAGCAAATTGCAAGAATACAACACAGTATTATTAATTATAGCCATCATGCAGTACATTAGATACCCAGAACTTACTAATCCTGCATAACCCAAAATTGATACCCTTTGACCAACATTTCCCCTTTTCCTCTAGCCCCCAGCCCCTGGAAACCACAATTCTATTTTTTAGATTCCACATATAAATGGGGTCACACAGTATTTGTCCTGGGTTCATTCTCGGCATCTCCAAAAGCCAAAATCCTTTGGCAGTTCCAGGATGTAATAGTGAGCATTCTGGACTTTTTATTTATTTATTTGTTTGTTTGTTTGTTTGTTTGTTTATTTATTTATTTATTTATATTTTATTTATTTGAGAGAGAGTGAGTAGTGGGAGGACCCTGAAATCATGACCTGAGCCAAAATCAAGAGATGGATGCTCAACCAACTGAGCTACCCAGGTGCCCCAAGCATTCTGGACTTTAAGAAGCAAATTATAATTGATAATTAAGAGATATCACTTAATTGTTCTTTATCATATGTGATTAATTTTATGTACTCTTTTTATGTTTTTTCTTCACATACTAAATTTCAAAATCCTTTATTTGGAAGATGATCTATTTGCACCTTTATGTGTATTCAATATACACAAAGTAGATATGCAATAAAGATTTTTTTTGTAGTTCATTATATTGTAATTTAATAGCTCATAAATAAAATACTCTCTTTAGAGTTTGGCATAAGAACCCTACCTCTAGTCATGAACTTCAAAAAAATAATTAGTGTTTTATTTAGGTTAGTGCAAGCTCTGTATTAATTAGTCCCCAAATGCATAAAGTTAAACAAATAGTTTATTTCTCGCCCACCAGTACTTGTCAGGTAATGTCAGTGGTGTGGTACACATTCATGCAAGCATTTCTGGACCCAGGATAAGAAAAGTTCGCCATTTTTAATTTTTAACTTTTCCTAGGGATTATCTCTCTTCCAGCCTGCTGGAATGAGCACAAAACATGGGAGGATCTTATGGACCAGACTTGGAAATGTTACAAGTCATTTTCACTCATTGGCTAGAACTTAAATCATAGAGGGTCACAGCTCACCACTGGGCAAAGCTGGGAAAGGAGGCTGGTTCTCTTCCAGCAAGAGGAGAATACAGACAGATGAACTATTGACATTGAGACCATGTTTAATTCTCATAATAACCCCATGATATAAATATGATTAATACACCCATATTGCATATGAGAAAACAGACACAGGTTAATCAATTTTTATATTATATATTTACATATACTTATACCATAAATCATCTTCTTTGCCCTTCCCTAAAGGGTACTGCCAGCCATTTAGCAGGAGACAGTTTTGGGGAAGGAAAAATATTCAGATATTGATGATATATAGACATTGGCTCAAAACTTCCTGAGATCCACCATTCAGAGTAGGGAGTTATGGAGGTCAGATAATCACTGGACTTTTGGCTTGAGTTCATCTCATAGTGGGCTCACCCTCTAATTATTTTCCTGGTTCTAGAATGCGTACTTAGAATACATGTAAAATACATGTATATGTGGTACCCAATTACAGACTGAAGGCTAGAAGAGAGTCAAATGGAAACCACTGGAACTGACTCTACCTTTGAAAAAGCCAAACCGAAGGCAATACCAAATTCCTGAAGATACTGTAGGAATTTTCACCATCATCAAGGACTTAAAAAGATAGACAGGTGGTGATTTCATCCAACTCTCCTATTTTGCCCATGTGGAAAACAGATGAGTATTCAAGAATGGAAAGAGATTATTGACTATTTAATCGGGCCCTGTCTCTAATTGCAGCTGCTGTTCCAGATGTGATTTGTTTGCTGGAGCAAATTTAACACATACCCAAACTCCAACCCCCCCCCCCCCCCCACCGCCTTGTATCTGATATGTAGCTATCTATCTGGTGAATATTTTTTATCTCCCGACATGGCAAACTGGCTTGCTGACCAAATCCAGCCTGGAGCCCGTTTTTGAAGAGAGCTTGAGTTAAGAAAGACTTTTACATTTTTCAAAGAGTTTTAAAAAAAATAAAAGAGGGGCACTTGGGTGGCTCAGTCAGTGAAGCATCTGCCTTCTGGTCAGGTCATGATCTCAGGGTCCTGGGATCAAGGTCTGCGCGGGGCTCCCTATTCAGTGAGGAGTCTGCTTCTCCCTCTCCCTCTGCCCCTCCCCCCACTCTCTCGCAAATAAATAAATATAAATAAATAAATAGATAATGTGACAGAGTCCATATGTGGTCTTCAAAGCCTAAATTATTTATTATCTGGCCCTTTACAGAAAAATGTTTGCTGACCCCTTGTGGGGCTTTAAACAAAATATTTCTATTTCTGCATTGTGAGAGCTTTCTGGGCACATTTTACTGAAATGTGGGACCTGGCTGAAGGCAAGCCTCACCAGGTAATTTATGACTGTTTGCATGGAACTTCGGAGAGTTTGCCTTCTGGAAGTATTGTTTTCATTTCAAGGGGGGGGGGGGGTGCCGAGACCTGGGGTTTGGAGACATCCCTGGGTTGCTGGATAGAATGGTGCTCTTTCCCCCTGAGAAATAAATGTATTTACATTTTAAAGGGTTTACAGTAAGAACTCAGAATACTCAGGAAGGAGCAGAGTTTTTTTCCCTTCTTTCAGGAGGAAAGTTGGATATGTATATTAGCACATAGAATTGTATATAAGCACCTCATTTTTGCAGGATTTCTCACTCACACCACTATTATGGACTGAATGTTTGTGTCCCCCTGTAAATTCATATGCTCAAGTCCTTAGCTCCAATGTGATGGTATTAGGAGGTGGACATTTGGGAGGTGATTAAATCAGGATGGTTAGATCAGCCCTCATGGATGGGATTAGTGCCTTTATAATAGACACTCCAGAGAGCTCGTTTGCCCCTTAAACCATGTGAGGACCCCAGCAAGAAGGCTCCAAGTCTTTGGCGATGAACCAGGAAGTGGTAGGGACTGCAAAAGCTCCACCTTCCCTTGGGTCCTTCTGCTTTTCCACTCCTGAGCCAGATATTTGTGTTGAGCACTGTGAAGGCTTCAGAAGGATCCTCATACCCCCAAGGTCAGAGGCAACAAGAACTGACCTGGGCTTCAGTCAGCTTCTTGCTCTCCACCACCTTACATCTATCTCCCTGTCCGGATAGCCAGCTCTGTGTACCAGACACTCAAGCACCACATGCAAAGACCACAGCCTTACAGAGAACATTCAACCCATTCCTACCACCACGCACATCCAAATTCCTGTAGTGAATCCCTGTGTGTATGTGTGTGTGTGTGTGCGCGTGTGCATATTACAAATCACCTAGTGGTTCTGCTTCAGAGACACACTATACTTACTGATTTAGCTGTCTCTGCACAGATGACATTTTTCAGTTTTCTAGTTTTGTGGAAACATGTAATAGAAATGTTGCCTTGTGATATTGCCATATGAAAAGTATGATTTTTGATATCTATGTGTATGTGTGTGCAGTTATTCCCAAACAACTGATAGTGAAGATAGTAGCCTTTATTTGAATGGTTTTGGGGGAGCAGTGTGATTTGGGTATTTATACCCATTCTGAATTTTTGAAAATTCTATCTCGTCTATCTATCCATTGATCAATTCAACCATTGTTCATTCAAACTCTTACTGAACATTCAGCCCAGGCCACATGATGTCAACTCTTAAAAATATTATTAGCTTTCCAATAAATAAATACACTGATTTAGTTCATTTTAGTGCAATGCTGTACATTAAACACCAAATATGTATATATAATGTCCTGTGTTCCCAAGATGGTGGGAAGAAGGAATTAATGTCCCTTGAAAGGGTCAGTGAAAGCTAAAAGAAGTGGTGCTTTATAAATTAGGTTGGATTTTTTTCTTTTGTTAAGATTAGTAATACTCTGATATAATAAGTGATGATAGGCAGACTTATTTACATACTTTCCTGAAAAAAATTATGATCAAATGTCTGCTTATATATATTTATTATTTCCCAAGTTGCTTGAAAGGGATGAAACTTTCAATCTAGACTCATGGCTTCTGAATGTGATTTATTCATTTATTTTTAATAGCAAGAGCCTTTAAGATTCTGTGAACCAATTTGTTCAAACATTTCATGTGCATCTTTGATATAATATCAAGGTTTTCATTCTACATAAAGCCATTTTGCATCTAAGTTATTTGAGATACAGTACTTCTAAAAATGCACGTGCAATGCTGCCATAGTACATTTTATTCAGAGCCACAATGTATATTCCCATTACATATAATATTAAAGACACCTCTGGGTGTATATTCGAGATTATCACAATGAAACAAGAATTTACAGTAATGCTTACTCTATTCCCCGCCCCCCCCCGAACATTTATTTTGAAACTTTTGAAACCTACATGGAAGTTGCAAGAATAGTATAATTACTGATTCTAGGTGAAGGATACAGGATACGCTCCTGTTCTATATATAGAATCACCAGTTGTAAACATGTAGCTACATTTGCTTTACCTGTTTGTCTTGCTAAATGTATACATTAAGAAGTATTTGTAGTTTTTTTAAACTAGAACATATATAAAATTGACTAAAAGCAGAACCACTGGGGTCCAAGCCATGGTGCTGTCCCTTCTTCCTTTGAAATGACAGGCATTACTGCAGGAGAGATTGGGAATTTTAGTTCTTCTCTGGTTACGATTATTCTTCTACAGTGTGAAGTTATGCAGTCCAACTTCTTAGGGAAGAAACTGCTTTTGATCACAAGAGTCCAATTACCTAGGAATGAACTGTGCCTGATGACCACAAGGTGGTTGAGCAGAAATGTCCTCCTGCAGAGATGTACTTTGGGGTTTCTGAGCTTTGCCTTATGTCGGCACACATTTTATATTTGGGACCCCCTACTGGTCACATAAAAACTTGTTTTACATTTGATAGTGTAGAAGAAAGAAGCAAAATTGTGAATACTTTTGTGTTTCAAATCTCATTTTCTACACAAATGACTCATAAGGATGCATGAAGCCAGAAAGTGTGACACTTCCATGTTCATGCCTTGCTAGGGCCCTCACCTCCAACAGCAAAGACTCATTTCAGTCCACTGAGCCACACTGCTCATCTCTAGTCCTAGGATGGGAGAATGAGAAGAGAAATAAATAATCCCAGCTGGACATAACCTACTTTCTTGTTCACAAGAATAAAAACCACTTCCCTGAAGCTGCTACTGTTGTTTGAGCACGTTTGCTCACGGTTGGCTGAGGCTGCGGGGTCGTGAAGGGGAACTGAAGCATATCATGCTCTTGTGTCATATTTGACCTCTAAATGCTCACAAGGAAATCACAGAAAACACAACTTCTTTTAAAGGCGCTGACACTTTTACCTTTCCTAATCATCACTTAAACCATTGGTTTGCAACTGGGAGTAGACATCAAGATCAACTGGGGAGACTTTTTTTCCTCTTTGTTTTAGTTTCAAGCCGAAGCTCATCCAAAACCAACCCAATGGATTTTCTAGGGCTTATGTGTATTTTATAAATCATCTGAGGCAATGGGTGCTTATGTAATTCTGATAAGCACTACTGGTTAAGAATCTGTAACTTAAAATATAGTAATTATCACCACAAGGCTAACAATTTTATGTTTTTTAAATTTTTAAAAAAGATTTATTTATTTGAGAGAGAAAGAGAGAGGGTGTGCCATTGGCATGTATGAGCATGCGTGGGGAAAGGGGCCGAGGGAGAGGGAAAGAGAATCTCAAGCAGACTCCCTGCTGAGTGCAGAGCCTGACACTGGGCTTGATTTCACGACCCTGAGATCATGACCTCAGCCAGAACCAAGAGTCGGACGCTTAACTGACTGAGCCACCCAGGTGCCAAGGCTAACAGTTTTAGACTGACATTTGCAAAAGAGCTAATTGTTTATTTTTCAGTAGTATTTGAGGGTTGGAGAATATTTGGTTACCTAAAAGTTTTCATAGTTCTTGACCTCTGATCTATTCTTATTTTCAATGACTGTATAGCTTTTAAGATTTTGGATCCCAAGCTAAATAGTATATAAATCTTCCATACTAAAACATAAAATATTTCCAAAGCTTATGACTCTTTCATGTTAATTACTTATATTTCCCATTGCTCAATCAGTAAGTATCCAGATACTTTTGGAACATGCACTTAAAATCTTTAATTAAAATAAGTCTTTCTGATTTTTGTAAAAATCAGAAATCTTCAACACTAACATACCAGTAATAAATACATCATTATATAAATACAATATATTCACTTACTCATTCATCCATTCATTTATTCTATAAATATTTATTGAATGCATACTTCCTGCCAACCATGTTTCAGGAACTGAGAATGTAGCCTTGAAAAAATCAGATAATGTTCTGACCATTCACGGCTTACATTAGTGTGTATTTAAGGGGGGAAGCAGGCAGTAAGCAAACAATACATAAAATTATAAAGAAGTGCTTGTAGAAAATAAAGCAGCAAAGGGGTTAGGAAAAACTGGGGGCCAGGAGGTCTAATTCATGCAGAATGGTTAATAAAGGCGTTAATGATAAGGTGACTTCCAGTAAGGAGGGAGTGAATCATGTGGATGTCCAGGAGAATGTTATTCTAGCCAGAGGAAACAGCAAGTGCAAAGGAGCTCCAGGAACAAGAGGGCAGGAAGATGGAATGGAATGAGCAAGAGGGGTGGGGAGGTGGGGAGGAGATTAATATGGTCAGGGTCAGGAAGGTTGTAAAAAATAATTTTAAGTTGTATCAGTTTAGTAGGGTTGCTGTAACAAAGTACCACAAACTATGGTTTAAACAACAAAGTTATTGTCTCACATTTCTGGAGGTCAGAAGTCCAAAATCAAAGTGTCTTCAGGGTTGGTTCCTTCTGAGGCTGTGGTGGGGAATCTGCTGCAGGCCTTTCTCCAGGCTCCCATGGTTTGTTGCCAATCTTTGGCATTCCTTGGTTTGTAGAAGCATCACCCCAAACTCTCCCTTCACCTTCACATGGTATTCTCCCTGAATATGTGTTTGTCTCCAAATTTCCCCTTTCTATTAGGATCCACTCTACTCCAGTATGACCTCATTTTAACTAATTACATCTGCAATGACCCTGTTTCCAAATAAGGTCACATCGTGAGGTACTAGGGGTTAGGACTTCAACATATGAATTTGGGGGGACACATTTCAATCAATAACATAGTCCATGGTAAGGACCTTCTTTGTGACACTAAGGTAGGAAGTCACTGGAATGTTTTGAGACGAAAAATACTATGATCTGCCTTACATTATAAAAAAAGATCTGTTTAGCTGCTCTTTGGATAGTAGACTGCAGTCAGGCAGTGGTGTAAGCAGGGAAGCCTGGCGATGGGGATGTGGTGGTCTCAACCAGGATGCTAACCTGTACAGTGCTGTGAAGTCTGGCTTCTAAGTATATTTTAAAGATATCACTAACAAAATTTCTAAGAGGTTAGATAAGAGGTGTTGAAGGAAAGAAGTCTCGGATTGATCCAGGAAGACTGAGCATAAGCAGGTACTTGGTGGACAACCGGTACTTTGGATATGTTGTTTGGGTTGCTTACTAAACACCCAAGTGGAGAATGTTGAACTGGACATAAAGTCTGGAGTTCAAGGTGAAGATACAAACTTGTGAGATGTCCACATGTAGATTTTTAAAATCAAGAAACTGAATGAGGAATGATGTTGAGCACCTGCTAAACAGGTTTTTGACCATTTGAATAGTCTTTTCTTAAGGTTCCTATTCAGGTCATGTGTTCATTTTTCACATTGGGTTGTCTTTTCCTTATTGATTTGAAAGTGTATATTCTGTATATCCTGGACACAAGTTCTTTGGCAGATATAAGTGTTGTGAATATCTCTTCCTTTTCACTCACTTACTGGCATCTTTTCATAAACAGAAATTCTTAATTTTAACAAAATCTAATTGATTTTTTATGGTTCTGTTATTTGTATCCTCTTTGGGCATTTGTTCTCTACCAAAGGTCATGAAGATTTCCTCCAAGAAAAATTTATTTTTCTATATTTAGGTTTATGATCCATCTTGAATTAATTTTTATGTATGGTATTTAGGTAAGGATCAACATTTACTTTTTCCCATAGGGATAGCCGATTGATTCAGTACCATTTATTGAAATTCTTATCCCCACAGAAATTTGTATAAGAATATCTAAATACATAGCAATTACTACTTCCTAGAAATATCATATTTTACCAGATAGCTAGTTAGATCATCCCTTGGCAGTCAAGTGAGTTATGTGGTCAGACTCTAATTTATCTATTGTTCCCCAATATATGAGAGTGATCCTTAAATTAAATTAAGCTTGTAGGAAGGAATTTGCTTTTTGCAAGTGAAAAAGGTTATGTCAGTCATGTTTACTGTTGACCCCAGGCAGAAGGTTCTCTTAGCAGAGGTGCATGCTCCCTTCCAGCTTTCTTATGCTGTCTCTTTCTTGTAAGGACCTTCCTGAAGATGCACAGGAGTAGCAACATGCCCTAATATCCTGACATTTTTCTGCCAAGTCCCATAAAACATCAGCCTTTGTATGCACGTGCAGAACACTGCTCAGAAGGGAACGATGAACACATCACGACCTCCCTCCTCCCATCCCATTTCGACTCTGCTAACAAAATGAGTAATAAAAGTGAAGTCATTTTTTAGATGTAAGCAATTATCAAGTAATGCTACTGAGGTCTCAACCTTAGTTCATCTCAAGGCTCTTTCAAACTATATATGTCATATTGTAAATATAAAAAAATAAGTATCAATGACTTTTCTCCACAATATATCGAGGAGTATCTAATAATTTCATAAATAATGGTGGATCTATTTGGAAAAAAATTCTCACTATATCTTGCTAGAGGTTGTTTGGCCCCTGTAAAAATTACTGTTAGGTTTCATATGTTAATTGAATGACTTAGTATCTACAAGGGGGTGGGGTGGGGTGACACATTATTTTGAAGGATAGCAATTCAGATTTTGAGATTATACTATCAACAACTCAGAATAGACTGTATCAAGTGTGGTAATTTGGGCAGGAGAGGTTTATATAATAATCTTGGAAACTAAGATACCTAATTAGTCTTTCATGAAAAATGTGAATTAACCTGTGTCCAAATATAAAGTGAATCTTTTACTCCTTCCAAAATTATCCCTTGTAAAAAAGAGTCACCTTCTATCTAACAAAAATCTTTGAGATTAAGTCAGTCTTCCAATTAATGGATTTAGAACAATAAAGCATTGTTTGGAGAAGACATATGATCTTAAAATCTCTATTATGCCAATTCAGAATCTCATAAAGTTCCGTTGACAATCAGCTTAAAAATAAAAAGGAGACAGAGGACTTTAACATAGATTTATTAGTTACGCAGATTATTTCTGTGTGTACAACCTCAAAATTTTAACTATCAAAAGTCATTGTATGAGTCATTAAAATCTAAGTATTTACTGTCTTTTTGACTGGGTTCTTATGGTTTGGAACAGAATTTCTAGGGATTAGCATCAGACATGTTGAGAAACTGGAATATCATCCAACTGTGATGGAAGAAAACCAATTACGTAAATAAATCCATGAGTGAACGTAGTGACAGGAGACAGTGACGCAGCCATGTGAAAAATGTGAACGAGTAGAATATCCTCAGTTACTACTACATATGCCTCAGTTTCACTGGACTGCTTCCACCACCCAACTAAAATTTACTAAATGTAACATATTAAAATTGGCCAATTTTTATTTTTTTAAATTTTTTGTTGGAAAGAGAAGGAACAATTGTAAAACGACATAGTGGATGGCTTTAGTGCTTATGTTGGCCGCCTCACAGAATCTCAGTGTCAGAAGGAAACTCGCTCTTGGCCATCCTTTACTACTGTATGCTCAGCAGTACCCAGGAGACAGGTAAAAAACATTTGTTGAAAGAATAAACTGCAAGAAAACAATTGCCACGTTTTTACTAGTTGTTGACAATCCCTTTTCAGTTTATAGGGAGATGGACTTGGAGGAAAGCAGAGGGGCTGAGGACTGTTGTCTGAAAGGCTTGCGGGAAAACCAAATCATCTATATTCAGTATCCATTAATATTCTAAATCTGTGTCCAAATAACATTGCTATCCGTCTAAACTATTTACACATGCCAATAATCCCACTGGATACTTATATCCTCTTATGTGTATTCATTTTCACTGAAAGCACAAAACCCAAAGGATTTTTGGAGGTTTATGAACCTAAATGTTTGCAATTATATTTAATTTCAATGGTAAAGAAATGTCAACTTCTTTTCATGTCTATCCAAAATGTTAGAGCTTGAATTGCAAAAGGTAGCCAAGCAAATTTAAACATATTAGTATTTCATATTCTTAAAGTCTTGGCTTTTCTCTGTGGTAAACAATGATATAAATTCTAAGAGGAGTAAGAAGAAAAATCAATTGGATACATACATGTTATAATTTCTGAGCTGTTTTCATGTGCCAGTCATTTTCTAAACATGCCTCATGTGTAACTCAATCTCATAATCCAGTGAGATGGGTTCCATTAACCTGGAATTAGCACAGAGCAAGGAGGGTGAGCATCTTCCCAGCTTTGCGCACCAAGTGATGGAGCCCGGACTGGAACCCAGGCACTGACACCAGGGCCTCCATACTCACAACATAGTCCAGCCTCTTGGCAGGGACCCAGGAGCCTGTCATCACCCACGTAATTCACATAGTGGACGCATTTGGTCACTCGTATCAGGGAAGGTCCATTCTAACCAGCTAGTCTGTATTACTCCCGTGCTGGGTGGGGCCAATTTTTTGGCTGTTATTCCCGTGCCAGAACAATTCTCATTAAAAAATTGTGCTCATGGTCTGGGTGCCTGAGTGGCTCGGTTAAGCATCTGCCTTCAGCTCAGGTCATGACCCTGGGGTCCTGGGATGGAGCCCTACTCCATGGATGGAGCCCGCTTCTCCCTCTCCCTCTGACCCTCCCCCTGCTCATGCTCTCACTCGCTACTCTCTCTCAAATGAATAAGTAAAAAAAAAACCTTTTAAAAAAAGTGTTCATGGTGTAGCATATAAAAAATAATTTAAAAAATAGTATTTTTAAGAACTTTTTTTCATGATATACTCTCCCCATTTGATGCTATATATTTTTTAAGATTTTATTTATTTGACAGAGGGAGAGATAGCAAGAGCAGGAACACATGCTGGGGAAGTGGGAGAGGGAGAGGCAGGCTTCCCACCAAGCAGAGAGCCCGATGCGGGGCTGGATCCCAGGACCCTGGGATCATGACCTGAGCCAAAGGCAGACACTTAACGACTGGGCCACTCAGGCGCCCCCCATTTGATGCTATTTTATAAAAGAATGTCTTGAGGCTTTGGATTCCCATTTTACTGACAATGAAAAGGACAGGAGGTTGTGTTATGTCCAAGATCACAATGTAGCCTTTGATCACGGCACAAGTCCAATTATTTCAACTCTTAAACCCTGCAATTTATTAAACATAATCAGGTTTTACAAATACAAAATATATATAACCTAGGAATCTCAGGTTCTTCTATAAGGAGATTAGATAGCAATCTGATCTTTCTCAAGTCTGTTTAAACTCATTGTATATTTCTATAATGACAACTCACAATTTAATAAAAGGAAAAATAATTCGTGGAGGATCAGTCTTAGCTGTCTTCTTTGCTTGCACAAGGAACTATTAGTGTTGAAAACAAAATATAAATAGTAAAAATAATAAATTACATGTTTTCAATTAATTTATTTTAGAAAATCAAAGGTTTACAATTGGTGCCTTAAGGCAAAATTTCATGAATTCAACAAGTTAGTAATACAGACTTTCAAAAACCTTTACAGATTTAGTCCAAAGTAGAAAATTATTTTTTGCCCACTCTTGGACTCAGACACATTCAGAAAAAATATATATTTATAAAAATAAAATGGCAAACCTAATCCCACCAATTAAATGATAGTCTCAATATCCCACACTGGTTTATTTGAACAATGTCTGCATAATAAGAATAGCTAAGTAGTTCTCCCTGTCCTACCTCCATATCACATGAAGCAATGATGAAAATACGTAAATTGCTTTTTAGCAAACCCAAACCAGAAAAGCCCCTGAAGCAAAACACAAGAAACCAACAAAAATCCACTAAACAAAAATAATATAGATGTTTAACTACTCACATAGGTTCCTTCAACCTCTAGACATCTGGCTCTTAATGCTATTTCTAAGTCAGATACTGGGGAAGCACTAGGGGTGAGGAAGAAAATAAAAATTTAGGTCTAATACACTTCAAACAAGTTTCAAATAAAGTAGCTAGAGAAATATTAATGTGTATGATGAAGAAAACAAAAAGGATTGCAAGCTATAATGGGGTGCATAGCTTGAAAAAAATATGTACTTTCTTTCTCCGAAATATAATTAAATATTGTCTGAGCATCAGACTTATCAACAGTAAGCCATCTAGAATTCTGAATTTTAGGATTTAGAAATAGAATTTATTGCAACTGAAAGAAAAGGCAAAACTCTAACTTACTGGAGGATATTCTCATTAATATGTAATCATAAGATGATTCACCAGTGAATTAAGATATCTATATTCTACTACTAGATTCATTAAGAAATTAAGTTATTTGGGAGTACTTTCTCCTGAAATGAAAATAGCATTCCTAGTTAAGTGCGGATACCATATCAAAGGGAAAAGCATACTAGTGAACAAAAATTTTAAATTTGTTTTGTGAGGAGTCTGATAATATCCTAAAGTAGAAATAAATAAAAAACAAAATTCTAATGCAAAAAGAAAGATTATTCACTTATAAACCATCTACACATTTTGTTTTCCTAATAGACACTTTGGAACATGAATAGGATATGGGGCAACGTAGAGAGCTGTGAAAAAGGTAACAAAGAACTAAGGCATTAATTTATTACCAAGCAAATCTCAGAATACAAAGATGGCTGGACTTTTGTTTGTTGATACATACTGAGTTTTTACTTTTTTATCTTTCTCTACTGAGTTCTTTCATTTATAAGTGATGCCTGAGAAAGGCCAAAAATGTGCAGATGAAGGACATCTGATAATGATAAACATGAAGAAGAAAACCATGACATTTTCTGTAATTTCCTACTGTCCCTGATGGAGACTAAGTTTTACCTTCCATACTAGATTAGACTCGAGTGAGGCATTGTACTCACCTAAGCTTTTTTTCACTGCTGCAAAACAAGCTTGACCACTGGGAACATTAATATTTATCTTCCAAAAGAACCCCTCATTACTCTTTGGAGAGGAATCTACTTGTTAAATTAATAGCATTTAATTACAATATGCTAAAAGAGCACATGGATACAATAAAACAATTGCTAGTAACTTCCTAGTACTTAGATACAAGCTTCAGTTTAGCTGTGATCAGCATGGCACCAGAAGTAACCAACAGCTGCTTTGAGGACCAAAGCCCTAAACAACTTCAATATCAGGACCATGAGTTGCATATTTTTAAAGTGATTAAGAATTTTTCAGTGTTTAACAAAAACCATTCTAATCATCACCCACACAATGGTCATCTAATAAAAATCCTAAACTTAGTTACAATGAAGGGCTCAAAAATAATCTACAATAAACACACCATAATGTTGCTTAAAACAATGCCAATTTTTATACATTACTCAGGATAGAATTCCTATGTTATATTATTAGAGAGAGAAGATGAGAGGTCACTGGCTGAAATGGGAGTCAGAACTGAGAGGATGGAGAAGGTAACTGGCAGATCTCTTAATCACTGGATTATCATAAATTTTGTTGACAGGTTGATTATGTCACTCATTACTCATTATGAACATACACATGCCCATAAAATTACATAACAGACATGTCAATAAATTTTATATGTATATGTAAATATACTGTGCATGTGTGTGTATATTATACACACAGATACACCCATATCATAAGTTACCATAACGTTGCCATACCATAAACATAAAAAATATGATATATATTACTTTTTAAAAAGCAGTAGGAGCTTTTTCTCAAAGGAAATTTTTAGAAGAAATTCCAATATATAAAACAGAGACCCGCCCCTTCCTACAGTGACCACTGAGGCACTTGCTAAGCATGTCCCAGGGCATGGTTTGAAATGAGTGTTCCAATCAAATCCATTTATTTTGCAAAGATTAAACATAAGACTGTTTTTACCACTCTATAGACCCATATGAAATTTTCAATAATGTAACTGAGTGTAAAGTTAAAAAGGAACATTTTCTCTCCTTTAAAAGTAGTAACTAAAAATAAAATTGCTATGCTATATAAAACCAAATTGTTTCTAAGTCATAATCTTAATTTCATCCATGGAAAAAGTTGTTAGTTCTCCTTAAAGTGCCTAAATTTTAAAGACTTAATTTTGCCCATGTAAATCTTACCTAAAATATACGAGAACGAATGAATGGTAGGAGGTGAAGGTATTGTTTTTCTTTATCAAGCATGTATCTTCTACCTGATTGACCAATTTAAATATTCTGCCCAAGAATTTTAATTGTGTCACAGAATACTCAGATAGAGAAACATGCAAGAGAATTGATCTGCTATAACATCCATAAGGTGAACTCTGATGGAGTGTCTTCATTTTTTTTAGGACACATTTCATCTCTTTGCTCCAACCATTTCCCCATTTATGAAGGCCTACTTTAATCCATGCAAGTTGATATTAGCAAAATACAAATAACATATTCTCTTTTTTAAAGATCATGATTAAATGTCTAAATTCAATAAATAGACTCTTTAATAATTTGAAATCCTATCAAATATTCTGCACTAGCAAAATCTCAATCTTTCTTCTTCTCCAATACATCTTTGGGTCCTTGCACTGTAGGCACTAGGACGTCTCCACTCCTTGGCTCCTGTTCTTTGCTCTCTTCTGTTGGTTCCTGGCTTTCAACTTCACTTGTGGATACTTCGTACCGTTCCTCAATGTAACCCCCATCTGTGTCAGCTGTGTAAATGCCATAGCACATGATACTGATGACCCCCAGTGGAAGGCCAAAGAGAAAGCAGCCCATAAGTGGAGAGCTCTTGAAGACAGACTGTGGGAAGATAATCACAATTCAGTTCTCCTCCTATGCTTTCTGGTATAAAATACATGAACAATTTTATTTTATTTATTTATTCATAAGAGACAGAGAGAGAGAGAGAGGCAGAGGGAGAAGCAGGCTCCCCGCGGAGCAGGGAGCCCGATGCAGGGCTCGATCCCAGAACCCTGGGAGCATGACCTGAGCTGAAGGCAGACGCTCAACCATCTGAGCCACCCAGGCGCCCCCCGATTTTAAAACCACTGCAAATTTCTTCCTCTTGCTACCATTCAACTTGCTCTTAGTTCCAATGAATCAGTGTCAGTATTTCTGCAGTAGCTACCATGTTAAAGACACCACATGTGTGTGTGTGTGTGTGTGTGTGTGTGTAACCAGCTCCCAGCAGTAGAAAAAGGCACCAGATATTTTATAACCTTTTCTGAAGACATTTATTTTCCTCACATTAACCACAAAGGTCTCTCTGGAAATGGCAACTACGTGCCCAACAGCTTCGGAGTTGTATCCTGGACTCCAGGAATCCGCTCAGTGAGAAGGCTGGTCATTTAACGTAAAGAAGGTACATACACATTCCTCTTCATATGACATTTTAAATATTTTTTTACTTTCTGGATAGTATTAAGCCACATTAACTTAATAATTTCCCTCAGTTTATACACAATCTCCTCAGTTCTCAGAAAAGTAAAAGCAATTTTACTGCATAGGTTTTTCAACTCTACTATCCTCTGTGGCTCATGACTGTAACTCGAGAGCTATATAGGCACATTCACAGACAGCAAGTCACTTTGGACTGAGAGGACGGAAGAAGGCCTCCCAGAATAAAGGTGTTTGAGGCAGAAATTTATGCACGAGTAAGAATGAGGTAGTGTGAGCACTAGCAAGAAGCACCAGGGAAGCTTCCGTAATATTCAAAAAATAATGAGACCATCTGAGATGGAGAGAGTATTCTCCCATGTGTCACTGGAAAAGGGAAGGAAAGTGATCAAAACGGACTATTTTAGTCCTATTCCGTGTGTAGCGGTATACAGAACGGAGGGAGACGGTAACAGGAAGTGAAGAACCCACGTGGAAGTTAGAGCAGCAGCTGATACAGTGTCCTAAGGGCTGGTTTTAAGGATTTCTACTTTAATGACTGCTTTTGGCCTTAGTGAAAACACCTACGGAGTATGGAGCTCAAGAAGAGAACTAGAACTAAGTTTAAAGCTCAAACAAATTTCGGAGTGCCTCTGCTGTCAAGCTGACCGAGAGCTGAAGCAGATTCAGATCCAGTGACTGAAAAGGGCAGAAGGAGAAAAGAGACTCTGGAAACACTTTCAAGTCATGTCACTGAGGTAACAGATTCTGAATTCCAGTTAACTCACCATCACATAGAAATGAGTAGAGAAACTTAATTTCCACCTGAAGAATATATTTTCTCAATGTAAATACGGACTGGTTCTTATCTTTCAAATTAAAGATGCATTTTTACCTAATCCTTTGAAATATCATTTAACCTTCATTAGACATAAAGCAACTACACACCTACATATTCTCAATTATCAATGACACTAAGCAAACTGTCAAAACTCACCACAATAGTAGATTTGGCATCAAATGCTATTCTTTTCAATCTCTGCAAAATGCTATCACCTCCTTGGGCCTTAAGTTTAACAGGAAAAAAACAAAACAAAACAATTAAATTGTTATTTAAGTACCATGACTTCACTTTTCTGTTCTATAATTCTATAACTGCAGGTCAAGGGTTGACTCCAGGAGATTACAAAAAGCACCTGGAAGAGCAATGCAGTACATATTTACTGTTTTTTCTGTCTCACCTTCTGTCTGCTTTCCTGTGTGAAGAATTCAGTCTCCCTGTCATACTCCAAGCAGCCTGGATGAGGCTGACCCACCAGTCCAGGCCTGCCTAATTTCAGAAGTCAGCTGAGCCTGTTAAACTAAAGTTGCAGCAGGGTATCTTTGCTATTGTGTAGGGAGAATCTCCCTAAGAATGAAGCCCCCCCCCCGCCACACCCCACCCAAAAGTGCAGAAAGGCAGAGAAAAATCCCTGACGAAAATCTATCAAATCCTTGCATTTGGCCATCCCTGAGTCTGGCTCATTGCTTGAATTTCCAAACTATGTGAGGCTCTCTTTGTTGTCAAACAGTTTGAATTGGGTTTCACTAACTTACACATAGAAGAGTTCTCACTCATAGAGGTGAATTTTATTTCAATAAGTATTATTTTCACAAATATGAAATTCCTACTAAGCGACTGTTTCCAAAAAAGAAATGCTTGTTATTCTGTGAGCCAACTTTCAAATAAAGTTTGTAAAAGCTGAAACAAAACTCTCACAAAATAGTAATTTAACTTCATAAAAGCCAAGAAGTCTCATATTTTTTCGATTTATTCTAGTCTGTTGAAAGAAGAGGCATGCTGGCCACAATGTGCTGAGGTAACTTCATGGCCCTGTAATGTGGATTGCAACTCACAGTTTGAATTACACTGCAATAAGATTTATAGAAAAAAATGGAAAGTTAAGACTATCCATTATTTCTTTTAATTTAAATCCAATTAGCAAATATATAGTACATCATTGGTTTTTTGATGTAATGTTCAACGATTCATCAATTGCATATAACACCCAGTGCTCACCACATCACGTGCCCTCCTAAATGCCCATCCCCCAGTTACCCCATCCCCCCACACCCACCTCCCTTTCTGCAACTCTCAGTTTGATTCCTGGAGTCAAGAGTCTCTCATGGTTTGTCTCCCTCTCTGATTTCTTCCCATTCAGTTTTCCCTCCCTTCCCCTGTGGTCCTCTGCACTACTTCTTATATTCCACATATGAGTGAAACCATATGATAACTGTCTTTCTCTGCTTGATTTATTTCACTGAGCATAAAACCTTCCAGTTCTATCCATGTCAATGTAAATGGTAGGTATTCACTCTTTCTCCATTCATTATTTCTGAGAAATATTTTATATAATTGGATTTGGAACTCTCCACTGAAGCTCAGATTCTCAGTACATTTCCTTATCTTTTAAGAAATGGTGGTCTTATTCACAGGTTTTCTTAAAAAAGCAATCTGAATAACTTAATCCAATGAGACTCTTTAACCCAGAAAGGTTAAGGGCCGCCAGGAAGGTTCACTACTGGGATAGCTCTGCACACTGCAGACCTCTCAGCACCCACAGCCCAACTCCAAATGGCAACAACACCTCCCACTCACTGTGACAACCAAAAATGTCTTCCAAATAACCCTAAAAGAGACATTCCCACCCATGAGCAGCCTCTTCCACAGAAGAACCTTCTATGTCTGAGAATGTGGCTCTGTGATGTGAGAGAAGCAAGGTGGGGAGGACTGCCCCTCACCCCAGGTGATGACTCTTCCTTTCAGAATCAGAGGAAAAGAAGAAAGCTTGTTTCTCCTCGACCTCCTCCCATTGTTCCTTTGAAATGGAAGTGAACGACTCACCTCTACTGTGCCATCCAAGATGTTATTAATGAACTGTACCATGTCCTCGGTATTCTTGATCTGTCTATCTAGTAAAAAGTATTGTTGGTTTGAAGTATTCAGTACAACCACAGTTGGGACTTTCAGTTCACTGAAAACAGAAAAACAAAGAAATCAAAATACACATTAAACACAGAAATAACAAATATTCTGATATTCATTTATATCTAAGTAACTATAATCACAAAAGGAGGAAGCTGTATTAATAGCTTTGCCTCCCTATGCTTACACGAAGAAAATTTCAAATTGTGCATCACTTTAAGACATAGCTAAATTAAGATTATATGAAAAACATTTTGGGGCACCTGGGTGGCTCAGTCGGTTAAGTGTATGATTCTTGATTTCAGCTCAGGTTGTGATCTCAGGGTCATGAGATCGAGCTCTGTAAGGGGCACCTTGCTCAGAGGGGAGATTGCTGGAGATTCCCTCTCCCCTCCTCCCACCCTCCCTCCCATTTGCTCTCTTAAAAAAAAAAAAGCAAAAGAAAACATTCTAATATGTAATATCAGACAGCTGAGTATTAATGATTAAATTAAAAATTATTATGTATGAAGTACCAATTTCTGGGCAACCTTATCCCTTGCCACCCAAATCCCACCAGTGTTGGTCACACAAACCCAGTCCAGTCAAGTGGCACTGAGGACAGGAGATAGGAAAGAGCAGGGTCTGTGGAGGCACACTGCTTGTGTTGAAGCCTGGGGCTTTCCCATAATCTGTTTTTTTAAGTGTAACGTTTTTCATGTGTAAATGGATACAAGGTGAGTAGTGGGAGGGTACCTATTTTGTTGTAAAAATTATGTGAGAAAACTCAAGTTATATATTCAGCACAGTACCTTGTGTTCAATAAATACTATTCCAAATTCTCTGAACTCCCACTATCCCACTACGTATTCCGCCGCATCCTCCGCCGCTTCACTGATTCGCTAGACATCAGTTTGCAGACAAAAAATGTTACTAATAGGTGTCATTTAATTGAAATAATTTTTTTTCCTTTCAAGGATAGGTTGTTGCATAATCATAAAAAGAAGGGGGTGCTTAATTCTGTATGTCACCTGCACACAGGTTTATGGTTATTGGTATGTTTATGTGAAAATATTATGCAAAAGGACAAAACTCTACAGTAGAAGCGATTCACACCACTGTATTATCACCACACAAGTAACGGAGTCCAGTAGATTGCTTTCTTGCTCATAATTCTCTACTCTCCCCAAGCCATGACCTTTTCCCAGTTAGGCAAAACACGCTCATGTGACTCATGATGTTGGGCTCAGCTGTGTGACTTGGCCAAAGGGAAGGTTAACAGACGTGACTCAAGCAGAGGCTTGAAATGTGCGTGCATGGCTAGGCTTGCCTTCCTGTGTTTCTGTGAGTGCCACACGACTCCCCAGGGAAATACCCTTCCAGGGCCAGGACACGCAAGACCGTGCAGACCGAACCTCCGTGGCAGTGTGGAGCCACATCTATCTGCCCAGTCAACGTCAGCCAAGCCCAGGTTAAGTGAGAGAGAATACATATTACAGCTTGACGTCACTGGGTATCAGGGTGGTTGATTATCCGGTATTGTTATTAGGCAAGAGTTAGCTGACTGTACAATTAAAAAAAAAATCTTAGCTTCACTCCTGTTCATAAAAAATACAAAAGACAACTTTTTGATTTATAGCAGTTTAGTTATTAGTTATAATGATGCATAAGTACCAAAAATCAGAATGGATCAGAACTTGGCCTGCCTATAAAAATACGTATTATAAGAAATTTAAATACACAGTGGGACTAGAAACTATCTGTTGTGAAATAAATCAATTTCAATAATGATGGGAATGGAAAATATCATTTCATACTATTCCCTCTTAACTATATTCACAAAAACCCAAAACAAAACAATTTAACAGATTTAGGGTCTGACAGTACGCTATTTATTTTGAGATGATTTAAAAAACAGTGCTGCTGTATAACTATCTTACATAACATCATGTAATTTGCCCTAAGTTAAAAACACTTAGGCATCAATACCTATTAAATTCCACTAATTTCTCTGACAATATTAATGTCACGGAAGAGCTTTGGAGTGAGCAAGATCTGGATTTCAGAACTGGATCTCTTTAACTTACTTGTTGGACATCCTTTGGCATATTATTTAACTTCCTTGAGTTTCTTCTAAGAAATTTCAATTTCCTCATCTATATAAAATGGAAATAATAGTACTTACACCTTACTGAGTTATTGTAAAAGTTAAAAAATACCGATTGACCACTCAGTCCAGTGTCGGTCACAGAATTAAGTGTTCAATAAGGACTTTCAATTATTATCACATAACCATCATCATACACTTTCTCTTCTTTCAAAAAAGGAAAAAAAAAGCAAGATATGAGTAACAAACAAACAACACAACACAACAAGGTGTTGGCAGTAGAGATTACTGTTGTTCTCAGACCACAACTGTAGCTCAAAATTTCTGCTATCTCACAACTCACATTAACAATCATACTCATGAAGGAATATCCATCCATCCATCTGTACATATTCTGAATATTGCCCTGAATCAAGGAATTGTTTATTGGACCCAAATTGCTTTAGCCTCTTACAATGTTTTACTGAATATTGGCTTGCCTTGAAGGACATTATAAGAAATGGTTCTATCAAACCCCCTAATATATATACTATAAAAATCCTACTAATAACATATTTCTATTACAGTGTCCCCCTTTGTGAGATTCTATAGCATAACAATTTCTCTTAGGTTTCTACAAGATCTGCCATACTCCTTATAACCAACAGTTATTTTACAGGCTACGGGAAATGTGTAAATAATGTTTTTCTACTTTGTTTCGAGTATTAAAAAATCAGGGCCCAAATTTTCAAGTACCTTTAATAATTACCTATAAATGATAAATACCTAAGATAATATAGATCCTTTATTTTATTTTCCTTTGTCTTGATTTCTTCATTATAATCTGGTACTTTTTATCACTGGCAAAAACTCTCACATTCTTATTGGAATAAGAGGGATAATAAGTAAAAATGAATAAAGGTAACACTACTTTATAATTTTAGGCTTTCACCTGAAAATTATGAATGTTGTTTTGGGTTGTAAGCTTCATTTTTATTTCCCGTGTTCTTACTTGGAAAATGGAATAATACGCCGAAACACGAGTGAAGGCAACGGCTCCAACTCCGCTACTAAGCAAAGCTGGAGAATCCGAAACACAACGTCACGGTAACGTGAACTGGGAACTCAACGCTGTCGGACAAGGTCCCTTGTCGCTGGCGAGCTCCCCCATCTTCACGTCAGGGGCTGTTTCTAAGCTCCACACTCTCAAAGCCCCATCTTCCTACCACCTCTTGTGTGTCTGAAATAACGCCTCTGCATTCTTCTTCGAGGTAACCTCTCTGCATTACTGCCTCCTCTGGTAAGCATATTCCGATCCCTTCCAGCTTTGTGTGCACTGCGGGGGAGGTGGGAGCGGGCATGTTTCCAGAACTCTCTACTGTGAAGACCTTTTCATACAGTTCTGCAAGGACTATGCTGTCTTACCAGCAGACTCCAAGCATTTGAAGACAGGGACTCTACTTATTTTCTGTATCAACAGGACCAAACACAGTGTGTGGCATACAGGAAATACTAAATGTCTGCTGCATAGAGTAGGCTCTTACTTGAAATTAATTTACTGTAAGTGTGATAAATGTTTTCTAATAACTTTTTGAAGTGGCAAATCAGATTTTTATGTCATAAACATAACTGATAGAATTATTTTAAAATTGTATACTTTCCCTATAAAGTTATTTTTACTGTGTTAAAATAAATTCTTCTAGTATAGCAGCTAATTCTTCGATGTAAAAATTTCCTAAATTACATTTACTCATTGAAACTGAACTTTAGGTAAAGTGTGTGTTAAACAGAAACTATAAAATTTTTAAATTTTGAATGCTGTCTTCTTTCCAAAATACATGGAATTCAGAGTTAAATTTTTAACATGGAATTTTTTTTAATATGGAGCAATATTAAAGTTCAGTGAGTTTCAAATTTATATTTAAAAACTAAAGTAAGATATTTGATGGGAGAATATCTGCGTCAGCATAGATGAAAAGTTCACTTTCTTCCCAGCTAGTAATGCTTTTAAAAGTGTCTCAGAAACAGAAATTTAAAAATTGACAGAATTGATAGCAAAATCATTTAATCATTTAAAACTTTACTTACTCCATCAGCAAGGTATTTATATAGTCATTTCCATCCATATGGCCAAACTGAAAATCCCTACCCAACAACAATAACCAAAAGGAAAAAAGAGAGCAGTATTAGAGACGAAACAAGGTAAATATGTACCAAGAACTGAACTTCAGGGCTTGGTAAGCATGTAAACAGTGTAAACATTTAACATACAAATCACATAAGATAAATGTAGAAAAGAGTATGAATTCTACTGGCTTCTGAGATAAAATACAGAGTAGAATTAAATAAATTCTAAGATATTTCCGCTCTCTATTTAAAATGCAGAGCAATATAAGCATTTCTAATTAAAACACGCTCAAGAAAAATGACCCACTTTGTTTACAAAAGGACTAATAACATGCTCATACTATGTAACAGAAGAAATATAAATATATATCACCGATAAATCATTAGAAGACTCAGAATAAAAAGGGAATAATTAAAAAATATACCAAATTTACAGACTGTCTCTTATGGCAGCAACAAACAGAATGATTTGGCACAAAGCAACAAGAACACTTATTTTTTATACCCAGTTATTCTCTGAATTCCTGTTATAATCATCATCTGTCTATATCTAAATTGTGATTGCTCATTTAACTTTATCTCAAATGTATCAGTACTTGTTCATATTTCCTTACAACAAATGTATCCCAAATACCATCAAGAAGCAATTAGGATACAAGTTATAAAGGTTTTTTTTTACTTGTATTAGCAAGTCCAAACAATTCATACTGAAATGCAACATACTATAATTCATTTCAGTATCTTGATTCACCTTTGAAAGAATAAAATAGTACCACTTTTGCTTTACTAAATTACAAAATATAATTAAACAAAGATAAATGAATGTTCCTGAATGCAACCACCTACCTGTGGAACTGGTCTCTGTAATCTCTAGCAACTTCCTGAATAATTGACTTTAATCTGTGAAAGAATACATAAATATTTCATCTCTTCACTTCAAAAATATATTATCATTTTTCAATTATAATATCTGCTGCCTTATCTAATACTGTGGGAAAAATAAGAATACTACATCAAGTTTATCTGAGGCCACGTAAAGTCTGAATTAGATGGTATGTGAAGCTTAAAACTATTTCAAGACACTATACCTGGTATGTTCAATTGATGTATTTTTCTCATCAATAACTGCAATAGCCACAAGCTTTCCTGAAATTAAGAATGACATATCTAAATTCAATAGCCCTCATTATACAAACTTCTCAATTATTATTGTAGCTGTGAATTGGGAATTAGTAAGTAGTTTCTAGAATTTAATTCGTTATGCTACATGTTATGCACAGCAGAATGAATCAATGAATTAGTCAACTGGAAGTGACTAATCCTACCTCCCATCCCCCAAATGTAAATAACAGTAAATATTTAACAATTTATATACTCAAATTGTACTGTTTTCAGTACCCACAAACTGACTAAAATGAATACTTTGTCAAAATCTGACATTAAGAAATAAAATAAATTTATTTATTATTTATCATTAATGATAAAACAAATTTATTATTAATTACTGTAGCTCTAAAAGAATGACATATAACAAGAGAAGGATTTTTACATGCTATTCCCTTCAGTACCATGGGTCACATCACTACTTGCCAGTAATAATACACAAAACAAAACTGACTCAAATTTACTTAACCCTACACACAACATAAATCACATTCTTCTCTAACATCCTCTAGCAGACAGCATGACATAATATCCAGAGAACTGGTATTGGAATCAGAAGACCAGATGCTGCAGTTCAGTGTGTGTATTCTGTTCTAGGCCGGGGAAACACCTGTGAAGCACCACCACTTACTAGCTGTGGGACGGACCTGGAGAGTGATGAACACACACAGACAGCCCTGAACTCGTGGAAAGCACAGTCTAGTAGGGAAAACAACAGAAACACAAAAAGATCATTTACAACAAAGAAAAAATGTACGGTTAACAAGGAGAAGAGCTCTGAAGGAAAGGAAACAGGGATAAAAGAGTCCTACAGAGTAAATTAAGTAGTTTGAGGGGATCAGTAAAAGATTTTCTTAGGAAGCAATATTTGGTCTGAGTCTAATGGATGAACACAAATTAACTATCCACTTCCAGCTATAAAGGTGCATTGATGCCAGGTGCACAGCCTTTCTAAGAAACCGAGAAGTCAGTGTGGCTGGAGAAGGGAGAGTGAGGAAAGACCAGAGTGAGAGGAGACAGAGATTGAGGCGGGGTCAGAAGACGCAGGGACCCGCCGTCACCAGGACTTCCGAGAAAGACAAGAAGTGTCTGAAACCACGGAGAGCCAGGATCTCTGTACTTGTGTGGTGAGTCGCCAGGTGGGACAATGGGCAGGAACAGAGCCACAGACGCAAAGCGAACAAGGGCAATTATGTTGGATACAAAAAAATGAACTGTCCATAGTCAACTTCTTTCCAAATTAATCTGGGAGAAGAAACTATTTGAGTAGAGCCAGAGCTGCCTATTTGAATTACCTCAAGGTCACGCTATCTCCTATGATTACTGAACTGAAAGCAAAGCTACTATATTCCTACATTGTTCCCTTTTCCCTTCACACGAGTCTGAAAAAATCCAAAAGTAAACCCACAATCTTTGACAGTATCCACATCAACTTCCAGTACTGAGCTAACACACGCCTCCCTCTGTAAGGATAAACAAAGACAGAAATGTCACCAGACACAGAACATGAATAAGCAGGCTCTGGAGCCAGAACAAATATCCTAAGAGTTTGAAAATAACATGAGAACCTATTAGAACATTTCTAATTCGTATTATTAATCAGATTCAAAAGCAGGAAATCATGAAGAGGAAAATCTATGCACACTACTACTCATATATTAAAAAAAACAAACAAACCTTGAGTAAAATTTTCCCGTTTTTTTAAATCTAAAACTGTATTTCCCTTCCACTTATCATGAAGTTGTGAATGAAAACAAATATGGCAATAATATCCATGATTTATTTCTCATTTGTAATTCATTATAAATTTACAAAACACTTCCTCCTAAAACTTACATGGTTAGCTTCGTATAGTTTTGGTAGTTTACATCTACCTGAGACCCTCCAATCAGCTTCTTATAGCTTTCATTTATGCATCTGTAAATATATTTACTTTGCTTGTCATTTTCAATCTTGTGACTTTAAGAAACCATGCCAGTATGTTGTCCATATTTTCCTCACAACTAAAAAAAGCAGGCCTCAAAGGTGGTGATGAGTTGTATTCCAACTCCTACTACAAAATCAGCTCCTAATATAGCTTCCTGGTTATTTTTTCTCATTTCCTTATTATCCAGGCTCTGCTTTTCCTGTTGCTATCAGTTCTAACTAGTAAACCTTTTCTAACTCATCTTTGTTCCCCATACAAATGTTTGTTCTTTGTTAATATTGACCTATATTCTCATGAAGAAGAACTGGCATCCAAGTCTTAAAAAGGAAGGAAATTATGAAAGAGAGCTTAAAATTCATTTCCTACAGAATCACATTTAAGAAATCAATTAAGGAAAATTCTGCAGAGTGATGGAGGTTGTATATATGCTTGTTACCGGTGTCTCCAAGTTCATACAAGAGGAAGCCATCCATAGTAAGGTAGTTCTGAAACCTCTCCCTGTTGATCCAAGATGACAGATCACCATCCTCATACTCTTAAAAATAAAACAAAGCTAATAAGTTATATGTAAATAAAACTTTAAAATGTTTATAATGTTCTAATCTAGCTATACACGTATGAAATGCCTTGACCTAGAATCATAATCTTAAATTCATAAATTTAATTTTTAGGAATCTATTCTAAGCAAACAATGAGACATACAAAAGCATTAGTGGACAAAGCAAGCAAAAGATAAATAAATAAAAATAAAGGAAATAAGTGAAATACCCTAAACAGGAAATAATTTAAATAATTATGGTACATATTGAGGAAGACCATTTATAGTTTTTTTTTTTTTTTTTTTTTTAAAGATTTGATTTATTTATTTGACAGCGAGAGACACAGTGAGAGAGGGAACACAGCAGAGGGGAGTGGGAGAGGGAGAAGCAGGCCTCCCGCCGAGCAGGGAGCCCAATGCCGGGCTCATCCCAGGACCCTGGGATCATGACCTGAGCCGAAGGCAGACACTTAATGACTGAGCCACCCAGGCACCCCCATTTATAGGTTTTTAAAAAATTAATAATTAAGTGGTAAAAGCAGGTTGCAAAACATTATCACAGTATGACTGTAACTTTGTAAAACAGAAAGTATGAAGAAAAACTGACAGAATGATTAAATGAAGACATACACTCCTACTAAATGGTTATCCTGGGTTGATAGTTATCCTTGAATGATGGCAGTATGAATAACTTTTTATTTTCTTTCCTGCTTTCTATTTTATGACATTTCTACCTCTTTTTACAACCCTTTCTTGTATGTAAAACACAACACACATAGAAAGCCGTAGTATTTTAACCTTTTTTCCAACATCAAATAATTCCCCTGCTAAGCAGACAGAAAACATTTGTAATATCAAGAGAAATATTATGTCCCAATTAGAAATACAATTCTGAAGGAACTGTGAATTATTATAACTGCACGAAAAGAAGCTGATGTAAAAGCCTACCAAAATGTTTGGCTGAAGACTGGATTTTAATTTCTTGAAAGATGTGCTTTGTCTGTCACTTGCATTGCTAAACAAAACATTTTCAAGTTATCAAACCTATAAAATAAGTGACAATGCAAATCTGAAAGTATTTATGGATTTGGACTTACACATTAGAAAAATAAACATAAAACTAGGAGTTGAGTACTGGGGCCACAATCTCCACTCCACTCCAGGTTAAAAGCAAATGTTTTAAGATTATACAAAGTGATACACCTGAAACTCATTAGAAAATAAACCATCCTCCTGAGCCCCTATCCCAAAGCTTCTAAACTTATTGACAACATTTAAATATTAGACTAGGCATTCAAGGTAAACTCTCTGTGTTTTCTGAAGGCTTCAGGCAGGTCCTAAATACTAACTACTGCACGTTAGAAAATGATGACCTCTCCAACAGCGAAAGGTACTTATCCTATTCCTCCTGGTCACTCATGGGAGGCCACATTTGAAACATGGAGAGAAGAGAAGGGGCACTTTCTTAGCCATGATTATAGAACAGATTTACATCCAAACAGATTATGATCAGGCTTATTCCAAAAATAAAGTGGCTCCCTGAAGTATTAACAAACTCATACTAGAACTAGAACAAGAGATATGAAGGCTGACGCCTGATTATACTATTAACTATTTTAACTTGGGGGAAAAATCCTCTTTAATCCTATTTCTTCATTTGTAAAACAATAAGAATACTGATCTCAAAAGCACTGCTGTAATGATCAAATAAGACAATATAAGTTAAGTGCTTATCATACAAGGAGTGCAATAATCAAAGAGCAAATGAATAGAATTGGTGCAGATATGCATTATTTTCCTTCTCATATTTTCATATATGCAAGTTCCTCTTAACTTCCTTTTCAAGCCCAGTATCTAATACAGACAATAAGTATCCAGTGAGCAAATGAATGAGCAAATCAATGAGCTTGTGATTTAATTATACATCTATTTGCTTATCTAATACTCTTAGTTATCTTTTTCATAATCTCAGGATAGTAATTTATCTGCCTTACTATCTACCCTCACAGATTATGACGAGGATAAAATGAAAATATCAAGTGAAGTACATAATTAGTACCTGTTGCATAAAATAGAACAAATGGTAGTTGTTATACTGTTATACTTTACAAAAAGTAAATTCAGTCCTCAATTTATTTAAAAATAATGAAGACAGGAGACTTTAGAAATGCTTCGTATTCATGATTGTTAAGATAATTAAAATGTTCTTTGGGTGTTGACTTTGATTCATAACATAATAAAATAAAAAAAAAGAAAAAGAAATAAAAACCAGAAAAAAAATAATTAAAATGTTCATTTTACTAAAAAAAATCAGAATATTCCTTTTATTAGATATTCTATTCATTTGAATTATTTAAGCAAACCAAAGCTTACAGCTCTCAAGTAGTCCTAGTTTCTTTTCTGTTATAAAATAAGAACATTCTAGAATATTTCTGCAATGAATACAATGTTCCATATCTGCATTCTCCAACATGGTAATAAAAAGCCACACAAGGGCACTGAGTATTTCAAATGTAGTTAGTGGAAATAAACTGAAGCTTCTACTTTATTAAACTGTAATTTAGAAAGTTACAAAGAATGCTATTAGGCATGACTTTGCATTTACTTTGCTTTTGAGTGGCTGCGTGATATCCGAAAGATGCTGAGTTTCACTGTTTCTCTCAAAATCTAAAATTTCTCCTGGAGCCCCTGTGACTTTGCTGCACTGGCCTGAGGTACCTCATTGCACAGTCTGGGAATGGTGGGAGTAGGTATCTGATAACACCAAGGAATTATTGTGAATTTTATTAAGTGTTGTAACAGCATATAGTTATTCTATTAAAAAAAAGGACATTTTTAAAGAGATGCATAATGAAGCACGCAGTGATGAAAAACCTCTGGGATTTGCTTTAAAATACTTCAACGAAGAAAAAAATTGTTGAAGCAAATGTGTTAAGACCTTGGTTAACTGTCTAACCTGGGTGATGGGTGTGTACACAGGATTTTACCATTCTAGCATTGTCTTTATTATGATGTATGTTTGTATAACAAAAGTATTTAAAAAAATAGACCAAGTATTTACTTCAACGAAGAAATGCTGAATAACAGGTGAGTGGTTACTTCTATCAGGGAGGGAGAGATGGAGCCAGGGAAGAATACATCTTCCAGGGGCTTTACCACTACTGAAGGAGTTTTATTTCCTCACCTTTTTGTGAGTCTGAAATGTTAGATCCTTTTTTTTATATGAATAATTTTGAATGTTTTAAAATAATGTACAGAAATGTATCGAGTTCATGTCTCAAAAGGCCAATGACCTGACCCCGCCCCCCCCCAAAATCATTGTAGGCAGAACCCAGAAAGCAGACTAGATGGAAAAACTCAAGTTGAAGGGTAAGAAAAATCTGTCAGTCATTCAACTAATGGGAAATGTAAGAAGTAGTTGCACCTACCAAATCTTTCATCAACACCAAAGTCCTATAATAGCCACAGCATTTTAATTTTAACATGTTTTATATGAGTTAAAACATTGGAACTTACCATCATAAACAAAGTAAGTTTCATCTTTGAAAACAAGCACAGCAGGCATCTCCTTCAGTGTCACATACTGCAAAAATGAGATGTGTAAATAACTTTTATCATTAAAACAATTTTAATTGGTAGCTATGATTTCAAAAGTATTGAAAGATACCAGAAAAAAACCACAACAATAACAAAACTGTTACAGTTAAAAAGATCCCAAGGTCAATCCCAAGGTCATCCAAGGACAGGTTTATCTCTTTAAAAACATCCCCTGGCACAGTGCCCGTGTTTGCTACTGAGAAAACCGTAGATTATTCTTAGTTGATAATCGAGACCGAAGACATCCCAGGAAGTACAGGACGAGACACAGTCTGAGGTTAAAGAGCAGTGGCTAAGGTAACAATCAGCACTGGCAGGTTCAAGTCCTTCCCCACCGTTCCTGGCTATGGGACACGGGAGTCCGTTGCTGTCCGGGAGTTGGCTTCCTCCTCTGTAAATCAGGGACACTGAGTCTCCACCTCACTGCAGAGTTAGCAAAGTTAGATCCACTAACATATGTGAGAGTAGGTTTAAAATGTAAATTGGCTTTATAAATGGGAACTTATAATGGCAACTAATAAGAAATTATTTCAGATGGTACCTGCTTCTTATACCTGTGCTATAATTATTTCAAAATACTAAAATTATAATAATCAGTATCCCCATGGGTTAGCCACAAAGAATTATTACGTGCTGTGGTTAATACTGAAAAGTAACAATAATCATTAGATAACTAATAAAATAAAAATAACTGTAACAATAAAATAAAAATAGAGACGGCTGCCCTGGAAATACAGAGAAGGGGTAAGGCATACCTCAGGTAATATAGAATGATCTCTTACACAACTACTAAAAAATGGTACAGCACCGGGCGCCTGGGTGGCTCAGTTGGTTAAGCAACTGCCTTCGGCTCAGGTCATGATCCTGGAGTCCCAGGATCGAGTCCCACATCGGGCTCCCTGCTCGGCGAGGAGCCTGCTTCTCCCTCTGATCCTCCCCCCTCTCATGTACTCTTTCTCATTCTCGCTCTCTCAAATAAATAAATAAAATCTTTTAAAAAAAAAGAAAAGAAAAAAATGGTACAGCACCATGAAAGTAACTATTTGAAGGGCAGTGGTAAAGCTCTCTGGTGAGGCTCTATCATCAAGTACGCCTCTACTCACCTGCTCTTGGCAACGCATCCACAAAGGTGCTCCGCGAGTATTTTATAGCATCCAGCACCTCTCTCTTTTAAGGATACCCCTGAGTTGACCATACTATAACATTAGTATATAGATGTAACTTGCAGCCATTGATCTCCACATATTCTGAATCCCTCCTCCTCTTCCCTTGCATTCCCTGAAACTCGTTATCTTATATTACAGTTATTTGTCTACAGGCCATTTTTCTCCATTCACCTTTAAGTATCGTGAAGTCAGAAATTGCCTTGATTCATCTTTATATCCCTTTAATATACTTACTAGGGTTTCCATAAATACGAGCTGTAAAACTAAGGAAACTTTGCATAACCAAACATTAAAATTCAAAATATGGGGGGAAATATAAAATCATGGGCTTTGTCCTTATTTGAGAATTCTCTATGGGAGTAAAAATCCTATTACTCTGAAAGAACACTGATTCCCCTAGCAGACTTCTGCAACCAAACACAGAAAAAAAAGAGATGACAGATATTGATATTTGCAGGAATAATTAAGGAATGTTTGAGGAAACTAGTTGAGAGGCCAATAATAATAGAAACAATACATAATAACCAAAAGAATGCCCTCATAGCAGATACTGTTTGTGCCCACCCACATAGATGTTCTAGGCGCTAGAATTTTGATCTAAAACATCTGTCACTACACAAGGACTGGGGTGGTGCCAGATGGTGTCAGGGCCCAGAACGCAGCATGCCCTCCGGTGCACTCCAAGTAAATTGCTTGGAAAGCTTCACAGGTGAGGGTACGATGTACATTCTCATCTCTAATACTAAAATGTGGTCCACTGGGCTTTGGAGAGGAGAATGGGTTAAGAGTTCCAGGCCTGGGCCTAGAACTAGATTCCATCCATTCTAGGCCTTTACATCACACTGAGATATCTTAAGACTTTCCAGAATAGAGGTTCGTAACTTCCTGAGCATCTATGTGAGAATCTAATGGCACATACGGCTCTTCTTCCACCCTATCATCTCCTCCCCATCAAAAGTAAATGCATACACATAAAATATGCAAAATAGCTCCTGAGACAAAACTAAGTAAACCTAAAAACAAGTTTAAGCTGACCAGATTTGTCTGAGGTTCTCCCAAGGAATTGAAAATCATTTCAGAATATATTACATTTATAAGATAAACATTTATATACATATTGCAAGAAGCACTAGACACACACTCTATGCAAGTCTACAATCTTCTTAAAAATATTTAAATGTTAAAAAGATATTAAACAAAAATTAATCAAATGTGTAATATGACATACCTTTGTGAAAAAAAAACGGTTTTCGATTTTTTGTAACTTACACTGATTAAAAAGAAAAAGCTTCCCTTGACTTATTTCATGTTTCCCGTCAGCTATTGCCCAATTTCTCAGGTCCCCTTCTTTTTTTTTTTTTTAAGATTTTATTTATTTGCGAAAGAGAGAATGAGAGACAGAGAGCATGAGAGGGGGGAGGGTCAGAGGGAGACACAGACTCTCCGCCGAGCAGGGAGCCCGATGCGGGACTTGATCCTGGGACTCCAGGATCGTGACCCGAGCCGAAGGCAGTCGCTTAACCGACTGAGCCACCCAGACGCCCTCAGGTCCCCTTCTTAGGAAAACTTTTCTAAAGAGAAGTCTATGCCTGCAACCTCCAATTTCTTTTCTACATTCTCTCAGATGACACCGATGAGGCACCGTCCTTCCCGTAAAACCACCACCAACCTCCACGTGTACAAGTGTCACAGTTACTCTCCTCAACTCATCTTGATCACTTTGCAAGTATCTTGCACAACAGACCCTCTTTTTAAAATATTTATCTTGGCTTTTCACCCTTCTTGTTTTCCTGCACCCTCCCTGGCTATTTTCTTCTTATTTTCCTTTGCAGTCTTTAGGCCCTGGACACACTTATTTCCTTAAAAATTTGCATCCCAGGGCGCCTGGGTGGCTCAGTCGTTAAGCATCTGCCTTCGGCTCAGGTCATGATCCCAGGGTCCTGGGATCGAGCCCCGCATCAGGCTCCCTGCTCAGTGGGGAGTTTGCTTCTTCCTCTCCCACTCCCCCTGCTTGTGTTCCCTCTCTCGCTATGTCTCTGTCAAATAAATAAATAAGATTAAAAAAAAAAAAAATTGCATCCCATGTCTAAGAAGTTTTTATACAGCCCTTAAAGCCAGACCCCTATATCCACCTGTGAATCCGATGCTTATACTTGATGTCTAACTAATATGTTGAACCAAGTTAAAATGAACAATTCAAAGCTCTTGATCAGTCCCCCATTCCCAAACTAATTTCTTCTGCAATATTCCCACACTCATAGATAACACTACCACCTACCCAGCTGTTAAAACCAAACACCTAAGAGTCATCCTTGATTCTTCCCTTCTCTTCCAGGTCAGTGAGCTCAAATAATTCCATCTCTAAAAAACAACAATGCTTTCACTTCTCCCCCATCCTTTTACAAACCCTCAAGCTTAAACTCTCCAGGTTACTTCAAGAGTTCAACTGATCTCTCTGGATCTATTCTCATCCCTATCCAATTCATTCTGTTCTCTGATCTCTGAACACGAGACCAAGTCCTTCACTAACTTCCAACCCATCACATGCATGGCCATGACCTGCAAGGCCTCCACTGGTCTCTGCCTACCTCTTATCTATCTCCTTTCTCACTGTATTATAGTCAAACTGGCCTACTACCTATTTCTCAAATATGCCAGCAGTGTTCTTATCTTGGGCATTTGTAATGATCTGTTCCCTGTTTCTAGTTTATTCTGGACATAGATCTTGCATGGCTCCTTCACATCATGTATGTCCCAGTTCAAATATTTTCTTCTCAGACATTTCTTAATCACCAATCCAGAGCAGCCATCCCACCCTTATGTCCCTACTATCACAATGCTCTTTTACTTTTTTCATAGTAGTTATATCCTGTTTACATATTTGTTTACTGAAGATGACCATCTCAGGCTGAGGACCCAAAAGATGTTACCTGCAACACTAAAATTTAGTACACTTTCTCTACCCATGAGAATGTAGGCTCCACCCTCTCACAACCCTGATGATCTTCCTTGTCATCAACTATCCAGGCCTTAATACAGTGCACGGCAAATGATCAGGTAAGAAGCAGCTGTGAATCAATATATATAAATATGTTAATCACTCCATTACTTATAAACCAATTTAGCAGTTTGAGCTATCACTTCTTACTACTGCTATCACTTTGAAGAGAAAAAAAGCATCAACATAATAAACAGTCTCTAAATGCTATGAATCCAGTGGTATTTGCTTATTAACAATCTAGTATCAGCAGTAAAGAGTTAACATGTTTACTGTTTCTACACATATGAAAGTAAATAAATCTGATAAATAAAATCAAGTAATTTAAAAAATGAAATTAAGTCATTAAAATCCATTTTTAAGCATTACCTCAGGAACCACTTCTTCTGAGGCAGAAAAGAAGTATGTATATACAATTAATTCTGAAGCAGCATCTATGTATTTCTCCTGTGAAGATACAAATAGGAAAGAGGTGACTTTTAAATCTTAAGATCAGAATTCATCCCTCATTACACATTCAGAGCAGGCAGCATCATCCCCAGCAGTATCATCCCAGTCTGAAGCCGTCAGTGTTTTTACGTGAGAAGATGATGGAACATAAGCAGCAAGTGAAATGCATTGTTTCTAAAGCAAAAAGACCACCATAACCCAATGCTTTCATACTCCTCTAAATAAAGTATAGTATAAGCTTGATTCATATTTATTAATTTAATAATTACAGGAGAGATCTGTGCATATATGCACACATATAAACGTGCACACGCACACACACACACATCTTCAAAAAGTTTACATTCAAACTGCACTCTGTAGTCTCAAAGAGACAAAAATGCTAAAAAGTAACACAAAATTTGAATAACCAGGGCAAGCAACATCTTTTTATTCATTTCTGTTTCATGAAGGCAAACACAATAGAGGGCATATAAGAAAGTGTTTTCATTAGAAAAATACTTAGATTGAACTAAAATATTTCCAGTAAGAGTGAAATAATTTTGAGTTTTGGGTCAAAGTTTTGGCTATCCTGAAAATTAAATTACAATACATTTGTATTTGTGAATTTAAAAAATAAAATCATTTGATACCTTCAAAGGCGACTCTCCACCTATGTAAACAAAAAATACACGATGTCTCTTTTGCATATGTTCAAACATTTGCTGACTTGGAAGTGGCCGAATTAGAGCCCTGTTTGAAAACAAAACAAACATAAAACAAACTTGCATTGGAACTAAAGACAGTACATAATTTATGTCTAAAGTTACAAAGTTTTAATGTTGTATTAACTGCATTTTAAGTAATCACCCAATCTATATAAATCTAATAAAACTTTAGCCCATGACCACTATTGTACTCACATAATGAAAACAAAGTACCCACAATTTAATCTATCAATTTAAAAAATAAGTTTAAAATACATCCCTTTAGAGAGTACCATCTTAGCCAGTATTTTGATAGGCAAGAACAGAACTATAATCCAGTTAGTCCTCAGCTATAAACAAAAGGATCCACATGAGAATTATTTTTTCCCTTCCTAAGATCATTCACACCAACACACTGTGAAAATCCTATCCCAGGAAATTATAATACTATGCTAAGATTTATGTCCATTTAAATGCTAGCTTTAAAATACCCTATAGAGGTTAAAATCTAAATGTTTCATAAGTATGTTATTCTTTTCAGAAAAAATACAATGGAAAGCGGTAGTCATAATAGTACCTAAGAACCTCATAAAAAGAAAACAGAACTCTACAAAGACTTTTACTATGCAAGCATATTTCAAAGCCAAATACACTGAGAAATAAATTACATCAAAGGTTATTATAAAACATATTACTTGCAAAATATTACTAAAAGCTAAAAAAAGAGACATGGTTTATACTATCAGATTTTTAATCCACTAAATTTGCAAAAAGAATAAATACAGAGTTTGCAAAGGCAAACATATTTTCAAAAGGCACATTTCCTTAGATGCATTGAATCACTCCACTCTAGCCTCTATTTTCATATTTCAGTAATTAACCACTAAGTGATGCAACCCCAGAACTGAGTCATGAAATTTCATTTGCAACAGAGTCACCTTTAGTTACATCAGGAGAAGTCCATCTTAAGCTTAAAGTAAAACTCTAAAAAATTGCCAAAACATGAAGACCATCTAATCACAGGGAATGAAGTACATCCCACTAGCAATCCCCTCATATAATATAAACTTAACTCACAATTTATTCAGAAGGCAAATAAAGAAAATGAAATACGCAATTGATGAGAAAATACGTAAAAATTGTATTAATAAGCTTTGCAACTTGAATAAAGATCATTCCTAATTCTGCCTTTTCTCAAATAATTCAAGCCATACAGTGCCATGCCACTCAACAAATCCACTGCGATATTTCAATTTACTTTAAAGCTATTTAAAGCTATCAGCGTATCCTGTCAAACTCACAAGAAAGTGCTTATACTTTCAAAGTCAATATAGGTTAAACTACCTTGATAAATGTTCTCTTTAATAAGTTCCACATAATTGCACTGAATAATTATAAGCACCAACTTTCTTTAAAACCCAGCAAGATAGATGTAGATTAAAAAACGAAATCACCACATTCAAACCAACAGGAAAAGTTTATGTAAGAAACTGTTTACTTAGCAGTAAAATCTCAGCGATCTGTAACTCAAATAAGTATCTGGGTTCTAGTTATGTCACATCCTAAGCAATGTGTAGTAATACCCACAGCTGGCATAAAGCAGCATGTGACAGATCAAGGAAAGTATTTCAGCTGTATCTAAAAAGAATTTTCCAGTATCACAGGCCAGGGATTAAAGCCCAATTCTATTCAGAACAATAATATTGTGGGGTCTCTTTTAAAAACTCTGAAATTAAGTAACAGGAAAAATAAGTTGACATAAATGAAGCAGTATAAAAGCAAATTTATAGTAAAATAAAACTATAATTCACAAGGTTATTAGAAGTAATCAAATTCTGAAAATGCATTAAAAAATCCACTGGCAGGGGCGCCTGGGTAGCTTAGTGGGTTAAGCATCTGCCTTTAGCTCAGGTCATGATCCTGGGGTCCTGGGATTGAACCCCACACTGGGCTGCCTGCTCAGCGGAGAGTTTGCTTCTCCCTCTCCCTCTGCTGCTCCCCCTGCTTGTGCTATCTCTCTGTCAAATAAATAAATAAAATCTTTAAAAAATCCACTGGGGAAATTTTTTTTTCTACAAATGAAATGAATTTAATATGAGGTTAACAAATATAATAGAAGTCACAGTTCCTTTTGTTTCTTTAAAGTATCTCTTTGCATATGATACATACGCCTACCTTTTGTCATTAATGAACACAGATGTTATTTAGGGCAAGTCCCTAAAAAAATGTGGGTTCAATATGGTCTATTAAAATACATTTAGCTTTATCTTTATTTCTTTTTTTTAGAGCGAGAGTGTGCATGCACGGTGGGGAGGAGTGGAGGGAGGGAGAGAGAATCTTAAACAGGCTCCACGCTCAGCATGGAGCCCAATGTGGGGCTTGATTTCACGACCCAAGATCATGACCTGAGTCAAAATCAAGAGTCGGATGCTTAACCGACTGTGCCTCCCAGGTGCCCCAAAATTGCATTTAATTTTAAAGTATTAGTATCTTTTAAAAAAAAAATTATTTAAATTCAATTAAGATAACATATAGTATATTATTAGTTTCGGGAGTAGAATTCAGTGATTCATCAGTTGCATATAACACCCAATGCTCATTACATCACATGCCCTCCTTAATGCCCATCACCCAGTTACCCCATCCCCCACCCACCTAGCCTCCAGCAATCCTCAGTTTGTTTCCCAGAGTTAAGAGTCTCTTATGGTTTGCCTCCCTCTCTGTTTTTATCTTACTTTTTTTCCTCCCATCTGTTTTATTTCTTAAATTCCACATATGAGTGAAAATGGTATTTGTCTTTCTCTGACTGACTTATTTCACTAACATAATATTCTCTAGTTCCATCCATGGCATTCCAAATGGCAAGGTTTCATTCTTTTTGATGGCTGAGTAACATTCGATTATATATATATATATACATATACATATATATATATACACACACACCACCTCTTCTTTACCCATTCATCTGTTGATGGACATCTGGGCTCTTTCCATATTTTGGCTACTGTGGACATTGCTGCTATAAAATATTAGTAATTACATAGTAAAAGCCTTTCCCAATAAAAACTTACCCAGACACTCTGTGAGCAAACTCAATAATATCATCTTTAGTTCGTGGTCCTCTGTAATTATATGCCAAGTCCCCCTTTAATCTTAAAAAGAAAAAAAAAAAAAGGATAGAAGCTTAGATTATTTCAACTGTTTTAAGAGTCAATGCTAATCAGTATTGTTATATAAAATTATAGTATATAAAATAGTAAATGCAGACTTGTTTCAGAAGTAGCATAACCATGTGAAATACAGTAGGCAACTGGCTACAGGGGACCAACAACTCAAAATATAAAGAAAAAGGCTGTATTTTATTAAAATTACATGAAAATAGTTTACTTTGTATCTAATAGTTGCATTGTGTCTATGCTTCTGAAAAGTGCATAATCTGCACATTCATGGTCAAGAGCTTATCAAAGCATAATTCTCACTATCTTCTCTAGTTTAAAAAATGAGACGGAATTCATAGTATTTCGGTAGAGGGAAAACAAATTTTAAGCAACACAACATCATAGGAACTTGAAAGATGCTCCAAGATTATAGAGTAGAACAAGGCATAAAACACCTATTCTATAAAATTAAGATAATTTTCAAAAAGCCTGTCAATGATGTATCCAACTGAGATTTATTTTTATTTATTTATTTATCTTTTAATCCAACTGAGATTTAAAAAAAAATGTGAAAGGACAAGAGAACATCTAAAATCAAACAAAAAAGAACAGAAAGGATAATTTACTTAACCCAAGTAAAAGAGGCTTAACAAGATTTTTTAAAAGTAGGGAAGGAGGGACGTCAACACAAAACCCAAGAAATAAAGAATTAAAATTAGCCAAATTTTGAAATTTGAGATTTTAAAACACTGAAATAAAACTCAATTATAAAAATAAGTTTCAAAATAATTCCTCAACTCGCACATTATCAAAATAAGGATGAAACTCAAGAGAAAATTCAATAAAATTATGATTATGAAATAAATCCTTTAGAATGAGCACACCATTTCTCCCAACTTATATACGCTTTATATTAGACTTTGCCAACACTTACAGATTAGAATTAAATCCATCAATTTGATTCTGTTTGTTTCTTTCCTCTCTAATGAAATAAGTGTATTTCAATTATAGAAAAGTAAAATTTGTTAGGAGACAGGATTCACATGATACAGCAGAATACACTCTTGAGCTCCTCAAGGGTAAAAGACCTTTCATACTTTACAGCTGTACGTCTTGTCCGGCAGGATGCCTGCCACGCAGTGAGCACTCAGAGCGCATTTAGTGAATTAGCCGTAAACAACACACTCACTTAAATACCAAGAAAAGCAGGAAGATGCAGTCCCTCTCCTTTGATCACATACTGCACCTAGAAAGAATTGCTGAACCCAAATCTGCAATCCTCCAAGGATGCTACTAGAAATTAATGTAATAAAACGTAAGTAGAGTGAACTAATAAAAATACACATATAAACATACAACACTCAACTTACAGCTTAATTGTTGGATAACCTCGAACTCCAAACTCTGAAGCAATGCCTTGATAAGAAAAAGAATAAATAATTCTAAATTTTTTTTAAAAATGAGAAACTAGGTAGTAAATGAGCCTTTTACTTAAAAAGATATATATATTTATACAAACCCATAAAGATGTGTTGTTTTCAAGCCTTAAAAAAGAATATAAATTCACATACAAAAAAGAAAAAACATGACATTCTCATACAAAACAATTACTTAATAATCCAGCCTATGGCCACACAAAACACTATGACTAAGAAATAAATGCCAAAAGAATAGTTAAAATTTTATCCCTGAAGTACTTATTTTAAGATATTCTTGTTAAAAAAAAAATATATATATATATATATATATATAAAGTCTCACTTGTCATTTGATTTCATTTTCCAGGACAAATATTTTTTTTCTAGGTCTCATTGGTTCCGCAAAAATAAGTAAAAATAAATAAATAAATAAAAAACAACAACATAAAAAGCAAAGCCCATCCTTTCCTTTAGTGTTTTCTGAGTCTGAAAAGAACTGCATTCTATTTTAATTTTAAAAAGATAAATTGTATTTGCAAAATTACTTAATTTCTGCAGTCAATACATGATCTAAAAGCAACTTTATCTACTTGTTTTAGAAGTTTCTGCTTTTGTAATAACCCAGAAAAATTCTAGTTATTTTCAAAGATTATTCTGAAGTCCTCATGTTAATTAAAATGAGATACAGTTGCTACAGTGGCATCTTTTTTGAGGGAAAGAAGAAACAAAAACAATCAAATAGAGAATTAGGACTTTAAGAGGTACAGAAATCACTACTGCAAATATACCTTCCTACTTTACAAATTCAAGGCAACTAGAACAGCAAAGAAATGAAACCATCTCAGTTAAGAGACAATATACAATATATTTACACATACACCAGTTTAAGTAAACTATAATGTATTTGTTCCTACGATCTCTCCCTTTGTTAATTTTATTTATTTCGAGGACATTTTACCATAGTTGGGTATAAGGACACTACTCTACGTGAGTTCTGGTTTACCAATCACTTTAGTAATCATTACTCTGGTTTCTTAGCACCGCCCACTACACAAGAATGATGACAAAGTGAATTTGTGGCAAAATTAATAGTCAAAATCTCTTAGCCTTCCTTCGTCATCAATAGAGTTTCTCCCTTAAACATATAGAGAAAGGTGACTGGAAGGTTCTGGACACTGATCAACACTGGTTTTTATTAGAAGCAACACAAACAGTAGAGGTAACAAAAATAACTCAGGTTCTGAAGATAAAGGTCCTGCCTCTGAATAGCTATGTGAACTTAAACCAATTATATAATTTATTTGTGCCCATCTGTAATGTAGGATTTAATTCTGTCCAATAGACTCTAATTGCACACTGTAGTTATTGAGATTGACTTCTGAGTAAAAATACAAAAATGATTTGGGGGGATTATGTGAGTAAAAGATGTTCTTAATGCCCCCTTCCCAAATTAAGGAGGCAGGAAAACATCAGCCCTTAATTACCTTCAACTAAGACTAATATAATTGACGGGGGGAGGGGGGAGGCATATCTATCAGTTCTTTGTTTAATTTATTGTGAAGCTTTTTTATAAACAAATCAAATAAAGAAAATATGCAATCAATGAGAAAATAGGTTTCTCTCAAAACAGGTTTCAGAGAAAAAAATCCCAGCTCCACATTTAACGCCACAGGATCTCTCTAAGATGGAGATATATAATACCACCCACTCTATTATACCTTGACTCCTTGAGCATTAAACTTCATTTTTGATAGAATTTCAACTGGCGGTGACTCCTAAAACCTTACATTTAGGTTTCCCTAGGAAAACAGTTATACACACACACACACACACAAACATATATATAAAGCACACAAGCAAAGCATGGGTTATAGACGTAAAATGATGTAGGTTAGAATTCCAACTTCTAATTTATCATCTAGGCAGCTCTTTCCCTTCTGAGGACGGCACTCATTTTCTTCAGCTTATGGGCAGGATTTTAAAATGAGAAAACATGTGGAAAAGAATCTGAGAGAGAGCTTGGAACACAGAGATCCTCAAATGCTAGGTCCAATTCCTTTCTATTTCTGATCCTGATCTCACTGTTAAGTAGTAAGCTGCAGACACATCAGTGTATGTATAATAAGAACTATCACATGTAAAGTATTTCATAGCTGACTTTAACAGACCTTCAACTATACCTCCAGACAATTCTGTGAGCAGGAGAAGGATACTATTACTACTTTTCAGGTAAAGAAACTGATACTTAGAAAGACTTGGTAACTTGTTTGAATGCAAGCACTGACAAGGTAGCAGGACTATGAATGAAGCTTAAGTCTGACTTTAACTTTTAGTTCTTTATTTTTTCATATTAGAAAACAATGGTTTGGGGCGCCTGGGTGGCTCAGTTGGTTAAGCGACTGCCTTTGGCTCAGGTCATGATCCTGGAGTCCCAGGATCGAGTCCCGCATCGGGCTCCCTGCTCGGCAGGGAGTCTGCTTCTCCCTCTGACCCTCCCCCCTCTCATGTGCTCTCTCTCATTCTCTCTCTCTCAAATAAATAAATAAAATCTTTAAAAAAAAAAGAAAACAATGGTTTGCATAGAAACCTGAGATCAATTCCTTCACAAATTCAAGAATGCATTTGTAACATGAAATTTCGTAATTTTAAATGCTCATAAAATGAGGCCCTTATTTCCTGTTTTCTCCTTGAAATGATAACAACTTGATGGTACAGCTAGGCTTGGATGTGAATTACGTGATCTCAGACTCTGGTCCTAAATCTACCTCTAACTTTGGTGTTTGAAATTACTCAGTCATTTCACTGCTAACTACCTGCTGTTTCTTCATCTGCACAATGGGCAGGGGGAAGAAGGAGGAGCTGTAATTAATGTGAAGTCGTTTTCAGCTCAAAATAGTATTGTTCTTAGTATTTACTGAGTGTTACTATGTGTCTAACAGGAAGAGGATGTAAAATACAGCAGCTGTTCTCAATTGGGGTAGATTGTGCCCTCCAGGAGACACTGGGCAATGTCTAGAGACATTCTTGGTTGCCATAACTCTGGGGGACAGTGGGATGGGCAGAAGGTTGTTACTGGTATCTAGTGGGTGGAGATCAGGGATGTTGCTAAATATCCTACAATGCACAGCAACCCTTCCCCCCAAACAAAGGATTATTTGGCCCAAAATATCCTTAGTGCCAAGACTGAGCAACACTGAGATATAATCACTGGCCAAAGAGAGCTTATAATTTAGAAAGAAAGATAAAACTAATCTGCCAATATAATCTGTGAGCAAGAAATGAGAATGTTACTGGCCAAATTTCATTCCAAGTTTACACATCAACGAGAAGTAAGTTTTGGCCTTTAACATAAAATAAGTATCACACTTACGTTGAGGAATAAGCAGGATTTCAGTGGTTTCAAAACAGACATCACACGGGGCACCGTAACGTATTTTACAAACGAGAAACAATTCTCGTACCTGACTGTGGGAGGGAGTATGTACAGAGAGAGAGGCTAAAATACCTACATTTATACAGGGTTTTTTTATGCCGATTACAGCATTATCAGTTAAAACCATGCATCAAGAAAATTCTGATCCAATTCCAAACACACAGGGTAATTCATGAGAGTTCAAATTTCTCTGGTTCACGAATTCTGGACACAGAGATGTTTGGACTGAGTGTGAGGGCATGCACTTCCAATCTCTGCACTTACACGACCTCAAATACTCAAGAGATTTCTCATACTTGATCACTGAATAATCCTATCCCACCTCAAGCCCAATCATATAAATAACTATTCACCGGAATAATACTTTATTCTGTGGTTCTCCAACTTAGACGTGCAGCAGAATTACCTGGAGTCCACGTTAAAAATACAGATTCTCATGACCCAGTCTCAGAGACTTTCATTGGGTAGGGCTGATGTTGGTCTTCAGAGTCTAAATTTACAGTGAACAGCCCAGGAAATCCTAATGCAGGTGGTCTGCCGACTAAATGCTGAGATACACTGATGCTGCAAATGCCTGAAAAGTGACCTATGGAGATGGATGAAATACATAGGAAACAGCCAAGCCTTCAGTATCTACAGTTAGACATAGAATAATGTTGACAGCTAGTTTGAGAAAAGAATTCAATTTCTTTACCTTTTTCTACTAAAACACCTGTAATGGAGCTGCCTTGAGGTATTTAAAAAACTTTAAGAATTATATGCCCAAAATTTATTTGTACAATCTCCAGACAGTAGTTTTTAAATACGCCTTTTTAAAAAAAAAATACTAGGAAGGTAATATTTTTCTCCATAAGCACATAAAACATCTCCTTGATTCTACAGTAAAGTAGAAAATGCATCCGTCGCTGACATCAAACACTAAGTAACGTAACAATTTACTTATGTTTTTATTGTGTGTCTCTCCCCTCTAGAACACAATCTCCATGAGAGCAGAAATTATTGTCTGTTTTGGTCACTGATGCATCATGATGCCTAGAATGTGCCTGGTACATTCTGGCGTATAGTTAAGGGCTCATGAGATACCCGCTGAATGAATACTGACTCTACAACTTTTTGACAAAAGAATGATTTTTCAATAGGCTACGTTTGTATGATGCAAACAGTCACAAAGATTTACAAGCAAACATTACATGTAGCTTGGGAAAGGGGGTGGAGGGTTTAGCAGCGCACATCCAAGGAGCAAAGGACATAAAGTATAGGAAGCACCCATCACAGTACTTGGCAGAGGATCATCCTCACATACCAGCTCCCCTATCCCTTTTCCCAAAGCTAGATGGTTTGCTTGAGATAATGTGCTCTGCATGCTCTACAGAGGTTTCTTCCTATTAATTCAACATGATACATAACACGATGCTAAATGAACAATAAATCTGTAACAGTCACAGATCAGAGGCAAAAATTTAAACCTCTTAGTGGATTGTGAATAACGGGATGAAAAAGAGTCCCATCGTAAAGTACCTAAAAAGCTACAAACCATATATGAAGTCTTAACACCTTTAAGAACATTGCACTTTAATCACAACATTTAAAGCATTTTCTTTTCTAAGCTACTCAGAAAGAAGTCTTAGCTATTTTTCCCCTAAACATAGTGTCACTTAATAGTGACACACACAGGCACTTAGTACATACAGAATAGTAAGCTAATGAATTAGATACTATAAAAAGAATGGACTTAATGTAAACCGTTGTTTCACTGTAGCATCACATGAGCAGCTTACCATTAAAGTTTTTGCTGGATTTGTAGGTACTATTTTTTTTTTTTTACTGATTATTTATCTTTATATACCCACACGCCTTTATACATTATTTTACTTTATGACTCCATTAAATGACTCAAATGATCACAAGAATTTGCTATGTTTGAGACTTTATTCTACCTGTTGGTTTATTCGTATTTCTCCTCCTATTGGACCAAGCATTTCCTGGACAAGAAGGATTTGTTCTGGTCTTCCTTTAATCTCTAGAGACTAATACGCTAGTTAGTAAACACACTGAGGTGAATACAGTTGACAATGTGAATGAACACAGGTACACGCAGGTCTAATCAACACACAATTGACACCAGATTTCCTAGACACGAGAGCTTACTTTCAGGAGCAACAGTTGAAAGCAATAATTTCTCAAACATTGTTAAAAGCTTATTTCAAGAAATCAATCTCCGTCTACAGTAATTCCTGCCATTGCTCTGGTCTCCTCTCAAAGTTTTAACAACTTATTTGTTTGACTGCAATTCCAGCCTCACAGGTAACTGCTCTCTAGTTCCCTGTTCCCAAACATCAGTAAGCCAAGTACCATAAATTCACAGCAGCTGCTAACATGGAAACACACAGAAAATTACTTACTCTTTTCCATATAACCTGTAGTGGTGTAGTTCAGTAACTATGCTAAAAATCTTATACTATTACTTTTGATTGTTTTTCTTTATACTACAGAGCCAGTCTATCATGGCTGTGATTTCATCCTTGAAGATGTCTGTGAGGACTACTATGTCCTCTTCACTCCACTGTCATTACCAAGTCTGGGCTTTCAGCATCCTACACCAAGATGCATACAAAAACTGACCTACATGATTTTCTTGTCTCTAATTGCTTTTCTTTTGCATCGTACATGTTGCTGCCAAAAACATTTTTATCAAGTCAACTGCTTCTCAAAAATGTCCGTTACGGGCGCCTGGGTGGCTCAGTCGGTTAAGCGACTGCCTTCGGCTCAGGTCATGATCCTAGGGTCCTGGGATCGAGTCCCGCATCAGGCTCTCTGCTCTGTGGGACACCTGCTTCTCCCTCTCCCACTCCCCCTGCTTGTGTTCCCTCTCTCGCTGTGTCTCTCTGTCAAATAAATAAATAAAATCTTAAAAAAAAAAAAAAAAAAAAAGTCCGTTACTTCTCAATTGACAACTGATAAAATCTAAAACACCATGACGTGACAGACCTCTAAAATCTGGTCTTATACTTCATCTTAGGTGCGCTAGCCACTGTGCAAGGGATTTTGAATATGAAATGTTAATACAATCCTCACAACCTTCAGGATTATTACTCTCCCACTTACAGACATAGAAACTAAAATTGAGAGGTTAAGGCCTTTCTCAAAGCCCCAGAAGTAGGCACATGGGAAATCTGGGATTAAAACATAGGTCTATCCTGGGACACCTGGATGGCTCAGTCCGTTAAACATCTGCCTTTGGCTCAGGTCATGATCCCAGCATCCTGGGATCGAGCCCCATGTCAGGCTCCTTGCTTAGCAGGGAGCCTGCTTCTCCCTCTCCCACTCCCCCTGCTTGTGTGCATGCTCTCTCTAACATATAAATAAATAAAATCTTTAAAAAACAAAAACAAAATACAAACAAACAAACAAAAAAACCATAGGCCTGTCCTTTTCCAAAGCTGTATCCTGAGTATAATCCTGATTTCCTAAAAAGAAATGTATATTACACAATTCCACTTTCTTCATTGATTAAAGGAAAAGGGAACCTACATGTACTGAATACTATAAGGGACTTGACATGTGCTACATCATTCAAATCTCAAAAAAACCAACGAAAGCCACATGACAAATATTTACCAATGTAGACATCAAAACTTAAGACATGTTAAGAAATTTTCCCCATTTTACATGGCAAAAGTAGCAGGCAGAAGCAGGATTTGAAATCAGGTCTGCTTTCTGAAGCCATGCTCTTTCCAAATTTCTATGATACTTCATACTTCTCTAAACTTAAATTCTTCTTTTCTCAAATCCTTTAAGATAGGCATTGGTAAACTTTCCTGGAAAAGGTCAGATAACAAATATCTTAGGCACTGTGGGGAAAACAGTCTCTGTTGAAACTCCTCAACTCCTCCAGTGGAACATGAAAACAGGCACAGACAACAGTAAACAAATGAGTGAGAATGTGTGCAGGTATATCTCCATTTACAAAAATGGGCAGTGGGCCAGATTCTGTCCACAGGCTTTGGTTTGCCAACCTCTGCTTCAGGACATCCTATTCTCATTTTCAACTCTAAGGTTTTGCTGTAATATTCTCTCTAATGTGAATACTTTCCTGGTCCTCCCTTGTATCTTTTCTATCTTAACTCATCTTGTAGGTCTCCATCTCCTTCTCTACCACATCATCTCTGGCTACTCAGACAACAACTCTCATTCTGAATTCACACAGCAGCATCAACTGTTTGACACTCAAATTTCTGTAGTTGCCTCAGGTAAACAGCGTATCTCCCAAGGAGGCTCAAAGTAGGAACAATGGCTTATGCATACATGTTAGGCAGAAGATTAACATACACTGCATATCACGCATTTGATGGCTAAATCACTTAACGCATGAAGTATACAATCTTTAATTATTAAGATAACCTTAATTTACCTGAACAAAAAATAAGTATTTCTTCCTCCTACCTTGAATACTGCTTCATGTTAAGTAAATCATTTTCACTATGAGAACAGTAAAATAATAAACTGAGTAAATGCTTACTGGAATAGGAGGTAGCGTCCATCTTTCCAACTTTAACTGGAGAACCAATACTTTTCATCTCAAGACCAACTTCATTCCAAATCGGTTCCAGTTTTTTACAATGGCCACACCATGGTGCATAAAACTTGTTGGGGGAAAAAGAAAAGACAACCACTAAAATATTGTGCTATTGTGTATATCAATCTTAATTTTTAAAAACTCTCTTAGAATAAGTGATCTGATGAGTTCATTTCAGATAAAAAGTCTAAATATAATTTCTGAAGTAGTTTCATAATAAAAGGCAAAACACACACACCACAAATCTAATTAGTTTAACTCCTAGCATATACCTCAACACTGATATTACCTTAAGTTCATTTAAAATGACTACTTATTCCTATTTAAAACAGATAATTTACAATAAAAACAGCTTTGCTTCAAAGTCAGTCTATGTCATATATAAAATGAATACACATACATCACACACACACACACCTCTTAAGCGTTCATGATGAACATCAGTCTATTTCTATTACAAAAACCCCAACACAGTAGGTACCTTTGCTACTTTAAGCATAACTGCTGGTAGACAAGGGGGGTCACTAAGATGACTGGCTTGGCATAGAGACAAGTCAGGTTGATTAAACTAAAACCACAGTTCCTTTTTCTTCAGGATCACCAGAGGGCTGAGGTGGAAATAGGTTCCTCTAGTAAAATGGTGTAACAAACTGCTTGTTGTACTTTCATGAAATAAGATTCATCTATTTTTTTAACATTATATTATGGAAATATTCAAACACGCACAAAAGGAGAGAGGAAGAATTAAACAATGGACTCTCATGCTCCATCATTTGGCTTCAGCAACTGTCAACTCTGCTATTCTCATTCCATCTCTTTTGCTGCCACTCTACAACATTTTTACTGAGACAAGGTAAAAGGAATCCCAAACAACATGAGGTTTAAATACATTCTAAACTTGAAAGTGAAAAAAGGAAGTAAGATGAAAATCTGATTTTGTTCCCCATTAAGATGAATATAAGATTTTTATTGTCAAGTGATAATAACACAAATAATTTTTTGCATAACAGGAAAAAAAGAAGAGTGAATTTTGTAGTTAAATCATACCACAGTCGCCCTCAGACATAATCCATATGTCGACCTCTTCAGAATTTCAGCAAAAACAGGTTTCCCTGCCAGGAACCTTAAGGCTCTGAGGTTCATTTTAATATAATAACCTACATAACACTACGTGACAAAAACGGAATAATATACAGAAACACTAACCATATATTACCATATATGTGTGGAGGAGAATAGAAAATAATTCTTAAAACGGCAGGGGTAGTTAATTAGTACAAAAATTTACATACTCACATCTACAAGCCAAATGTCATCTTTCCGATTGTCTTTAAACCTAAAAAAACAAACATGAGAAAACAAATCTCTGATTGTATGTTTGTTTCTACTTTACAATATGTGGGGCTGATAAACTGATAAATACTGGAGCATGGAACAAATTCAACAAGTTTTTATGTAAAATTTTTACTAAGTGACCTCTAAATCTTATCCATTAAACATCTTTTAAAAAGTAGAGAACTGATAATCAGAAGTACAAAATTAAAAAAAAAAAAAATGGGGCGCCTGGGTGGCTCAGGTCCTGATCCCAGGGTGCTGGGATTGAGTCCCGCATCAGGGTCCCTGCTTGGCCGGGGAGTCTTACTTCTCCCTCTCCCTCTGCAGCTCCCCCTGCTCATGCTCTCTCTCTCTCGCTCTCTGAAATAAATAAAATCTTTAAAAAAATTAAATAAAAAAAATTAAGTGGGACTTGGTAGAAACACAGATAGAGGCCTCAGCTCCCAGCCCCTCTATTCCATTTACTCCTGTGCATTACAGTTAGCATAGCTAAACTGACACTGCTATCCTTAAAAAGGTCTGCTTCCAAGACTGGCCCTTGGTTGGTATCCGGGAACTTGAATTTCAGGAGGGTTTCCACCTTTTCCTAATAAGATAGCTCACTGTTCCAACACCGTGCAAACAAAGTGGTTTTATGATGAACATCTGCTTTCCTTCCAGGATCTGAAATTTTGGTATAGACTAGGCAGGAAGGTCCTTACATGACCATCCCCCAATAAGAATCCCTAAGCACTGAGTCTCTAATGAGCTTCCTTGGTAGAGAACATGTCAAACATGTGGTCCCAACTCCTGATGGAGGAATTAAGCACATCCTATGTGACTCTAGTAGGAGAGGACTCTTGGAACTTGTTCCTGGTTTCCTCTGGAATTTACCCACATTGGCTTTTCTCTTTGTTGGTTTTACCATGTGCCCCTTCACTGCAATAAATCATAACTGTGACTTCCACAATAGGCTGAGTCCTCTGAGTGCTCCTCGTCAATAACCAAGCCTGGGAGTGCTTTTGGGGACCCCCTGACACAAGAGCTTACAAAGAATTTTCCTAAAACACGGTTCTGATCATCTGATCATGTTTCTCTTATTTGACACCTTCTAGGTGCCCTTCCACCACCTACAAAAAGAAGTATAAATTGCTACATGTACTCATGTGCTGGCCCCAACTTATCCTTCCACTCAAATATAAGCATCCTATGATTCCCAATCAACTCATGGTATTTATCACAGCTAAATTCACAATGTTTATTTGACTTTCTACATTCTTTCGTGTTCACATCCTATCCAGCTAAAAGCATTTCTTACTCCATAATGCCTTCCTAAATTCCTCACAGCTAGAAACAATCTCTCCACATCATCTTTGTCCTCTTTAGGATTCTTATCAGTTTTCACACATTGTATTTACATATTATCCAACAATAATTATGCTTATTTCATCTCTTAGTACCTTGCACAGTGACCTATATTTAATCTATACTGAATGAGTGACAAAAGTTCTTTATGGGGATATTTTAGTTAAGATTCTTGAATCTACAAAGACAAAGAGAACACATGTCCAGTATCTGAGCTCTTCAGTCCAACAGCACTCACATCTGTCCAGCTGTGACACAGTCTGTCCTGAACCATGGGCAAGGATAACACCCTTAATCGATCCCCCAGGTTGGTAAACCCAAATCTTCTGCCTTTGCTCCCCTCATGTTTAATAAAAGTTCTACTGTGCATACTGTACATCACTGCTCTTGAGGCAAAGACTCAGACTCTGCACCCAGGGGCAAATGCAGGAGGTTACGATCTCCCAGTCCTTGGTGTTTAATAGCCATTTTCATCTCCCACTGATATCAGTCTTCGGGAAGGAGTTGGTATGGAAGTCCTTTATAGGGTCCCCCACAGGGACTATAGAGTCAGTAATGGTCAAATTGAAGGAAGGGGACAGATAACCTGGCAAAGTACCTGATTGGGGAATGGCTGCATTGAGACCCAGGCCCGAGATGTATAGTCCAGGCTGGGGTAATCCTGTCCCCTCCCATCAGTTGATTAAGCCCATACTTCAAATGTTCATTAAAATGCTCAAGTACCCCTGTGGATTAGGGGTGATATGGAGCACGGAGAGTCTGCTGTATGCCCATGACTGGGCCAACGGATGGGTAGCTTGAGCATAAATTCCAGGACTGTTATCAGATACAGTGTTCTCAGGGAACCTGAAAAGGAAACAAATGTGGTCTTGCAGGGCCTGGAGAGTGTGGCTGGAGTCTGTGGAATGCATGGAAATGGCTAGGCGAAACCCAAAGAAAGTGTCAACTGATATCACTGAGATCCACTGAAACACGATCGATGGCAAAAGGGGCCCAGCCTGTTGTATCTGCTGAGAATGCCCTAGCCCATGCACTTGAAGGAAACTGTTTAGGGGCAGTAGTTTTAGCCTTGACCAGGGTCTGACAAGTGGGACGGCTCTTTCATGCTGTTTCTGTGTCTTCTCACCACAGTGGCGGCCCACGTCCTGCCACCCCATTAGGACGGTATCTGAATCTCCACGGGCCATACTCCTGTGGATCCAGGAGGCAACTGATTGTGCACCTGCTTGCTCTGGTGTGGAGAACAATTCAGTTTCCACACTGAGCTAAAAGCATGATATGCTCATTGGTTATGTTTCCTTTTGCAGCATAGGGGCCACACCCAATTCTTACAAGTTAACCCACAGGGGCCATTAGTGACCAGGCCCATGGGTGGCCCTAGAGGTCTGTCTGGGTCCCCAATGGGCCAGAGGAGGCAATGCCTCCTTTGGTGTTATTCCTCAGGTGGAGGGGTACTCATGAGACCTTTTCATGGAGTTGCAAGACTCCAGATGGGCTCCTATGACTTCCATTTCCACTTCACTAGAGACCCAGAGCTGGCCCTATTCAGCAACGTGACAAAGTTCTGCATATGAGCCTACTGCCGCACTCATCCAAGGCCAGTAACTGCCTCTCAAAGGGAGTGGATCTTTCAGCCCATGACTGGTCTGTGCTGGCCTGCAGTGTTGTCATCCTGCCTCAGGCTCTGATCAGTGAACTGAAAGTTTGCTGACATGGGGTAATTCAAATGGCAGAGGTGGACCAGTGGGGCTCAGGAGAGGGGCGGCTTGGTGGCCTGCTGGAGGGCCTTCAGGGCATCCTGTGGGTTGGGGCCCCTCTCAAGAGCAGCAGCCCTTCGGTAATCTGATGGAAGGGTGCCAGCAAGATCCCCACAGGGCTGTGTGACAGCACCAGTAGCCACATAGGCCCACAATCCCTGGGCTGCTTTTTTGTTTAATTTTTTTGGGTCAAAAAAGGTCAAAAGTTTGGTAACAATCTCCTCTGGAATGGATGTTATACTGCTTCCCAGATCAGGGCCAGGAATTAGGTCCTTGTATGTTGCCTACGTTAACAGCCCAGCCACACTGTCACTTGTGAGTCTTCATCGCGTCCAGTCTTTGGTGGGCAGTGCCCCCTGGGATCCTCAGGATTTCTACTCTTCCAGAACAGCACTGTGCTCACATGACCACCCTACTACTGTACCAGTTTTGTTGTGTACAGGCAGTTAAGTAGGACAACAAGCCAAACTGAAAGTAATAACCAAGTCTTTATTCACTTACTGTGACAACATAAGCCAACAGGCAAAAAATAAAAAAGAAAAAGGGTGCCAGCTCCTCAATGTTCCATTTTTCCCAGTGGAACAGTACCAGGCGAGGGTCAGGTGGATGCAACATAGACAAAAGAATCCACCTCACTACAGAGGAGCATCCAAGGGCTTCTGCCTCTTTATGAACCCATGGGCAGGAGAAGGAAAGAGGGAAAGGGACAGGAGCAGAAAAGTCCTGAGTCCAAGCCAAGAAAAGTGCCTCTGCCAACCCGCTAGATAAGGAGGTCTCAGCAGAGATGCCTAGAAGTGCCCCAGGTGAGGCCCCCAACAAGGAGGCCTCCAAAAGAGGCAACTTGCGCATGCTAGATATGCACGTGAGCCTGGCTAGCCTAGGGGCCTTAGTCTATGATTACAACTCCCTCCAGAGACTGCAATGCACATTGTGCACCAAGTCTAGTGTGGGGAGAGCAGCCTCACCGCCCAAAGCCTGCCAGGAAGCCTTGTAATTGCCTGTGGTCAGGCCTGAAAGATCACACGTAGGATTTTGGTCTGTGTGGAGCTGGACTCCTCACCTACTTACCTACTATAAGCAAGGCTTTGTGATTAACGCTATGGTACTATAAAAACAAATATAAAGTACGGTTACTAAAGTCCAGCACCTGCTCAATCATGATATACGCAGAAAAGCTAACAAATATAATGAAAAATGATAAAACAGAATATGGAACTGTTAGTAAACTCTGTTGAGTACAACCCCATTTTGTACATATATATTGCACTCAGGACAACTTCTGAAACAAAATTAGTGCCATATAAACACTGGTCATTACGGTCTCTATTATTAAAATAGATTCATTGAAACATTTAGATAACACCAGAGTTTAAAGAAGTTAAGATGCCATTTAAAATACACATATACTTACGATTCATCTAAATCTTCTACAAATCCTTTACAGAAAGCCATATCAAGTAAAAAAACTGGAAAAAAAGGAAAAAAGGACAAAATGTTTACAGTAAATGCTGACTTTACTGTTTCACACTACATGCTTAGTCATCTACAAAATGTTTTTGATGTTTTACAACCTACCATAAAATCCATCACTGATCATTCCGAGGCACAAACAAAGCATAGGCATATGTAGTTCATCCTTTTACTAAATGTTCACTCTGCAGGCACCTACCTATACGACCACCCGCAAGGTTTATGTAGGCTAGTGATTCGGAAACACACAGGTTCTCTTTCAACATGTTCTTACTCTCGTCATTTTTTTCCTTTTTGCCATCCCATCTTTTTTCTTTTTTAACACAGAAATCGTTCCGTATTTCTCCAGTAGTAATGATCTCCTCCTCTGTATAAACTCCAACTGCCATTCAAAATACTGGGTTTTTTTGTTTTTGTTTTTTTCCCCCCAACTTAGTAGGTAGAAACACAACTGAGCTACATGTCTAACACTAACAGTTCTCACAGCCGGGCACGTAGGGGGAACCAAGGGGCGCTGAGCAAGTGAACACACCACAGGGAGGACCAGGGCAAGCGATGCTGGCAAGAGGAGGCTGAGAAAGGCCGCCACCTACTCTGATCACTTTTCACACTTCACAATCCGTCGACCTGATCATGACCTGTCCTCGGCCAGACCCCCGGGTGGGTAAAAATTCTGCGGACGTGCCAGGAGTCGGAACCTAAAGCCAAAGCAAGGTTTGGCCACAAGCTGGGGTGGTGGAGCCTTCACCCTTTCGGTGGAGTCAGCGCTACTGAAACTTCCTGCCACACCAAGCACAGAACCAAATGGAAGACAGGCGCATCTTTTTCTGGCACTGGTCCCGGGCACAGCCGGCTGGGGGAAGGACCCAGAAGCTGGGGGGAAGGACCCAGAAGCTGGGGGGAGGACCCAGAAGCTGGGGGGTATCTCGGAGCATCCCAGAGCCTCTCTGCACCCTGGCGGGAGAGCCCCGTCCAGGCTCGACCCCGCCCGGCAGAGGGTCCCCGCGCCCGCTCCCATCGTCCCCGCGCGGCCCTTACCTGTGGCGCAGAGCCGCAGGCCGGCGCCGCGTCTCCCAGCTGCCATGCTTGCTGCAGAAGAGCTGCAAAAGCCACGGAAAAGAACCAGACACCGGCGGCTGCTGCTTGCGCTCCTGGAAAGGGAAGCTGCCCGTGGGCGCGCGGAAGGGACGCCGGGCACGGAGCGCGGGGGCGGGGCAGACCGGCCTCCGCTACCCTCCCAGGACGCCGCCGGCCTCCGCCTCTGAGCATGCGCGGAATTGCGGCGCATGCGTGGAACTTGGGCGCTTGCGCAGTCGTGCCTACAAATTTTGGGCGCCTCCCGCTGCCTTCGGGAGCGTGGGAACCTAGCAAGTGGGTGCTTTCCTGTGGGGGCAGCGCGGGGTGTGTAGTTGGGGGGCGTTTCCGGGAAGTTAGAGACCAGATAAATTTAGAGGGGAAAGTGACATAAACTCCAACGCAGCTGGGGGGTTAATTCTGCCAGATCTTTCACTTGCTGCGCCTGTGCAGCGAGCGATCAAATTCGTGAGAAGAGGTGGGTGTTAGCGGTGTGGAGAAAGATGGAAGGCTATGGATTGATGTGTGAGCCTCCATCTATTTCCAGAATAAATTTGGACTCTTCTCTGAGCCTGTTTGCGAAATGAGATACCTGCTCCGGTAGTAAGCCCTGTTCATGCGTTTTTGCCAACTAAAGGAGTCCCATCTTAAAAACTTGCTCTTGGAACCCGAAAAATTGAAGTTGATCCTAAGATACAAGTTTTTGATGTTCGTTCCTATTTTCTGATTCCTTTGGTAAGAGTAAAATACTGTAAAATATTTGCTGCTATCTTCACCTACACAACAAACGATATTTATAAAAGCGATGTATTTTTATATGGTGACTCCTGCAGGCGCTACATCTGATTTAGATGACATTTTTATAGAACCTAAAATATCAGAAGATTTAGATTAAATCAATATTGAACATGTGTTATGAGAACAGAAATGGATTATGATGTCAGCCAGGTCACCTTACGTTCAAATTTCCAACGGTCAGAGATCTCAGAAAATTCTATTCCTGACGACTGGAAGATTGGATTACGATCTGATTGAGAGCAAGCCCTAGATTTCACCCATTTCATGCACACAGCGTAGTATCCATTGTGGGCCTTCAGCAGATTCAAAGATTTTTTAATTGTGTGTCTAGTTTGAGTTTAACATACGTAAATACTTAATTCTCCTACAGGTTACCAAAGTAGGAATTACATAGATCCTGGGGCTCAGAAAAAGTAATTTACTTAATAGCTCCAAATGATGGAGTTGCCACTTGAAACAAAGTTTCAGACTCCAGAGCTGTTCTTTTCCTAACCCAAGGCTGCCTCACGGATCTCTTTTTGCTCTCGAATCCTCTCCCTCCCTGTTCCTCCCCCTTTCAGTCATCCTATTTTGGCAAATGTTACAAATATATTTTTTCTTTTTTTCATTTTTAAAAATTTTATGTTAATCACCATATATTACCTCATTAGGTTTTTGATGTAATGTTCCATGATTCACTGTTTGCGTATAACACCCAGTGCTCCATGCAGTACGTGCCCTCTTTAATACCCATCACCAGGCTAACCCATCCCCCCACCCCCCTCCCCTCTAGAACCCTCAGTTTGTTTCTCAGAGTCCATCGTCTCTCATGGTTCGTCTACCCCTCCGATTTCCCCCTTCATTTTTCCCTTCCTACTATCTTCTTCCTTTTTTTTTTTTTTTTAACATATAATGTATTATTTGTTCCAGAGATACAGGGCTGTGGTATTTGACCAGCCAATTATCCTTGGAGTTACGCTGGGTTCTTTCCAACTTAAAGGTACTTACTGTATGATTTTATGTGCATAAGCTTAAAATTGGGGAAATTAATAGTGTTAGAAGGCAGGGGTATAGGCAATTTTTTTTTTCTTGATCTGAGCCCTACTATACAGATCGCTTCACTTTGTGAAAATGCACTGAGCTCTGCCCTTACAGTTTGTGTACTTTCTGTGAAATGAAAGTTTAAGAGTAAATAAAGCTATGTAAGCTTTTTTTTAATGGAAAGGTGATCATTATATGGTGTTAAAAAGTGCTTCTCAAATTGTACTAAGCATCATTTACCTGGAGAACTTGATAAAACAGTTTCTGAATACTCCTTTCAGAATCTGACCAGTAGGTCTGGATTTGCATTTCTCACAAGTTCCCAGGTGATGCTGTTGCTCTGGCCTGCAGATCTCATTTAGTGTTGAAGGAAAATAAATCCAGAAAATACCATTCATTTTTAGATTTCTTTGTGTAAAATACATAAGGTGAAAAAAAATCTAGAAATAAAAATCAAGTTTTTTTTAATAGTTTTTTCTTGATGATGTGTAATGGTTTTATCGTTAGTGTTAAATGATACTTTTTTTAAATGTCTCAGTTTTAATTTAAAATTTGGTAAATATTATTAGATATAGCCCACATTAAAGAAAGGTCTTTGGAATTCTTAATGTATTTTTAAGAGTGTAGAGAGGTCCTGAGAACACAAGTTTGAGAACAAAGTGGACATTAATAGAACTCTGCATTAAACAAGCAGGGAATGCATACTGTAACATACATTGAAGAAAATTATAGACCTAGCATATCATAAAGTAAGTTTCAACAGATTGAAAAAATGTGGTATTATCAGTGTTTTTGGTTTTTAAAGATTTTATTTATTTATTTGTTAGAGAAAGAGAGCACAAGCAGGGGGAGTGGGAGAGGGAGAAGCAGGCTCCCTGCTGAACAAGGAACCCGATGTGAGACTGGATCCCAGGACCCTAGGATCTTTTTTAAATTTTTTTTATTTTTAAAGATTTTATTTATTTATGACAGAGAGAGAGACAGCGAGAGAGCAAACACAAGCAGGGGGAGTGGGAGAGGGAGAAGGAGGCTTCCCGCTGAGCAGAGAGCCCGATGCGGGGCTCGATCCCAGGACCCTCGGACCATCACCTGAGCCGAAGGCAGATACTAAACAACTGAGCCACCCAGGCGCCCATCAGTGTGTTTTCTGACCACAACACAATAAGATTATAAATCTATAAAAGATAAAAATATCCCCTAAATCTGGAAATTTAAAAACACTTTTAAATAACATCTTTGTAAAAACTAATAGGAATTAAAATATGCTTAAAAGTAAACCAAAAAATGTCTATTAAAATTGTAGGATGCTGCAAAATTGGTGCAGAGAAATTTATAGATGTAAATACCTTTTTATTTTAGAATAAAAAAAAATGAAAGTTAACTATTCTCCTTGAGAAGTAGATGAAAAGATTTTAGAAAAAGGATGGCACAAAAGATACACAGGGATGTTAGTTTTCTTTTATTTGCCAGAAACTGTGCATTGAGAACATGGCATTGAACAAAATGGACCCTCATTCAGTTCACTTCCTAGTGGGTTGTAACAGTTCCCACTTATGAGGCTTATATATTGAGTTAGGCAGTATTCTAAATGCTTTATATGTTATCTCATTCAGAGAGGAAAAAAAAAGTTACAATAGACTCAAAAGAAGTCCCAAAGTGTGTTTTTGAAGCAAGCAATAAAATGGACAAATCTCTTGTTTTAGTGAATCCAGAAAGAGAGAGCACATGAGAAAGAATGAGAAAATGAGAAAGCACCTCAAGCATCCAGAAATCAGGGCCACCTTCCGAGAGGCAGGCTGAATCATCCTTCAAGCCCAGAGAAGGGGAAGCCAACTCAAGGAGAACCAGTTCAGGTAAGAGAACTTCTGTACCCATCTCATATTCCCTCTCTATATACCGACCCTTAAAGCACAAAGCCCCAGTTCACTCACTGGGAAAGGCAAAAAGGAGAGAAGGTGAATCAAGACCCCGACTCCCACTGCAAGTTTGCAGCCTAAAACAGTCTCAGGAGGAGAAGGGGAAAATTTTTTGAGGGTAAATCTAGTTCAGAATTTTGTTAATACTAGGACTGAGTATGCAAATAATTGAATTGTGTTTTTTACTTAATTAGATCTTTTATCCAGATGGGTTTGTTAGAATTTTCATCTAGGCACAGGGGAAGAATACCCACACTGAGAAATGTATGAAGGGATGATGGGAAGACAATCAGTTATTTTGATTGTGTTGCCATTATTTTTTTTTTCAGTGTAATTGCATTAACATTAGGACCAAAATAGGGACTTAGATATAGACAGCAGAGGTTAAAGAGATAAGCAACTTTAATACAATACAGACAAAAAAATTAAACAAAATCAAGTTATAAACAAAAAGTTACAAGAAAAAAGTTAAAAATATTTATAATTTACCAAGATCAATTCAAGAACTAGAAGGAGGGGTGCCGGGGTGGCTCAGTCAGTTAAGCATCTGCCTTCAGCTCCGGTCATGATCCCAGGGTCCTGGAATTGGGTCCCGCATTAGGCTCCCTGCTCTGTGGGGAGCCTGCTTCTCCCTCTCCCTCTGCCTGCCACTCCCGCTGCTTGTGTGTGTGCCTTCTCTCCGCATCAAATAAATAAATAAAATTCTTAAAAAAAAAAATAAACTAGAAGGATAACAGGATAACCACGAAAGAAATCGAATAGGATAACCACGAAAGAAATCGAATCAAGAAAGATTAAAAGTGTTATAAAGAAAAGGTGCTAACTTTTTTTTTATTTAGAGAATACTTTATTAGTTTTTGTAATCAAACCCATGTAGATAAGACCTTACATATTTAATACAGTGCATTACCCCTGTACAAATGGAAAAAATTATGTTTAACATTTCCAGACCAATATGGCTATTAATTTCTGTACAATGCCAACCCAACACGGTACAACTGGGATACTTTTTCCAAAGTTGACAGCACAGCTAAAGTTTCCAAAAATTCAAATTATTTATATATATATGTATATGTATGTGTATATATATATATATTTATTTATATAAAAAGACCAATAGCAGTATGTTATGCATCAATAGCAGCAACAGCTTTTCCAGGTTCTACAGTCATCTGAACAAAATTATAGAGACATCCAGCACACTCCATTAATAAAAAAGGGGGGGGGGGAAGGTAAAAAAAACAAAACCCCAGGAAACAGCAAAGTTCTGTTACTGTTGTGGTACCTGGCACCATTTTTTTATTAGCTTCTCAATCATCATCTGGAAAGAAGACATTCTAGAATAACGTCATTAAAAACAGCTCTGATAAAGCACGGTCACTATTACGTATCATAAAGCAGGTACAAGATATTTTACATTCACAGAGGTATGATACAGTACTGTCCTACATCTATAATATTAGAAGATACAATTAAAAAGGCATTATTTGAGACTTGATTCTACTTTTCCAGCAGAGGGCCCAAAAGATGGTATGACATAGCTCTGGTAAAGAAATGAAAAGGTGCTAACTTTTATGAAAAAAAATCTGTTACCAGCTCTTCCAGAGAATTAAAAAAAAAAAATAGGAAACACTCCTCAATTTGTTCAATAAAGCTAGTTTAAACTTGTTTTCAAAAGCAGAGGAAGCATTTGTGAGAAAGTAATTATACAGGTCAATTCATTCATGAACAAAAATGCATAAATATTCCAAATAAAATGTTATCAAACCAGATCTAGCAATGTACCAAAAAGGATTAAATTAGGTTTTCTCCCTCTAGAAAAACCAATTGTGGATTAACCCTAGGGGGAAAACTTCATGTCAGTTTTCCACAATACCAGATAAAAAGATGAAATTTATGTAACATTTAAATAAATGCAGCAGAATAATTTGAATTTGTTACATATCAACCTTTAATCATAATAGTAAACCAGGACTAGATGAACAATTCCTCAACATAATGTTCTCTTCAGGTTAATTTCTAGTAGTCCTGGAATTAGCCTGAGCTGTTTTGCTCTAAAAGTTTCCGTCTGGCACTAACCTCTGTTTGCAGTACCTGAAACATGCCTACTAATAATGTTGCTTTTGTAACCTTGGACCCAAGGAGTTTTATGGTGATTTTTAACAGCCTGTCAGCATTGTTTATTGGTAAGAGTGAGATTGATGATTTGCATCTGGTCTTTGTGAGAGCCCCCGCCCAGAGAGAGCACTGCTGTTGAGGCTGATTTTGTACCAGGAATTTGCATATGTATCCAGCAAAATATTAGAAAACCCAGTGAGACTCCTGGGCTCTCTTTTTCCAAGGTGTCTTATGCATGTGTAGGGGGTTCCTTATCGGAGAGAGAAAGTGCTTACAACCATGACTATTATAGAAAGTAGAAGACAGAAGCTTACACCAGGTCTGTGTGGACCCTTGCTGTAAGGCGGCCTTTGGCAGTGATCCAGATTCGCACTTGAACATTGTTGTTGTATCCATTTCCTCTAATGAGTAATAGATTTGTAAGTTTGTTTGTTTTTTTTTTTAAAGATTTTATTTATTTATTTAAGAGAGAGAATGAGATAGAGAGAGAGCATGAGAAGCGGGAGGGTCAGAAGGAGAAGCAGACTCCCTGCTGAGCAGGGAGCCCAATGAGGGACTCCATCCCGGGACTCCAGGATCATGACCTGAGCCGAAGGCAGTCGCTTAACCAACTGAGCCACCCAGGCGCCCCAAGATTTGTAAGTATTGTTATTTGGGGTCAAACATCCTTCTTAAATGAACCCCATTTTAGTACAGTTGGTATTAGAGGTGGGATTGCTTAGAAGACTTCTGACTCATTCTTTGCTAAAAATATGGCTCAGGCATTATTTAGAAAGAAAAAGGATTCTGATAAAGAGGATGGAAAGAAAGCATTGATGCAAAGGTGGTTGTCCAGCTACTCTTGGTTCAAAGTAGCACAAGCTTTGAAATCAGTTACTTGTTGATAGTAAGACTTTCCATGACAGAAATGACAACCTGAATTCCAGGAGCTAGCAAAATTAAGAGGACAAGTGCAAACTGATGGCAGGTTGGCTAAATCAGTTCCTAGTTGCTGTTTTCAGCGTGAGTTAAAGAGAAAGTCCAGAATCTCCTTAGGTTGAGCTTCATCCTCTCTTGCTAGCAAATGGAGCTCCAACCAAAGGAACACGGGCACTGTAACTTCTGATGGGTTGGCTAAGCCTATGAAACCCACTACAACTAAGAAGGTAATTCAAGGAGGGCAGTTGATGATGGAGGAAAGCAATGAAGTAAGGGATTATTCAGTAACACAGTGGAGGCCTTTTATAGACTGTCAGACTGTCATAAGCATTGTCCTGATGACCTTTGTTGAAATGGTTCCTGAGAGTTTTAGATCAAGTAGCAGTGTCTCTGGTTCTGAGTACTGTTGAGTGGAGAGGATTGTTTGCGCTCATCCTGGATCCTCCTTTGGCTGCTATCTTCCTAGGGATAGTTCAAGGAAAAGTCTTTGCTGATTCGAATGGATTAAGGCAGGGAACTACTAGAGAACGCTTAGTCCTCTGCTCCTCTCTTGTCATATAAATGTTGGTGTCTACTCAAGCTGTGATGTGGACTGTGCTGGACAGGCTATAGGATAATGAAATCAGCCCCGCAGGGGATACCCCTCACTCAGATTATGATAAAAGGAGCCCTATCACCATGGACACCATATGTGATACTGCTCTTAGACCTCAGAGGATGTAAAAGAGGCAGTTTTTGGATTTCTTGTCCCAGCTTCCTCCAGTGAGACTTCAGGTTAATACAAAGGTTAAAATTTTACAAAAGAAAAGAAATCAAGACAAGAAAAGGCCAAGAATAAAGAGCTTCTACAACTCAACACCAAAAAACCCCACAAATAATCCAATTAAAAAACAAGCAGAAGACATCCAGAGAGGCAGCCGTGTTTTATTGGCTTCTTATGAAAGTCTATCCAGATTTCAGTGGGCACTCCACTAGTGTTCCCCCTCCCCCTTTTTAAAGATTTTATTTATTTATTTGAGAGAGAGAGAGAGCGAGAGAGAGCAAGCATGAGTAGGGAGAGGGGCAAAGGGAGAGGGAGAAGCAGACTCCCCACTGAGTAGGGAGCCTGATGTGGGACTCAGGACATAAACAGATATTTCTCCAAAGAAGACATACAGATGGTCAACAGACATACGAAAAGATGCTCAACATCACTCATCATGGAAATGCAAATCCAATCTGTAAGATACACCTGTCAGAATGGCTCAAATCAAAAACACAAGAAACAAGTGTTGGTGAAGAAAAAGAAACTCTTGTGCAGTTCTCTGTAGTTGACCTGGTGAATGCCTTTTCTTTAATATTATTTGCTAGGGAACGACAGCAAAGAGACCTAGCAAAGAGACCTGAGAGCTCTCTTTTTTCCTCCATGTATGAACACAGAAAGCAGGGAGCTATCTGTAAGGCGGGAAGAACCCAACCATGCTGTCACCCTGATCTCAGACTTCCAAGCCTCCAGAACTATGAGAAATTAATGTCTGTTGTTTGAGCCATTCAGTCTATGGTATTTTGTTATAGCAGCCTGAGCTGACCCATGTAGGTGCTAATGCTGAAATGATACTTGAAATGTCAGCCACCTGCCTTCATGCAGACTCAAGTCTTTGGCAAAAGCCCATAATCATAGTTAACAGTGAGCATTTATCTGATACTGCTCTCTGGTATATTTCTTTGAAAGACCATTATTAGCTAGTTGTTGGGCATTTACTAAGACAGCCCCGTTAACTGAAGGACACAACATTGTATCAACTCAATTACCCATCATCTGATGGGTAAGGTCAAAAAGCATCCCAACAAGGAGAGATATATGAAAAGAAGTTCCATCATAAAATGAAAATATTATAGAGGCATTCTGCCATGGAGCATAGTGAGACTCAACATATTCATGAGCAAGTAGCCTCCTTTCCACTAGGGCCTCATAAAAAGCTATCTGAAGACTTGCCTGTTGTTAGTACTGATGTGTCTCAACTTTGCCCCAATTTCCCCAGGATGTAAAGGAACTGACCTGGTTCGCAGATGGCAGTTCCAGAAGGTGTCATGGCTCCATGGGGAAAGCAGCTGTTCTGTGCCCAGCAAATAGTAAGCTCTTCATGGAAGGAAGCAAAAGCAAGTTAGCAGCCCAGTGGGCTGAATTACAGGCCCTGTTCCTCACAGTAAGGAAGCTGCCAGGAACAAATAAAATTCCTATAATTGGGTGCATACTGACACTTGGACTGTTGCTTATGGACTTACAATTTGGTCTGGCTAGTGGACCATAGGTAACTGGATGATACCACTCTGTGGAAATCACTGTGGCAATTCTGAGTGCAAATCAAAGTAGAACCAAGTCATGCTCACCAAAGAAGTCCTAGTTTCTCTCCGTGACTGGAATCAAATTGATGCTTGCTTCAGTTCTATCTCTTGAAGTGGCTAAGTGGGGCCATGTAAGGACATGCTGAAATCCCAGCCATGAAATGATAGGCTGAATGGTGACACATACCACCGGGCTCAGCAGAAACTCTAGTCTTTTTTGCTGCTCACAACAGGAAAGGCAACATTTGTAGCTGTTTCTGGGAAGTATTCCTAAGAGAGAAGGGCCCACACATAGCATGTTTTCCCTATTCCTCCAAGAGGCCTGGAATGGAATGTACGGGCATGATACACATTCTTGATTTGGCTCTCTATACTCAGTAACTGAAGCACTGCTGCTACCCGAGGACCGCATGAGAGAAACAAAACTACTGGCCAGTTTGGTCCTCCCAGTTACAGTTTTCAGATCAACATAGAGCTTTCCACCCGTTGCCCCGACAGTATGTTGCAGCTGTGCTACTTGTGTTTCCCCCGAAGCCTTAGGTGCAGCCGGTGTGGCCTGGAGCAGGCAGACCAACCTAGCCTCTTGTCTGCTGCCTTGAGCAGCCTCATTCATTTACACCAAAGGGCCCTAAAAACATGAGCAACTTCTGTGGGCTTTACTATGCTCAAAGAGTTGGGAAATACTAGGATACATAATAAGGATCAATAACTTAGATCAAACATTATTGTTTTCTTTTAAAGATATATTTATTTATGAGAGAGAAAGAGAGAGAGACAGAGGCAGAGAGAGAGGGAGAGAGAAACTCAAGCAAACTCCATGCCAAATGCAGAGCCCGATGTGGGGCTTGATCTCACTGCCCTGAGATCACAACCTGAGCTGAAACCAGGAGTCAGATGCTTAACCAACTGTGCCACCCCGGTGTCCCTGTATCCAACATTCTTGTTAAGGGTAAAAAAAAAAAAATGGAAGAATTTCCTTTGATATTAGGAATCAGATGAGAAATTTATTATTACCACACCTATTAAATATTGCACTGAAAATCCTAGCTTGGGTAGTAAAATGAAGAAGAAAAAGGGATAGTAGAAGGATGGGAAGAAAAGGAAACCATCATTAAGCATAGATAAGACTATTTATATTGAAAAATTAAAAAAAAAAACTGATGTAAGTTATTAGCATTATTAAAGGTTTACCAGAGTGGGTAGGTATAGCATCATTATACAAAATGCAATTGCATTTCTTTAAAAGAACAATAAAAAGAAAACATATGCTTTATTTTTTTTAAATATTTATTTATTTGAGAGAGAGAGAGCAGGGGGAGCGGCAGGCAGAGGGAGAGGGAGAAGCACACTCCCCACTGAGCAGGGAGCCCGATGCAGGACTCGATCCCAGGACCCTGGGATCATGACCTGAGCTGAAGGCAGACGTTTAATCGACTGAACCACCCAGGTGCCCCATACTTTATTTTATCTTTTTTTTTAAAAGATTTTATTAATTTGTTAGAACATGTGCGTGAGCAGGTGGAGGGGTATGGGGGAGGGAAAGGGTGAGAATCTCAAGCCCTCTCCACATAGAGCACAGAGCTTGACGCGGGGCTTGATCTCATGACCCTGAGATCACTACCTAAGCCAAAACCAACAGTCGGACGCTTAATCTACTGAGCCACCCAGGTGCTCCAGAGAAAAGATAAACTTTAAGAACAGGTCATTAGTATTATTAACAAAAATATGTTCCCTTCTAATAAACTAAGGATATGTGACAACCATATGAATTGTGAACATTACTTAATTAAACTGAAAAAGACACCAGTAAATGGAGAGAGAAAACACTGTTAATAGGTAGAAAACTCAGTATCACCCTGATATCTCATCTCCTACATTGCTTATAGACTCAGTGACATGTCATTAAATATCATAAGAAGTTTGACATGCTGATAAAAGTTCATATAGAAGAGCAAAAACCCAAGTATATCCAAGCATTCATACAGAAAAAGAATAATATGAGAAACTTATTCTGCTAGACATCAAAGACTTAAAGCCATGATAATGAGGATGATATGGTATTGGCTCAGGGATAGGCATATTGACCAGTGGACTCAAATAGGCATCTCAGAGGCAGACTCTGGTATAAATGAAAACTTGACATGTGACAGAGGTCACAGTGGAGAAAACAACATATCGCACTGAGACAATGTAATATCCACAAAGACAAAGCAATTGACTTGTATCTAAATCTTACACCATTGACAAATATCAATTCCAGTGAGAAAGAAGACAAATGAATAAGCAAGATATTAAAATCTCTAGAACTAAATATATGGGACTATCTTTAATACTTTGGTGTAGAAGAAAATTAACACAAAAATTACTGGTCAAAAGGAAAGGGTTTATTTGTTGAAAAATAACATAGAGAGCTGGATCTGTTATGTGCAACATACATAACTAAAAAAGGATTAATATTTTAAAAACTAGAAAAAATATAAAGCACATAACATAACAATGAGCAAAACATAATGAACAGGCATTTAACAGAAGAGGAAACGCAAATATTAAACAATATATGAAGATGCTGTACTTCATTAAAGTGTGTGAAATACAAAATAAGGCCTCATTGATATACCATTTGACTTTCATTTTGTATGTGGTTGTGGAACATTGGGAATTATCAGACACTGTTGATCTGAGTAAAATTTATATTTATGAATGTCATCATCCACCTAAGTTTTTCTTGGACGTTTTAATACTAAATATAAATGTGGGATTTCATCTAAATTAATTCCTTGAATTACATATTTCAGATTAGATTCCAAGCTACCATTATAATAGGTTGGATTTTCTTACCCATTACAAATACAGAAATACAAAAAATATTAATGCTCAGTTTTCTTTTTCATAAATGTATCTGTATTTACTTCTAAGTTTCCCTTAGGTTAAAAGATGCTAACCTAATTATGGAAGTCAGTTAATTAGGTTATTCACCTTTAGAGAGTTAGCCCCAGGGAATAACTTAGAGCTTGTCTATGACCCTGAAGAAACACTTGAATCTTATTTTTAATTATTATGCCAATTTTTTTCATAATTTTTAGCACCGGAGTTATTCAAGTGATAATTCTATCTTCTTATAGAAGTCTGCAGCTCCACCTAGGATAAGCAGCTGATTTCAAACATTTATATCTGTAAATATCTTTTCTCCTGAATTTAAAGACTTTAAAACATTAATGCAATCTTACATTCATTCGTATTCTTAAAAGCATTCAAATATTACTGATTTTAATGATAGCAGATTGATTATGGATGTTCTGTATCTTTATCTGACTTGATGTTACACATATGAGGCCATTCCTGAGTCAGAAAATGTCTTCTAAATGATGTATCTAATACTTAACTAGAATCTGTGTCATTCATCCATATGTAAATGTGCCAACAACACTAAAAGGACTGACTAATAAGATCCAGTAGGAATATATTCCGATCTCCTGATCCTCTTTGGTGTAGTTAAGGTAATATTTATCTTTGTGTGTAAGGACTCAGGACTTTAATATATTTAATGTATTTTAACTAACTGTAATCACTATTCTATGTTTGATGCTCATATTGTCACAAACCTCTATAATTTGGTTCCTGTGTCTTTTTGATCTGATTTCACTAAACTTGGAATGAAGCCTTGTCTTCTGATAAAGAAGTTCTATATCTATTATACCATCCTTCCCCAGACATGGTATCAGTTATCCTTCCAAAAAACCCTGGTGCCTTTTCACAGAAAATCAATTTTAGAAACTATAGTTTGGGTTTCCCATTTACATATTAGTTTGTTCCCACCTGAGATTCTGTTAACGCTAGGCCAGTTCAGTGGGCAGAGGGAAAAACAATCTTACTAATAATTACATATGTATTACATAGGTACAGTTGACCCTTGAACAGCATGGGTTTGAACTGCACAGTTTCACTTATACAGGGATTTTTTTTTTTTTTTTTTTTAGTAAATGCAGTACAGTACTGTAAATGTGTTTTCCTTATAATTTTCTTAATAACATTTTCTTTTTTCTAGTTTACTTTATTGTAAAAATATAGAATGTAATACAACACACAAAATGTGTGTTAACCAGCTATTTATATATGGGGAAGGCTTTTGGTCAACAGGTTATTAATAGTTGAATTTTTGGAGTCAAAAGTTATATGCAGATTTTTGACTGCATGGGGGTCGGTGCCCCTAACTCTTGCATTGTTGAAGGGCCAGTGGTATGTGGAAATATACATCTGTCGTGTAATATGCTACATGGTAAGGTCAATTCAGGCATATATATCCATTGTCGAATTCATTTGGAGGGAAGCTCTTCAAACAGACAATTGTTCTTAAGGTTCTGAAATTTCTGAACACCATTTCCACATCAGTAGAAGTTCAGAAAATTACATGAATCAGTGTAGTCCATTCTCTTTTCGGAGGAAACAGTTTTTTAAAAATAAATCTGTGATTATATCTCACCCAAGGAGAATTTATTGTTTTCCAGATTTAAATTTTAGTGTCTACTAAATATTTCCTGCTATTTTTCTTTCAAACAATTTTTCAATCCTCTGACTTCAGTATTTTATTACTCTGAGGAACTTTCTCCATTTTGATACATATTCATTTTCTCAACTGTTAAATTTCAGAGAGTGGAAGAGTTGATTTCAATAAAATATACTGCTTCAGGGGAGGAATCTTGAATCTTTTTTATGTGGGCCAGATAGAGTTTACTGGACTACCAGGCTTCTGTGTGAATACCTTGTGTATTTTAAGTCTTTCTGGGGTGGACCCAAAGAATGCTCAGGAAATAGTAATCAAACCTTGAGGTCATATTCCTTTAAATGGGTGTTTGGCATTTTCTTTCTTTCTTTCTTTAAGATTCATTTATTTATTTATTATTTGAGAGAGAGAGAGAGAGCATATGCACGCATATTGCAGGGAAGGGCAGGGGGAGAGAGAATCTCCCTGCTGAGTGCAGAGCCTGACCCAGGGCTTGATCTCATGACTCTGAGATCATGACCTGAGCTGAAACCAAGGGTGGGACACTTAATGGACTGTACCACCCAGGCGCCCCTGTTTGGCATTTTCTTGAGGGCCTTTCATAGGAATGTCTCCTGATTATCTGTCGTAACTCTCACCTGCCCACAGAAAACATCTGTTCAGGGTTAAAGTTTTCCAGTTTTCTCCTAGATGTTTCAGCATATCATGGTTCCCAGAACCATGATATAAAACTAATTTTGAGTCATCCCTGCCATGCCTATTACAAATTTACAGACTAAGGACCATAACGATTTAATATCCATGGAACAAGGCCATAGGTGGAGGGCCCTTCCTGATCCTTGGACTGAGAACCTCACATAGAGTGATCCTAGCTGAGGGACAAAAGGAAGACATCCAATTTATAAGGAGAACTTCATGGAGATATAAGAACTGGGGTTAGGGTTGTTTATGCAGAGACTAAACAGACTCAGTTTACCATCCTTATGTGAATTCACGAGTCTTTCTGAACTAAAATAGCTCAGAAATGTTGCCAAAGCCACCCTGGTCCTCCCCAAATAGCAAAGGGGAGAGGAGGAGATGGGTTGGAAAGGAAGACCAGTGACCTGCCTCTCACATAGTCTGTCTTGGTCCTGGAAGATAAGAACACAGACTCAAACATATGTGTTGTTTACTAAGAAACACATGAAAAAGTGAATAAAGGAGAGGGGAGGAATGTACAACACATATTGAGATTTAGGAAATAAACTATCAATACCTTGCCTAAAATCAGGACCTACCTAAAGAGGTCTTCCACCCAATTACTTCTAGAAGTTTGGTTATTAAAAAATGAAAGTTGGGGTACCTGGGTGGCCCAGGTCATGATCTCAGGGTTGTGAGATGGAGCCCACACTGGGCATGGAGCCTGCTTAGGATACTCTCCCTCTGCCCCTCCCCTCCCACTCTCTCCACCTCTCTAAAAAAGAAAAAGAAAAGAAAAGAAATTTACACCTGATGGCATGTGTTTACTCCTTCCACTTTGTGATATTTCCCTCATAAGAGCTAAGATTGTTTCCATCAGCCTGGAAGGATATTTAGGTTTGAATTTTTGCTAGTCCTAAGAATGGCGACATCTGCTGGAACCATGTGCTTCGGCATCAAGAGAGCTAGGTCTGAGGGACTGATTTGACCCAAGTTTTGCCTTTGTTTCCTAGCAGAGGTTACAGGTACACATGCAAATGGGGAAATAATGGAGTCCGTGCTCTGTTTATAATAAAGATTTATTATGGACAAAGGTAAGTTCTTTGAGACCAGATTTTGAAAGCCCCGAAAGCTTCTAGAATATCTTTGCAGAGAAGCCTGCACACCCTACTAAGAAGCTGGAAAAATCAGAGAGAAAGCACTTCGCAGTGGTTGCCATAGTAGCAAAAGTAAGCCTGTCCTCCGGGAAGAACAGGAAAGAACAGTTAGCTATCCCCAGGGAAGCTGGTTTCAGGGCTCATTAAGAGGCTTGGGGTGACCGGAGATACCAAGCTCTGAAAAGACAAACAGCTGAAGAAGTGTCTGTCTGTAAGTGTGTTTATTACATGAGGCTGTTGGGTCAGAGGTGTAGAAATTTGCCAGAACAGCAGGGTACTGATATATGCATTAAAGTCCAAACTGCATTTTATAGTCAGCATGATGCAGTATGTTTTGAATGCCACGGGCTGACAATACCAAGAGATTACTGTCATCACCTTGCTTAAGGAAAAATTTTAATGCATCACATATATTTATACCACAAATAGAAATCTATAAATGCCAAGGGTTTTATGTGTAGTGACTCAGGTGTCACAATGTTAAGTCTGTTTTAGATTTAAAGCAATATGTCCTAATTCAATATTCTGAAAACGAGTCCCCCCATATATTCCTTTCAAACTTTTCTAAATGTCAACCTTTTCAGATATTTTTTCAGGCCAAAGATCACAATCATTTAAGTACCTTTCCTGAAAGAAATGCTTGATCTTTTTAACCATTCTCTAGACATTTTCCATCTTACTGTCCACAAGTTTTCAGGACAAAGAGTGCGTGAAATGTGGGAGTGGTTAATCTTCTTTCTCAACCTACTGAATTTTCTAGACTTGAGAATGGAGTGTTTATGGATGTTCTTTCTTTTGCATTTTGTTGGAGCTTGGTGTTTTAGACCACACAGTTCTTCATGATGTCATGTGATCATTCTTCCCATATCTCTTCAACACTGATTTGAATATTTCCTGTGTGAATATTTATAATATTTTCTTTAAGTAGAAAAATTTCCTAAGTCTGGTATTGTTGAAATATATTTTATAACAACGTATTTAAGAGGATATTTGCTTGTGTATATAGTTTTACATCTTAAATTCTTTTCCTTAAAGACTGAAAACCATACTACTCCTTGTTTGTTTGTATCCATTCTTGTTGTGATGTGCTATGTTCTGGTCCTTGTTCCTTTGCAGGTGATCTGCTGTAACTCACGGTAAGCTTTACACCTTTGTCTAGGTCTTTGGTGTTTTTAAATTTCACAGTAGCATTTCCAGGTATAGGGTTTTTGTTTATTTTTGTTTTTTAACATTTTCTATTTGGCCTGAAGGGAGATCTGATGAGGTACACATGTAGCCTGGGCTTTCCTAAACTGCTCACGCTTTTTCCCAGCTGTCCCCACCAAGCAGCAGATTGCCATATGTCCAGGTCTCTTTTTTTGATAAGTGAGATATGAGATTCAGTATAAACTCACCAATTAGAAACACCTAATGTTGTAAGATTTGTGTTGCTTACAATAATTCTAACTGAACACTTTCTCAGCAAAGGTTGTCTTTCAACAATTTAAGATTTTATCCCATGCTTAAAACCTTGTGTTACAGTGACATCATGTGGTAGTATGAGGTTATGCAGGCAAGGCTTGTTAACAAGATTGCTTGTTTCATAAATGAGGTCAACTCTTCAGTGACCTGATACACTTTCTCTAACAGTTATTTTATGTAAAATATCATACTCTTTTATACTAAAGCAAATTTTATCACTGTATAATAGAGTTGAATTGGATGGGAATTTTCGGGATTTTAAAAGATATGTTTTTGCAATAAGTATTCAGAGTAACAATTCTATTTTTTTCGTTTTTTAAAAAAGTTTTTATTTAAATTCCAGTTAGTTAACATACAATGTAGTATTAGTTTCAGGTGTACAATTTAGAGATTCAGCATTTCCATACAACACCTGGTGCTCATCACAGCAAGTGCACTTCCTAATCCCCCTCACCTATTTCACCCATCCCCCACCCACCTCCCCTCTGGTTGGTTGTTCTCTGTAGTTAAGAGTCTGTTTCTTGGTTTGCCTCCCCCCTCTCTTTTTTCCCCCTTGCTCATTTGTTTTGTTTCTTAAATTCCACATTGAGTGAAAGGCTGTCCTAGCAAAAACAAACTCCCCAGTGGGTGTCATGTTTTGAGAAGGTCTGAAGTTTAAGGTTATTTAAATTTTGAAACCTAATCACATCTTACCTTGTAGCTTCCTGCATTTTTAAAGAACTGTGAATTTTGATTTGCTCATCAGAAGCAGTGATGATAATCTTAAATATTGAACCATTTAATAGCATCTGTAGAACATGAGGATCTCTCCCCAGCTTTGAGTGAGTTAACTGAGTTAGCATTAACTGAGTATGAGCTAACATAAGACCTGTCTGATTGGGGCGCCTGGGTGGCTCAGTCGTTAAGCATCTGCCTTCGGCTTGGGTCATGATCCCAGGGTCCTGGGATCGAGCCCCGCATTGGGCTCCCTGCTCCGTGGGAGGCCTGCTTCTCCCTCTCCCGCTCCCCCCCGCTTGTGTTCCCTCTCTCTCTGTCAAATAAATAAAATCTTAAAAAAAAAAAAAAAAGACCTGTCTGATTTAAATTGCGGGTTTTTTTTTTTTTAACATTCTGATCAAAACCATTCTTAATGTTGTTGTACCAGGCATATCCTTAGCTTTGTGTCCTAAGGCTATGAGTTAAGCACATTGTTCTTATAGAACCTTGTCTTGATGGCATAGTGCTGGTTACATAATTGCAGTGTTTTCTTCATATATTTTTATTTTGATTTAAATTATATCTAGTTGTTTATAGATCATTGAAGACCAAACTTATCAAAACATCAAGTGTTTTAGGTATGGTTCCTAACAGAGCCTGACGTGGGATTCTGTTTTGGGGATTTAGTGAGGGAGTGTTCTCCAGAGGAAAGCATTGGGGGAATCAGGACAGAAGAGGAGAATCCAGATGAGCAAGAATGAGGTCTTAGCTGAAGACTAGACTGATGCCAGAGGAAAGCTCTAGAGCAACGCCATCCAAAATAAATATATTAAATATGTTGCATGCCACATAATTTTAAACTGTCTAGTAGCCACATTTAAAAAGGTAAAAAGAAACAGATGGCTTAACGCATTCTGTTTAAACCAGTGCATCCAAAATATTGTCATTTTAGCATATATCAATATTAAACATTGGTGAGATTTCTTACATTCTTTTCTCATACCAAATCTTCAAAATCCAACATGTAAACAGCGTATCTCATTTCAGCTCTTCTGTGGCCACTAGTCACACCACGTGTTCAACAGCACAGCTCTAGAGCATCAATTGCACAAAGGTTGGCCCTACCTTGTGCCAAAGGACTCAAGTTTTATACCTCCATTTCAGTCAGTTATTGGCTATAATGTGCCCTTAGAAAATTGGCAAGAGTAGCCTGGAAGATGCAGTGGCTCCTATTTGGCTGGGAGTAATTCTCAGGAGAAGGTGTCATCTGTGAGCTTTGCCATTTGGGGGATGGGTGTGCCTGCCATGAAGAAGAGCTAGGCATCCAACAAAGTATTCACCATAGTCCCTAGCGCTGCTTACATACATTTGCTTCCCATATTAAGTTCTTTCGATGCAGGCTCTGATTCTCCAGAATTCTAGTTGTTTCCATTTTCTGGGATAACTTTTAAGAGGAGAGTAGAGGGACCAATGACAGCCCCAGCTGCAGAGTTGGTCCCAATGCTGTAACTTAAACCCAGAATGGTCAAGCCAGCTTTAGCAAACATTCATGGATGACCCAATGAGATCAGCTTTCTTGAATGGGCGTGATTGAGGCAGGAATTACATTTCTTCTTTACAAGAGCACCTAAGGTCTCAGTCACTAAATAGAATCTATGTGCAGTACAATCCTGGGATAACGGAAACACAGGGCTCTAAGAGGAAGTAGGAATGAAGAGGTTTTGAATGTGGTGAATGGAATAGAATTGCGCTACAAACAAGACTCAGGAATAGGATGGCCAGAGTTGCAAATGTCTCAACTTTGCAGTAAGGCAAGTAGGTATGTTACATTTTTGGCCATCCAGCCTTGTGTAAGTAAGCAGTGTGGAGTCATGTCCTTTTAGATATCTGAATTTTTGAAATCTTTGTAGAGGCTGATGGAAGACTTGAGATTGAATTAACCAGCTTTTGAGGCCTGAAGGAACTTTAGTCATTTCAGGAAGCCATTCTCCAGCCTGCTGTGGCTGAAAGAACTTCAGATCTTTCCAGTTAGTAAGTATATTTTTTAGCTGAGACTAAGCAGAAAACAAAATTGGGGAGGAATTAATTTCTTTGAACTTTCAACTTACAGGTGCAAGAAATTTTTATTTTGGATTTTTATTCTTTTGGTTTAGTCTTTGAACTTGAAAACTTTTAGTATTTGGATTTGATTTCTTCTGGGAATTTTATTAATGAGAGACTATATTCAACATGTGGAACATTTCTATATTGTTGGGATTTTATTACTAGAGTATCTTTATGCAACTTATATTTGGAATATCTTATTGATGCCATTTAATCTCCTTGAAGGTCTTATGATATGCTCTGTTGAATTACTTAACTGGACACAATTTGTATAGGAAATGTAACAGAGTGTTAATTTTCAATCTTGGTGGCAGATTCATCTCAGAATTAATATCTTCTGCCTAATCTGCCTAGATCCTTATGAGACCTAATCAACATTAACATCTGTTGGACTGTGAGGGTTTTGTAACAGGTCTGAAAATATTTTGATATTCCTCTCGTGAGAGTTGGGGGTTTATGTTCCCTCCTCTTAAATCTGGACCTTTTTAGTTACTTGTGTGTAAAGAGTAGAATGCAGCAGAAGTAGAGTGCCTGAATTCTGGGTCTAGATCAGAAAAAGCCATATAGCTTCCATCTGGTTCTCTCAGGACACTTGTTTTGGAGCCTTGAGCAACTATGTAAGAAGTCCATCCAAACTGAGGTCTCCAAGATGTGAAGAAGCCTGACCGTATGGATTGGCAGTGTAGAACGCTCCAACCAGTGGCACCAGCTGAGGTCCCATCTGTTAGCTTCAGCCACCTGGTATCAATTATCAGACATGTATGCAAAGATGCCTCCCGATGATTCTACACCTTTCCAGTTACCCCAGCTGTCAAGTTGCTCTAGTCAAGGCCCCAGAGAAACTGGAGCAGAGACAGGACACTCACACTGCATCATTCTGTAAGCATAGAAAGATTGTTGGTGTATACCACTGAGTTTTGAGAGATTAGCTGTGCAGCAAATATAACCAGCTCATCGAATCAGATCTCTAACAATGGAGCAGCGTTGGCACTGGGGATGCGATCTAATTAAAACTGAAGCAGGACACCCTGATTCACATTTGGTTTCTTTTCCTTGAGAAGAATAGTCAAAACCCAGTTGACCATGGGGTTGGCCCAGTGGGCAAAGGGAACGAAAAGTGGAGCAAAGTTGGGCAGACTTACCCTTCTCCACTTCTGGAGCCAGGAGGAGAGACACCATCAACACTCTCAGTTCTTCTGCCTTTTCATTCACTCCCTTAGAGGTGGGAAGGAGTGATGTTCTTGTTGGAAATTTGAGAAGAAATGGGCCATGTTTGGTTCAGCTCAGATCTTCGGCTTTCCTCTTTGGGAGCCAGCCTGACCACAGGCAGCACACGTTCTCTGCTCCTTTGACCATGTCATGGGGGGGCAGCTCTTGTAAGGAAAGCATGTGGTATTCTAGCTTCTTCTGTGACTAGGACTAAGGCCTGCAGGTCACATAACTTATTTCACCCCCTACTGTGTGCTATTTCCTACCACTTACTTTTATGAATAATAAAGATGATGTTTTGTTCCCCAAAGGCCTTATTCCTAGCATAATTTTTATTCAGTACACAGGTAGGGATGAGGGGTGCCACTTATTGGGCTCTCTTAAAATGCTAAGACAATTCCTCTGTGTTTGCATCATATACTCAGTCATATTATTTATGCTGTCATATCAACTAACACAGGACAGAGTAGACCTTTAATGTTTTCACTAACTTATAGCAAATTAAAAAAATATATACAACGTATGACATCTTGTGCTAATCCTTAGAAATGGAGTCCACATGTATGCTTGGAAACCAGTCTGTCTTTTTTATTATATTTATTATATTACTACCATACTAAGAGCTTCTTTCAAAAGAACTGAACTTTGCATAATTTCTGGGCCCTTAGAATTACGCTTACTTTAACTATTTCTGAGTATAATTCACCATCTGAAGAGGTGATAAGACATTTAGAAGTGACTAAAAAGATGCTTTAAGTGTTTTCATCTGGGAATCCTATTCTATCAAAGCGAAATTTCAAAGGGCTTTTGGAAGATTAACTTTTTTCTCAGAAAAGAATCTATATGCTTCTTTTCTAATCCAAACCATACTGGGATTGCACAAAGGAATGACAAAGTCCCTGGTCATAGAATTACTAAGGAACAGTGATGGTATGGCTTCAGAAGGAGCAATAGCTCAATATCTTCTTTGATCGTAAGAAAAATACAATCTTGAAACTTTTACTTCTCTAGGCAGAAATTTACTTCTGAAAGTCTTTTTCTGAGTTTTTGGTTTTATATTGCAGTCCTATGAATATTAGCCCTTAAATTAGCTGCTTATTTTTTCTCTTTAGCCCCATAAAATCTATACCATTATAAGGTTTTCAGTTTTTTAAAAAAAATCAGTTACTGTTATATTGGGTTCTGCCTTGAAGTTAAACCTTAAATAATTTCTGTCAGGGCGCCTGGGTGGCTCAGTTGGTTAAGCGACTGCCTTCGGCTCAGGTCATGATCCTGGAGTCACTGGATCGAGTCCCGCATCGGGCTCCCTGCTCGGCAGGGAGTCTGCTTCTCCCTCTGACCCTCCCCCCTCTCATGTACTCGCTCTCTCTCATTCTCTCTCTCTCAAATAAATAAATAAAATCTTTCAAAAAAAATAATAATTTCTGTCAGCTTTACTGAGGAATAATTGATATATTGAAAAGACCTGAACATATTTAATGTACACAATTTGATGAGTTTGGATATATGCAAATGCCCATGATACCCTCACCATGATCAAAGTAATAGACATATCCTTACCTCCCAGTTTCCTTGTGTCTTTCTCCCCCTCCCCGCCCCCCCCGCCCTCTGCAATTTCTTGGTTGGTTGGTTGGTAAGGACACTTAACAGGAGATCTGACTTCTTAACAAATTTTGGAGTACATAATACTGTATTGCCAACTATAATCACTATGTTGTACAACAGATCTTTAGAGCTCATTCATCATGCATAACTGCAACTATGTCCATTGAACAGCAACTCCCCACTTCTCCCAGCCCCCGCCCCCTGAAAACTGCCATTCTGTTCTTTGCTTCTCTGAGTTTGACTATTTCAGACACCTCATTTAAGTAGGATCACGCAGTACTTGTTCTTCTGTGACTGGCTTATGTCACTTAGCAGAATGTCCTCCAGATTCATCCTGGTGGTTTTGAACATTTTATTTAAATTTTATCTACTACATTCTAAAAATTCTTAGATTGTGTTGTCTTTCATAAGCTATGCTAGCTTTTTTCCCCCCAAATCACTATCAATTCTGCAGTGTCTTTTATTGTTATCAGTCAAGTGCCAGCAGTCTTCAAATTGGGTAATTTTAGGAGTTTAAAGGGAATATTGCAAAGGTTTTGGCAAGGTATAATGTCCTCAAGAAGAGATAATGTGAGATTCTGGAGTGAGCCACAGTGGAGTGGCATTCCCATTCATAGTTGAGATGGAGGAGAGGGAGGGCTTACACAGAAACTAAAGAAAAATAACTTAGTGGAGAAGACTTCATGAACGGAGCCGTGGTCGTTTGTGGAAGGTCACATAGCCAACACGTGGTGACTCCAGCTTTGGAAACTGGAGACATAAATGGTGTCTGACTTCCCAGCTTCCACCCCTGCTTGTCATTGAATGACCCCAGCAGCAAGCCAGAGAGCAAGTGAGTTTGATGTAGTCCATAAATTTCAACTTCCTGGGGCACAGAGCAGGTAGAATGGAGACAGGGGAAGGGAGAGGGGGAAATATCTAGCACAATTATCAAAGATCCCAGTAGAAGAATTCATTTTTCAACTTCCCCAGATTTTCATTCTGTTCAGTCTTTTACTCAGCGAACATTTACTGAATACCTAACACTGAGATAGGGGCAGCAAATCAGGAAAAAAAGACAGTATATGTGTTCAGGGATTCTATGGCTTAGGGAGTTAGAATACAAAAAGCAAAATTATACAAGGAAATAAATAAGCCTTTTTTAGAAAGGTTTTTTTCATTTATTTGAGAGAAAGAAAGAGCAAGAGCGAGAGAGCAGCAGAAGGAGAGGGAGAAGCAGACTCCCCACTGAGTAGGGAGCCTGATAGGGGGCTCGATCCCAGGACCCCAGGATCATGACCTGAGCTGAAGGTCAGCCGTTTAACCAACTGAGCCACCCAGGCGCCCCCAAACTAAGCCTTTTTATAAAAGTAGGTACGACGTGCTCAACAGTACTTTGGAAGAGTGGTTGGAATATCAGGAAAGGCTTTCTGGAGGATATGTCTGTGATGGACCTGGGAGGTAAAAGTGAGACTTATCCATATGAAGCATGTGAAGTATACTCCAGATGGTTGAAGAACATATGCAGGTACTCAGAAACCTTAAGTAGTGTGGAGTTTTTCAGGAACATTGTGACAGAGACAATTCTCCTCTTCCTTTCTAATAGAATTCCTTTTTTGTTGTGGGGCACTCTGTGCTGGAAACACACGCATACATATGCACATGCACAGCTGAGTGGGTCCTTGATGTAGGCCAAGACAGTTAACAGGAGCTAGGCTCTGAAAAATCAATGAGATAAGTCATGCATTCAACAGTAACAAGAAATACAGACTTAATCACAAGAGAACTCTAGGTGTTGGAACTGTCAGATACACAATACAAGAAAAATGCATATAAAGTATTTAAAGTAATAAAGGGTGCATTTAAAATTGTAGTTATACAGTGAGGGATTTGAGCAGATAAGTTTGAAAAAGAACAATCAAATAGAACTTTAAAAAATGAAAATTAAATACCTGTTGAAATAAAAACTCAGTGAACAGGTTGAATAGCAGATTAGACACAGTTGAAAAAAGAATTCATGAACTCAGAACTCAGAACTCAGAACCATGTACACATAATCCTAAGAAGGTAAAAAAACCTGAAAGAGAGTCAAGGAGGTATGAAGCATGGAGTAATGGCTAATTAGAGTGCTAGAAGAAGAGAGAAGAGAGAATTATTAAACCATTACAGCAGTATTTACAAAAGAATTAAGAAGAGTAATCCATCATCCAAGGAGCAGAATATATATTTTTTTTATCATGGAAAAATACACATATCATTAAATTCACCATTTTAACCATTTTCAAGTGTACAATTCAGTGATAATGGATATACTCACAATGTTGTATTAATGTATTAAAAGATTATAGTAAGGCTCTGAAAAGGTCATTCTAAGCTTTGTATAAGATTTACAAAGAATAATGTAATAGTTCTTTACAGTCATTTAAAATTTTCAACAAAGTGAGCAAAATTAATGTTAAATGTATTCAAGTTTACTCTTTCACAAAATACAACATTTTAATAAAGAGAAATTAATTACAATAAAAGATGTGCAAGCATCTTTAAAATCATTATTTATCCTAGTATATTGAATTGAGAATTGCAATTGAGATTTCAAGTTGTCATTATTATACTTGTCTATAATTTTAAGAATAAACCAAAATTAAAATGGTGGTACTTATATAAGCACTGATTTTGGGAGATTGACATCTTTCTGAATCTTTTTGTACTTTGCTAATTATCTGTATGCAATTTAAACTATCAGGCTAATTTTTTACAACTGATAATCACATTGATAGCATTACAAATCCATTCTTTATTGGGTTTCTACAGTGATTTATAATCTGAGAAGAAAGACTTTAAAGAATGAAGTTGTTGATTTTCCATTGTCCGATAGGGCCATGGGCCCAATTTCCTGCCTCAAGGACTATTCTTAAACGAGCAAAGATGATGGGTTTTATTATCACAGGGACCATAATTGTTCCCCTGATGGCCGCTTTTTACAGAGGTTATTCAGCTAGAGAATTCACTTTTGGTCTCGCCAAACTCATGCTCCCTTTTCCAGAAACGAAGAGCAGCTAGTGAATATCACTTAAGATAACCTTCCTATACCTAAACATATACAATCATGGCATTATTCTTTGTCTCTTGTCCAGAGTCAGGAAACTGAATATCTTATTGGTCGTACATTCTCTTTCATTACTGCTTACACTCCTTTGGACACTGTAAATTATTTGGCAGGTAGCTACTAAATGAAAGTATGAACGAAAGAACTTAGCTAACAGAAAGCAAAAACATAGAAGTTCAGTGAAGGGAGGTTTGGTGTCTTTATTAAATGCAAGGTAAATATGTTTAAACAATTTATTTTTCCTGCCTAAAAATGTCATATTATCTGTACTCTTAGGGTCAATGAATAGAATTATGTATATTAACATTCATTTTTAGCTTAATTTAATTAATATTCATTGTATTAATATGCAATGAACATGAGAGATAGAGTGTTATCGTTGTCAAGTAGCTTTCAAGCATAAGAGGGAAATGTGCATAAAAAATTCATTATAACACCATAACATGCAATAGAGGTGATTAAAAAGGCATAATTTTAATTGGGATAAAGAGAGATTCGATAAAATTTAAAGATGGACTTGATAAGTATGTTTTTCATACACACAGAAGTGGATGTAAGTTATGCTAGAGTGTGGAGAGAATTAATCAAAGGCAAAGGTGTACAAAGTTTGATGTGTGTTAATATCACACAGAGGATAACACACATGAGACAAACTAAGTTAGAAATGAAGATGAGTCAAGGATAAATTCACTGAGAAAAGAATATGCGTTGCATTTGGAATATTAAGTAATTAAGTGTCCTTAGAGCATAAGTAATTGGAAGAATATGGTGGGAGCTGTCACTAAAATCAACTTTATGTGAGATGTCGAGGAGCTTGGACTTGACAAATAATGGAGAATCACTGAAGGTTTTTAAACAAGAGAACAACCTGGTAAGGCTTACATTATAACTAGATTACTGTGGAGCAGTATGTAAATGAATTTGTTGGGTTTCGTACCATAGTGAGTTCAATACCCACTAAGGGGAAAAAATGAAATTGGGCTCTTATCTCACAGCTTAAAAAAAAATTCCAGGTAGATTACAGGCATTCATCAAAAAGCCAAACTAAAAAACAAAACAAACAAACAAAAACAAGCCAAAAAACATTTAGTAGATAGATAACATATCTGCACCCCAAGGTAGGATTTCTTAAACAAGACATTTAAAATCGCCAATCAAGGGGCACCTGGATGGCTTAGTCAGTTAAGTGTCTGATTCTTGATTTCGGCTCAGGTCATAATCTCAAGATCATGGGATCACCCTGCATTGGGCTCCATGCTGAGCTGTGCAGGGAGTCTGCTTGAGATTCTTTCCCTCTTCCCTTCCCCCTGCTCACGTTCTTTCTCTCTCAAATAAATAAATCTTTAAAAAAATTTAAAAAAATAGAAAAATAAAATCTCCAATCAAAAAGAAAATATTGATAAATGCATTCGTATTAAAAACCTACCAGATTTTCAATAATTAAAAATTTGACAGCACCCTGTATTAGTCAACTCAGTAGTGACTTAAACAAGCATTTAGTTTTCACAGTTCTTAGAGGCTGGAAAGTACATAAATAGAGGTGCAGGCTGATTCAGTTCCCCAGTGAGAACCCTCATTCTGGCTTGCATATTGCTGCCTTGTTGACATGTACTTACAGGTTAGAGAGAGAGAGGAAGCAAGTTCCTGGTGTCTTTCTTATAAGGGCACTAATCCCCATCATAAGGGTCCCACCTTCATGATATCATCTGAATCCAATTACCTCCATTTCCAAATGTTATTACACAGGGGGTTAGGGCTTCCACATATGATTTTTTTGAGGGATGAATTTAGTCCATAGCACATCCTATTCCCCCCCCCTCACTCTGCCCCTCTGCTTGGTCCTAGATTATCTCCAGATAACCTAACTGTCCCCAAACTTTTGTCTCAGACTCTTTTCAATAGAAACCCAGACTAAGGAGTTGGTATCAGAATGCAGACTCTGAGGATGGGATCGAGGAACTCACTGGCCAATAGGTAAGAAGACTGTGGCTAGTGGTAAGTGAAGCCTGTGAGTCAGAAAGAGGCAAGGTCTGTTCCAGGAACTGACAGACGTAGAATGGGATGAGATTATGCTGGTCCCCATAGATTATGTTGAACAGTTTCGTCTTTCTCCTCCTAAAGCAAATGGGAAAACATTGACATATTTTAAGCTGTGGAGCAATGATGTTTTATTTTCATTGAACATATTAGTATGAGGAACAGATTAGAAAGGGATAGATGGTGATAAAAGTGAGTGTCAGACGAGGCTATTGCATTAGTCCAGGTGAGAACAGGTGAGAGTATGGACTAGGTTGAAAGCAAAGACCACGGTAACTTGCTTGGAATTTTCAAAAGAACATTTCTGCATTTAATGGAAGATTTGACCAGTTGAGTATAGTGGTTCCTCTGAATACTCCTTTGAATGACTGATTATTTTACCGAAAGGAGTAATTCTGGGATCTAATCTCCAGTTGCAGCAGCTACGTAGGGAAAGCCCTTACCTTGGCAGGAAAGAAAAATAACTCATACTTCTAAAGCTTAGAAGTGGCAGAATGCTACTTCTTCCCGTATTCCACTGGACAAAGTAAGTTGCATGGTGAAGACCAATACACGAAATTGGAGAAGTGTACTCTGCCTCCATGAGCCCAGCACAGGGTTGGAGATGGGTACTCCTACTTTAGAGAGGGGAAGAATTGTGGCTAATAGTTCAACCAGTTGTAAAAACCAAACTAAATCATATTCTGCCCAACAAAACCTGGAAGCCTTTTGATAATTCCTTTCTTCTCAATATTTCCCCTACTACTTAGTCAGAATTAGTTCCTTTCTGTATACCTTGCTTTTAAAGGGATGGCTGATAATTATTTCATAGGGAAGTCTATGTAATTTTGTAAGGTTTTTCTCAAGTGAAAAGTTGTAATTACATTTGGAAAACCAAATATATTTTGATTCATGAGAGCCAGGCTTTGTAGAAAGCATAGAGGATTTTCTGTGGTTTTAAAAAGCCCAGTTTTAAAAATTAGGAGCCAAGCCCAGAGTACTTAACATAGTTTTACCAAAGGAAAAATATTTGATACTGTATAATACTTACTGTTTTACCATGAATGAAAGAAAAGTTTAGTCAGGAGGTTAGAAGGGATGGTTCTGAAAGGACGTAATTGGCATCAGTGCTGGTAAGTTAAGAAAGCGAAGTAGGAAAGTGATATAGATTTGGGGGATTCACAGATTGGGGACTTTGTGCCTGGCCTTCCAGATTGCAAGAGGCAAAACATAATATCTGTTTAAATTATAAATCACTGAGGGATGGTGTTTTGGCAAATGGGCCTGAAGTTAGTCTTATAGAATTTGATATACCCCAGGGTGGTGTAGTCAAAGTAGCCAAGAGTTCCCAAGCCTTGTAAAGGGAGGAAGTCTTTAGAAGACACGTTGAGTCAGAATGTATGACAAGTCAGGATGGGACTAATGATACCTGGTACAGGAGCCACTTCTAAGCACCTAAAGTCATCAGGGATGTAGTATGTCAGGGCACAAGAGAGCAATGATCAAAGATGGCTCAGGGGTTAGGTGTTCACCTCTCCATCCAGATAAATGCAAGTCACATGCTCTTTCTGATCACCTCTTTACCTCTTGCTCCCTGGGAGCTAACTCATATAAAAAAGTAAAGGAGAAGGAGGCGTGGAGAAATCTTGAATACATTTTTTTTTTTAATGCTTGTGTCATATGGGGCGAGCTTGTAAAACAGGGATGATGGGAGCACTTTCTTTGCAGAACAACTGGTGGTGTCAGAGGAGGGTGGGCTTTGGGATTCTGTAGCGTGTGGCCGTGAATAAATTTGGGTATCTACCAACAATAAATTTTCAGTCTGAAAGTGGCTGTTACCTTGAATTGGGAAAAATCAGAGCCTCTGCCTTCAGTGGAAATAGGCGTCAAAATTGAGTCACCTAGAAGTTGAACTGAAATCATAAAAAAGTGGAAAATATACATTTCTGCACAAATGAGTTTTTAGTCTGAAATATAAACACACATATCATTTTGAAATAGGAGTTTTCAAGATGTTTAGTTCTTAAATGTCTGGTCAGAGTCTCTTAAGATACAGGTCTGTTCTGTTTTATAATGCTGTAGAATTATTGTTTTACCATGCAGTTGTTTTGATTTGCAAGGTTAGAGATTAATGGAGCAAAATACAATCAAACGTAATGAGCAGAATCAAATTCTTTTCCCATGGTTTCAGCCAAAAATCCAAGAGTTCTTGACTGCAAATTTGAACACATTGACTTGACTATCAAAGTCACAGCTCACCAGAGCCTTGTACACAATCTACTACCATTCAACAGAATGAAGATTTGTTCACTCAAATAGATTTATTTTGCTATTTTTTGTTGCCAGCACAAGGTGAAATGCAAACTTTGAAATATGCCTGAAAAGCTGGTCAGGATCAGCAGCCAAACCAGATAATTAGGACAAAACTATACTCAGCACCATATTCTTAGAATTTGTAGAGTACAAATTATATGCAGCTGTGAATGAATAACTTCTAATATTTAAGCAATGGGTAAAAATTTTACTTTTTGACCTGAACTGTCTGGTTTGGCTCTCTCTATACGCATTATGGCCAACTTTCCATTTTGCTTTGTACTTTACAGGCATTGGCAAAATCTGGATGGCTAAGAAACTGAGTAATTTTGCTCTTAATTTGGTAAAATAAAGCAAAACTATTTAGCAAGTCATTTGTTATTTGTTGAGATATACTGTCTCTTAAAAATGGTTTAAATAGTCAAAATATTAATTTTTATGTGTATTTGGAAATGAGATTTAGAAATAATTTGTCTAGTCCAAGGAAAGAAGGAATGTTAACACTGGAGTATAGCCAGATTTTTCTTGGTCATTCTAAATAGCCTAATTAAAAGAATAGGTTTAATATTTTCTTTGGGAGAACTAGCTGGTACACATTCCTAGAGAGCTCGATAGTTTAACAGAAAAATTTCTGAAAGAAAGAATACAAAAGAGATGCAAAATACATAAAAAAAAAAATTAAGAGAGAGACCAAACTGCTATGAGTCTGAAAAAGGAGTTAAAGATTTTTGGTAAGTGGAAAAAGGGCAATTGAATGTTACAGAGTTCTGATTCCTGGGACATGGACCATGAAAGGTGGCTTCTAAAAGAAAAATTACAAAGTGAAGGAAAGGACTGAATCAATATCAGCATACACTCAAAGACTACGTCATTAGCTATAAGAACTTCTTCCAGAGTAATACAGTTTTTTTTTGCTTTTGGAAGTGATCTCTTCACAACTAAAAAGAAACATCAGGACAAAGGAATCAGACTGAGTTTCTCCCTTAAATTTTGAACCTGGTCGTTGCTTTCAGTGTTAGAGGAGGTCTACAGCTGTAAATAATTTACACTCCAAAAGTTACAAGAATGAGGCTGAGTGAAATACTAGTAATACTGGAGAGGAGCCAGGGAGAAAGGGAAGGTTAATTTGATATGTCCTATAGTATCCAAGAAGTTAGTTCACTTCATATGTGGTAAAGAGCAGATAAAATGTACCCAAAATAAATTTTCAAAATTAATCTTCTGTATTCTAATTTTTTCCATACTATTTTTATATAAATGTATCTATTGGAACTTGTAAAAAATTAAGTGACTAGAAACTTTTGCTACATACATCCTAATATAAATTTATCTTAATAATAAATTCATATAAAAGTATGATTACTTTTCAGCAGCTTTGCTTGAAATAATTTTATTTCTTAAAATTAGATATAATTGTCACTAATAAAACTATATTTTTCTAGTGTATAAAAATGCTATACATTATTTATTGGCTATCATTAAAGGTGAAGATTTTGAGAGATGTAAAAACTTTTTCTCACTTTAAAGATAGTTGTCAGAAATATAAACATCTTTGTTGTTGACTGGCATTAAGATATTTGAGTGGAGGGGCACCTGGGTGGCTCAGTCTTTAAGTGTCTGCCTTCGGCTCAGGTCATGTTCCCAGGGTCCTGGGATCGAGCCCCGCATCGGGCTCTCTGCTCGGCCTGGAGCCTGCTTCTCCCTCTCCCATTCCCCCTGCTTGTGTTCCCTCTCTAGCTGTCTCTCTCTCTCTGTCAAATAAATAAAATGAAATCTTTAAAAAAAAAATATTTGAGTGGAAAACTAAGATGGCATGACTGATTTTCACATTAGCACTGAGTTTTGACTAAGTATTATCTTCTCCAAACACCCATTCCCTTCTTTGAACAATAAAAACAATAATAATACCACAATTATTCTAGTCAAATACCATATCTATCAATTCAGGCATGAATTTTGCCCATGACTGGAATTTTGCTTGTGTTTAAGAGAAAAAACATGTTTGCAAAAATGAGCACCTTGTCTTTAAGTGGTACTTATTATTTGTTAAATGGCCAAGTAGAAGTGATCATAACATTATTAGTTTGAAAATCTGATAAAAAAGGGAACATTAAAATACAATACAATTTAAAATTAGGCAGGTGATTTGCTAGCATCCTCCAAAAGGCAACACTGAAGTTATTTTTACTGATGCTTACATTGTGCCATTTTTAAAATCTAATTCCTTTGGGAAGTTCTTGCCATTATTCCTAGGCTCTTTCACTCAACAAAGTTAAGATAAATACATATATTTATCTTACATATACATATAAACTATATTTATAAAGTACATAGTTTTATATATCCCTTTTATATAGTTATATTTATAATTTATATATATTTATACAAATGTATATATATTTGTATAAAATGCAGAATGAATTCTCACTGATACTTTCATTAACAGCTAGAACTAGGATTTTTTACTAACTTCTTCCGTCTTCCATCCATGTCTCTTTTCTCCTGTGTTGCGAATCCTGGTTCTGGAAGACCCCAGGAATTACAACAGTAGCAGATCACAGCTCACATAATTTCTCATTTGTTTTATCCACAGTATACACACAACAGTCTCAGAATAACAATACCAACACCTCCACCAAGAAAATGATTACTTAACATTGTTTAAATTTGTTTGCAGGGTTTTTTTTTTGTTGTTGTTAAATTATCATGATTTAAATAACTTGAGATATTTAATCACTGCATGGTTATGCCACTAACTGGATATACATGTAAGTTCATTTGTTTCCTTTTATTTTGAAGTTTAGAGATTGATTGCTTTTTAATTTAATTCTGCATGATCCCAAAGTTGAATCTACTAAGCAAGATACACTGAAAGAAGTTTAACTTCTGTCCTATTCTTTCCAGCCAATAACCCCAATTGTTGTGACTTAATTTTATAGTTTATCCATTTATTTTTAATATGTCATATATGAAATATATGTATATGATATATTAAATATATGTGTATCTAGTCATGTCTTTCCTAGGTAAATTGTAGCATATTGTATTTTTAAGTGTAGTTGACACACAATGTTAACATTAGTTTCAGGTCTTCAAGTCTGTATGTCATGCTGTGCTCACGGCATGTATAGCTATCATCTGTCACCGTAAGCTATTATAGTACCATTGATCATAATCTCTATGCTATACCTTTTATCCTTTTGTTCTTTTTAATACTATATTCTAGACATCACTTTATGGTCATATAACAGAAATATCTTCATTTTTATAACTGGACAGTATTTTGTTGTGTTAATATGCTACTACTTATTCATCCATTCTAATATTGACAAATATTTGTGCTATTTCCAATCTGTGCTTTTTCAGTTCTTCTTGCAATTAATGGTATTGTGTATAAGTCCTTTTGTATGTTCACCAGTTTATATTTGGTATTTATTTCTACAAGGGGTATAGCTATTGCATGAAATAGTAAAAGATATATTTAATTTTGCTAAATAGTGCCAATTTTTAATGTTATATGAACTTCTTTTGTATTTTTCTTTAGAATTAGATCTAGATATGACCCTTACATGGCATTTGGTTGATACCTATTTTAAACCTCTTTATCTATAAATCCCTGTTCTTTCTTTTTTCCTTGAAATTTATTTACTGATGCAACCACATGTAGAATTTCATTTTCTTCCCTGTATTTCTTATAAACTAAAGCTGTATTTTGAGGTTTGTTTTGATTTTGGCAATGTGTCCAAAACTTCTGTACAAGAAATGTTGGATACTTCCATTAGGAGACGTAATAACTGGATGGCTCTCCTTGTGTGATGTGATGTTGGTAGTCATTGATGACTATATCCTGGATTCCTTATTAATTAGTGATACACAGAATGATGATATTCTAATTCTATTGTAATATAGCTGATTATTTCTTTTCCCCCATCCTTTTTGTGTTCTCTTTCTAGAACAATGATTAGATGTATTTTTCTATCTCCACATGATCCTTCATATTCTATAATCTCTATTTCATATTCTCCAAATCTTTTATTTCTGGAGTGCATTCTAGATTTTTCTTTTACTTCTATTTTTAAGTTCACTAATAGTCACTTCGGCTTGGTCTGATTGCTGGTTAATCACCTTAGCTTCGTTATCTACTGGTTAGCCACTTCCAGTTAATTTTAAAAATTTTAATCATTCAATTTTTATATTTAGAATGTTGCTTTGTTTATTTAAGAACTACTTGGACAACTTTCATAACCTCTGGATTTTGTTTATACTTTTAAGACAATGACACACATTGAACTTACTTGTTTTTGGTCTGTGCAATTCTAATACTTGAAGTCTTTCTAGTTTTTAATGTACTCTATTTTTTCTTACTGGTTTCACTTATCATGTCACATGTACTCATATATTTGCTGTGTTGTGTTGTGTATGTGTGTGTGTATGTGCGTATATATGTTTATGTGAAGATCATTTATAGGGGGACTTTATCTGGGAGAATTTTTGAGGTCTTGGGAGTACTTTCAATTCAGAACCATTTTAAAATAAATTTGCTGAGAATTTTAAGATTAATCAGGTCATGGAAGTTGATTTGCAAACTAATACAAGTCCAGCTTATATTTCCATATTTTCAAGAATATTTCTACCTTTAACATTTGAGACAAGCTCAAGACAGGCAGATATTAATTGATCATTTACATTCCATATAGGAGGCTAATTCATCATTTACTTTTATGCTGAGGTGATAATTATTTGGAGTTCTAGTTCAATGTGAGGATCTATGCTGTTGGTTCTAGGCTTTCACTTCTACTGTGCCCTAAGATGTCCTCAAAATGGAGGTGCAAGGTTCCTGAATTTAGTAAAATACCTTTACAATGAAAGTTGACTTTAGCACTCTTCCTCCTTGATTTCTTAATTTCACTTTATATTTGGCCTAATATTTCTTAATTTCTTTACAGTTCAGCAAAACATCATTTCTGTTTTATACCAGCTATTTAAAATCTTATCATTAGTATATAGTTTTAAGGGGTATTTAGATCATTATGCTGCCAGAAAGACAAAAATGTTTCATGATATATAGAATTTTAAAGTTAATAGAAGTGATAAACTATCCAAACCAAAAGACTCAATGTCATGTGCCTCAAATTAAACAGATTTAAGAGTAACTCCTAAGAGTTCCTTGCCTGGACTATAAAACAAACAAAAAATATGAACAGTTTCCTAAATACATCAAACAGAGTTATACAATTGTTTGATTATCAAGGGGGCAAAATAAAGGTTCAAGGTTGAGAAGTATATTGCAATGAATTAAATGGAAATGTTTCTTTGATTTTCTAAAGGAAAATTCTAGTTACTAAGTTACATTTGCTGGCATGTTAGATTTAGTAGATTAGAAACTAGAAATGATAGGGCTTGTATGAGGGTACTAATTAAACCACTGATCCAAAAGTTTAACAAGAGAGGTAGCTCTTTCTGTCAAGGAAGTGAGAGATATAACTCAAGGTGTTTGCATCTACAATCTAATAGTAGAAACACAACTTTATGATAGTTTGATGTACTTGGGGATCTTGAGATAATCGACATTTTTCTCTATTATACCTGTCTTAGCATATTTCTTTTAATTAATGACAAAAGTTACAGGTCACTGGGTCCAAAGTTACTATTTGCCAGCAAAGGGATTTTCTTGATCAGTATACCAAATAAAACATCATCTGGTTTTATCTAAGTGTTGTCATTTAATTTTCATCAACGATTTACTCTTGATGAGTTCACATTGAGTATCTACAAATTTTGTATGAATCTGATTTCCAAGAATGCCTTCCTTTATCTCTGAGAATCTTGTATTTATAGTTGAGTAGCTGCCATCATTTGGTGTGAGATGTGCCATTTTAGTTGGCTATCTCACCAGGTGTGACCAGAGATGAACAGAATTTTGGATATTATCAGGCCAAATCCTTTAAAAAAATAAGCAAAAAACCAAAAAAGACCAATGCACAGTGATTTGTGAAACTTTCCCCAAAGTCATTTAATTAAGATATGTTTATGTTACCAAAAAAACCCTATCAAAATTCCTGATGTATCACTGATTGAACAAATCATAGTGTTTACTGTAAACCTGGTACTTATCACCAGTGTGCTGGAAACTGAGGCTAAAAGGTGAATAAGGCATGGGAACTGCTCTGAAGGAATTCACAGAGTTGGGGGAGTATAACGATAAAGAAATAGTTAAGACTTTTGGTCAAAATAATTTCTTATAATAGCTTTCAATGCATCCTTTCCAAATTTATCACTGCAAAGATGGAAAAGGGGAAAACTTAAACACCAGAACAAAACAAGAACTGAGAAAACCTTGTGCCAGAATTTTGAAGAATTGTAGACAATTATAAGGCAAACAGGATGGGTATGTGAAAAAGTATTCATCATTATCTGAATTATCCTAAATTTTGATAGAGGTGATTCTGAATAATAGCACAAAGATACTTTATGTGTTCCTTTTTAATGACATATACCAACCACCTAGAGAACTGGACTTTCACTCTCAAGTGTGTTTCCATGAAGTTGACAGATGTTCCTAAATACCTGGCTTTCACCCCCCTTTGTTCACCCCCTGGTAAACAAAGAATGCAAATGCCAAAAATTTACTCTAGCAGGAAATTTTTGTGCACACACATGTGTTTGCATCTTTATATAGGTGTGTGGGCTGGCAGTGTAGCAGAAAATTAGGAAAAGTAGAGTTCTCTTCCAAAAAGAATTACAGGGAAGTATGATGACAGGAAACCTAGCTGTGCATGCTGGGAATTCTGCCATTTTTACGTACTATGTGGGTGGATTGCATAACACAATTTAAAAGTATAAAGAATAATAAGTTATTTACGTTTTAAAACTGTATTTTTAAATGTGTATTTTCATGGCACTTTAATAACATATCACATAGTGGCACAATAATACCTGAACATATTTTATAAATGAATATGTGTACTTTTATATTATGGGTTTATACTGAATATAATTTGCCGATGATTGCATAATCAAAAATGTTTGGAGATTCCTAAGTAGAGAAGCAGAAAATCATGCAGTGAGGGAGGGAAAAAGGCAGATAAGTTATATCAGTAATCCGGGACGCCTGGGTGGCTCAGTCAGTTAAGCGGCTGCCTTTGGCCTGGGTCATGATCCCAGTGTCCTGGGATCGAGTCCCACATCGGGCTCCTTGCTCAGCAAGGAGCCTGCTTCTCTCTCTCTCTCCCTCTGCTTGTGCTCTCTCTGTCAAATAAATAAAATCTTTAAAAAAAAAAAAAGACCAAAAAAAAGTTGTATCAGTAATTCTACAGGATTTATAAGGATTAAAGGGAGCTCTGATAACAAACTTGCTGCCTCTCACAAAGGCTATTGTTTTGTTATAAAACAGCTTTATTGAGATATAATTCACATGACCTACAGTTCATCCATTTAAAGTATATAATTTGGTGGCTTTAGTATATTCACAGAGCTGTGCAACCATCATCACAATCAGTTTTAGAACATTATTATCGCCCAAGATGAAAGAAAACCAAGAAAGAACCCTGCAGACTTTAGCCGTCACTTCCCGTTTCCCCTCAACTTTAACAGTACACAAACAATAATCTATTTTCTGTCTTTCTATATTATCTCATCCTGCACATTTCATATAAATGGAATCATAGAACAGGTTGTCTTTTTCTGGCTTCTTTTACTTAGTATAACATTTTCAAGATTCCTCAGTGTTATAGCATGTATCAGTACTCCATTCTCTTTTTCACTGCCAAATAATATTCCAATGTATAGATATACCGCATTTATCAATCAATGGGTATTGGGTTTTCCTCCCATGTTTTGACTATTATAAGCATTTGAGTACAAGTTTTTATGTGGATGTAAGATTTTATTTCGATTGCATCTACAGCCAGGAGTGGAATCAATCACTGGGTCACATGGAAACTCTATGTCTAACATTTTGAGGAACTACCAGACTGTTTTCCAAGGCAGCTGCACCATTTTATATTCATACCAGCAATAGGTTAGGATCTATTTCTTCCATGTTCTTCATCAACACTTGTTATTATACGTCTTTTTTATTTTAGCCATCCTAATGGATAAAAGTAATATTGCATTGTGGCTTCAGTTTGCATTTCCTAATGACTAAGATGCTGAACATCTTTTCATCTGTTAGCCATTTGTATATTTCTTTTGAAGATATGTGTATTCAAGTCCTTTGCATATTTATAAATTGGGTTGTTTATCTTTTCGTTGTTGACTTGTAAGGGTTCTTTATATATTCTGGATACTAGGCCATTATCACATATGTGATTTGCAAACATTTTGTCTCATACTGTCTTTTCATTTTCTTCATAGTTTTCTTTCATGCATACAAAAGTTTTAAATCCTGATTAAGTTAAATTTATTTATTTTTTGTTGTTGTTGCTTGTGCTTTTGGTGTCACATTCAAGAAACCACTGCCAATGGGGCACCTCACTGGCTCAGTTGGTCAAGTGTCTGCCTCTTGATTTCGGCTTAGGTCATGATCTCAGAGTTGTGAGGTTGAGCCCTGTGTTGGGCTCTGTGCTGGTTGTAGAGCCTACTTAAGATTCTCTCTCTCCCTCTCCCCTTGTCCCTTCGTCCTCTTGTTCTCGCTCTCTCTCTAAAATAATAAAAATAAATAAATTAAATAAAAATTTAAAAAAGAAACCATTGCCAAGATCCAGGTCCTTATGTTTACTTCTAAGGTTTTATAGTTTTAACTCTCAAATTTAGATCTTTGTGTGTGTGTGTGGTGTGAGGTAAAGTTTCAGTGGCGTGTGGAATCCAGTTATCCCAGCACCATTGGTTGAACAGACTGTTTTTTTCTCCATTTAATTATCTTAGCAATCTTGTTGAAAATCAGTTGGCCATAGATGTATAGGTTTATTTCCTTCCATTGATCTGTAGGTTTATTCATATACCTTACTGTTTTTATAGGGGTGGCTTTGTAATAAATTTTCAAATTGGGAAGTGTACATCCTCCAATTTGTTGTTCTTTTTCCTGAAAAAGAAGTACTGCTGATTATTTGGCTGTTTGGGTACTTTGCAATTACATATGAATTTTAAAGTTGGATTTTCCATTTCCACGAGAAAAGGCTGTTGTGATTTTGATAGTCCCTGCATTGAATTCAGTAGAGTTTGGGGAAGTATTGCCATTTAACAATATTAAGTCTTCTAATCTTTGAGAATAGGATGCCTTTATTTATTTCTGTATTTGTCATATCTCTCAGCAATGTTTTGCAGTTTTCAGTGTACAACACTTGCACTTTCTTGTGTAAATTTATTACTAGGTATTTTATTCTTTGGGGAAGTATTGTAATTGGAATTGTTATGTTTTTAATATCCTTTCATACTGTTTGTTGATCGTGTACAGAAATACAACCGATCCTTGTGTTGTTCTTGTAATCAACAATTTTGCAGAATTTGTTTATGGGCTCTAACAGATTTTATATGGAGTCTTTAGGGTTTTCTTCATATGAGATCATTCCACCTGTGAATAGAGATAGTTTGTATCCAGTTCAGATGCCTTTAAATCTTTTTCTTGCCTAATTACTCTGGTTAGGACTTCCAGTAAAATGTCGAATAGAAGTAATGTGAAAGTGGGCATCCTTTCTTTTTTGACATATTAGAGAGTTGAAAAAGGTTTCAGTGTTTTATAATTGAGTTTTATATTAGCTGTGGGTTTTTCATGTATACCTTTTATCATGTTGAGGACATTCCTTTCTACTTCTGGTTTACTGAGTATGTCTATCAGCAGGTTGTCAGATTTTGAAAACTGCTTTTTCTTTATCTATTGACATGATCTCTTGTGTTTTTTCCCTTCCTTCTATTATAGTTTTGGGTTACATTGATTTTTATATGTTGAAACACCTTTGCATTCCTGGAATATATCCCACTTCTTCATGGTATATTATCCTATTAATATGCTATTATAGTCTATTTTCTATAATTTTGTGGAGGGTTTTTACAACCATATTTATAAAGGATGTTGGTCTGTAGTTTTCATGTGATGTCTTTGGTTTTGGTAGCAGGATAATGCTGCCCTCACTGAATCAGGAAGTTTACCTCCTATTCTATTTTTGGGAGAGTTTGAGAAGGATTAGTATTAATAATTTATTTATTTAGGATTCAGTAGTTAAGCTATCTTCTGGTCATGGGTTTTACATTTGAGATTACTCATTTTTCTTTACTTGTTACAGGTCTATGAGATTTTCCATTGACTCTTGAGTCAGTTTTGGTAGTTTCTACATTTCTAGGAATCTGTCCATTTCATCTAGGTTATCTATTTTTTGGCATACAGTTGTTCATACTATTCTGTTATAATCTCTTTTTATTTCTGTAACATTGGTAGACATGTCCCTACTTCCATTTCTATTTTATCAATACAATTCTTGTCTTTCCCCTTCTCATTATTCTACTTAAAGACTTCCAGTTTTGTTAATCTTTTAAGGAAAAAAAAAACTGGTTTTGTTGATGCTCTGTATTGTTTTTTCATTCTCTATATGTTTATCTCTGCTCAAATCTTAGTTTCTTCTTTCTGCTAGTTTTAGGTTTAGTTTTTTTAAATATGGTTTCTTAAGGAATAAAATTAATTTATTGATTTGAGCCAGAGGGTTACTTTGTTTCAGAGGATTTTCTCCTGGTAAAGTATATGGTTGCTCTAAACCTGTGCTTACCTTGCAGAGTTCAGTAGGTAGTTTCTGACAGTTTTAGCAAGTTTGCAATTTCTGAGCTCCAGAGTTGCCTTTCCCACTGTTTTAGCTGATGTTCTTTGGTTCAGAAACATTTTGCATTCATGTGGAATGAACATAGCTCTTATCATGGGTCTATGTTATGGGTCTTGCCAGAGGTCTATGTTAACTTTTCCATCCTCTGTCATGATAAGGTCTAAAAGGACCTAGGCACTGTTAGAACAATGACATAATGCTAATCACACTAGATGAGGAAGAAGTGACTAGTATGTTGATGGCTTTGCTATGGGGCATGCCCTACCAAGGGTGAAGGAAAAACTCTACCACATTAGTAAAATTTTAGGCATACAGGATAATACATTCAGGTTAGCATATCTTGCATCTCCCACCATGATAAAGGAAGCATAACTGAACTTTTTGTCATTTGTAGTAATTAGCTAGCAATGTTGTGAATGGTACATAACAAGATTATTTATTTGTTCATGGGGATTATGGAGAATAGTCTTATTTGTGCTTTTTATAATTTTCTGATCTCTTAAGAATAAGTATTTATTATGTTTTAGGTATTATTTTTTAACAGAAACATTTAAATTCTCATAAAATTGATAAGAATGAGTGGGTAGACAGAAAAAATTTGGACATGTAATTTTTCCCTTGCTGAAGTCAAGATTCTTTATCTGTAAAATAATGATTTGATTATATTAGTTGTTTTCCAAAGTGCTCCTTAGAGTCTGGGGAGTCTGTGGATGACCTCCAAGGGCTATTGTTGGAGGAAATTAGATGGGAAGAGAGTTTCCAAGCAGGCAGTTTTCCAAGTCCTCCTCCAAGAATTAATGGGAAAAGTTCCACTTTTGATATACATGACTTCTGTGTAATATATATGTTTTTTTTTTATTTTTAAGAGAATGTACTCCATTACTTTAAAAACATTTTGAAAGCTAATATGAAAAATAATTTCTTAAGTTATTTGACTATATGCTGTCAAAATATTGAAATATTATTATTTTGTTATTTTTCAAATTACCTAGAACATCATCTGAGCTTGTCCTGAACAGTAATTTGGGGAATAAATGGAAGACAAAAGGATTGGGTTAAGTGTATTTTAAAACTTTTAATAATAGCATATATTCCTGAGCCCTTGTAGATTATTCTAATTAAAGTGATAATATGCATTAGTTTCAAGTTTTAAGATCTCAGAGATATTATAAATCGGATACTTATAATTAAGATGATTGTCATTGAGGTATTTTTCAAGGTTTCTAGAAATCAACAGGGAAATTGTAAATACAAAAGCTCCTTATTATAGTTGTCTTGTGTTAATTTCTATCATTTAACTGGAAATGTAAATTTTCACTAGTTTGAACCAATAAGAATGAAGTTTTTTCCTCCAAATTTTTATTTAAATTCTAATTCATTAACATATAGTGTAATATTGGCTTTAGGAGTAGAATTTAGTGATTCATCACTTACATATAACACCCAGTGCTCATCGTAACAAGTGAAGAATGCAATTTCTATCTGAAGAAAAAAAAGTAGTCCTATTGTTATACTATACATTATTGTCATTGAATTTTTGGGGAAATATGTTTAATAATATAGGCCTAATTTTAACATACTTTTTATATATCTAGGATTTAGGTAAAATTATACTTTTTTCTTTGGATCATTACAAAAAAAGTTTCCATTTTTATTGATTTGGAACATTTTAAAATTCATGAAAAACTCAACATACACATATTTGTGACCTTATTGTGTAGGAAAATCCAAAATAAGATTGCCTTTCAAAAATATATTTTTTAAAAAATATGAGCCTCGATTCCTTTTCTTTCTTCCTTCCCATAGTTTTTTGAAGTCAGAAGACATTATGCCTGGGTAATGGAAGATATATAATGAAAACATTAGGGCCTTTATTTAATTAGCTAATGGTAATATATATTTTATTTTTCTCTAAATTAAATGGATGTTTTGTACATCTTTTGCTTTTGCAAAATTTCAACTCTCTTTCAATAGTTGGACATAAAAGAGATTTGAATTCATCAATTTCAGTTAACCAGAATTGAACAAAATCCTGCAGGACATGTACTCCTTTTAAGTGTTTAGAATAAAAAGAATATCATTCATTTTTTCATATTGTATAATTCAATCTATATTATTATTATTATTATTATTATTATTATTATTATTATTGTTATTATTGTTACTATTATTATTACACCTGCCATTTATTTAGTGCTTACAGTATGCCAGACTCAGGATTTTATTTTGCAAATTCAAAATAATCCTTATGACAACATATTGGCCAGTTTTTGCAGATGAAGTGATGCTTAGGGGAGGTTGGTGAATTGGGTACATCTGTTTACCCAGCAGACCTGGCCATGAAAGGACCCATGATGAGAGACTTGTGAGGGAGATAAAGCCTGTTTTTGGAAAGGATTTCCTACTGTGGTATGTGGAGGAGAGCAGGTGAGCAAACTCTAGATATGCACAATCTTTAAAAAATGTATTTCATTTTTCAGTGGATTCTTTAATATGTTTCACTAGCAGTGGGGTCTCTATCCTTTATTATTCAGTGGCTTTTTGTAGTCTTGAATTTTCCTGAAACTTTGTTCTACTTCTCTCCCTGCCTGGGTGTGCATGCTAGGAACTCTCCTCAGGGAGATTATCTACTTTATTTAATAGCATTTCTTCCACTAAGTGCATGGACCTAGAAGGAGTGATGCTCAGTGAATTAATTCAGTCAGAGAAAGACAAATAACATTTGATGTAACTCATAGGTGGAATTTAAGAAACCAAAAAAACAAAGGGAAAAAAATGAGAGAAACAAACAAACAAAAACAGACTCTTAACTATAGAGAACAAACAGATGGTTGCCAGAGGGAAGGGGGGTGGGAGATGGGGGGGGAATAGATAAAGGGGATTAAAAGTACACTTACCGTGATGATCACCGAGAAGTGTATAGAATTGTTGAATCATTATATTGTATACCTGAAACTAATATAACACTGTATGTTAATTATACTTAATAAAAAATTTTTAAGGCATTTCTTCAGGCACTTTTCTGTCTTTAAGCAGCTGTTGTGTGTGTGAGAAGGAGAAACTAGGTCCCAGTGCCCTGTGGTCAGGCAGGTAGCCCAGTCATGATCTTGGTGATAAATACATCAGTTTGGGTTTATGCTGCTCTTGGATTCTCCCCAGACACTGTGGCAAGATTGACTTTTACCTTGTGGCAGCTTTCTCTTTTGGATGTTGTGTTTTGTGGTTTCCCCCACATTGGTTTCCCTGTTATCAGATCCAATATGCTTTTGATGTTTAGAACTTTCCAAAAATGTCTTGTCTGATATAAGCCCTCTTTCTTGATTTCAGCACTGTTGGATGGGTTTATTTTTAATTCAACAACAGCCACATTTTTGTCATGTCAGTGGGATACAGCGTGTGAGGAGAGGAAAACATGTATTTGGAGTCCATTATATTAAAGTCTGCTGATACCATAAATGAGTTTTATGAAGTATTTCATCTCAGGCTTTAAAACTGATACTCAAGACTATGCTTCATGTTTTGCTCTTTCTTGAAAAGAAATTTTATAACTATACTAATGGTGCCTTGATCATTGTGTTTTTTTCTACTATCTCATAGGATTTCTTTCATTTTTGAATAGCTTTGGTTTATCTCCAATATACTCTGTTTTAAATATTTATTAAGAGATTTCAAGCCTGGTTAATAGTGTGATAATAATGCATGTTACAAAAAGATTAAGGTTGATCGAATATAGTACTTTAAAAATTCATGCCTCATAATTATAAGAGACTTGATGTTTTTATTAGAATGTTTTGCCACTTATAGAGATCCTTATAACATAAGTGTTAATTTTCTACACATATGTATGTTTATATTTCCCAGATTTTCCTTCAGTGACATTAAGTATATGGTCTAACATACGAAACATACTGGGCATAAGAACAAACCATATTTCTTAAGACTTGACTCACAGTTTCTTTAAAACAGTAGATTGGGGACGCCTAGGTGGCTCAGTCAGTTAAGCAGCTGCCTTTGGCCTGGGTCATGATCCCAGGGTCCTGGGATCAAGTCCCACATCGGGCTCCTTGCTTAGCAGGGACCCTGCTTCTCTCTCTCTCTCCCTCTGCTTGTCCTCCCTCTGTCAAATAAATAAAATCTTTAAAAAATAAAAATAAAAAAAATAAAACAGTAGATTGTGCTAGGAAGTGTTACTGTTTTGGTAGTTCTTTGTTGCATTTTGATCATAGCTGGGATTTATTACCAAGAAATGGAAATACCTTACAATATAAGGAAATAACTTTTTTTTTCCTTTCAGAGTGCAGGTAATTCTTTTTTACAAGAATTTGAAAGGACAGATTAACAAAAACAATGAATTTTGGAAATAGTTAAAGGAAACTTAATGTTATGTGGAGAAAATGTATTCATAAACCTTAGCAAATAGTTTACTGTTTCCCAGAATATTTATTAACATTAATCAGAACAATTATGCTTTGAGGAGGATTAGTTCTGTCTTGAATGAGATGCTTTAGCAAGGTTGTCCAATGATTATAGTTTAAGGATTCAGAAATTAAATAGATTTTCTAAATCAATTTAGTAAAATTAATTTTTCTCTGTGTGGATTATCTTTCCTCCATTTGGTCAACAAGTTAAATTATAATTTAACATAGTTCCTGAGTAGAAAAAGTACTTTCCATTCATACAGTGACTGTTTAGTTGTGTTCTTTTGAGGAAAATACAAGATGTTTGGTCTTACCAGTTTAGATGTATCAAGGAGAAGAATTTTTGTTTTTTTGTACATAGTATTTCTCAAGCTGAATTAACTAAGAAGCGTTAATTATAATACTATAAAACTGAGTTAGAAATGGGTTTCCTATGTTACACATGGGTTTTGTAACATTTCTGTTTTCATCTCTTATGCATTTTGTACCCTAATGCATACAGACTACATGAGTGACTGTGTTTGACATGTGTGAGTAGAGTGGTAGTGTGTGTGTGTGTGTGTGTGTGTGTGTGTAGGAGTGGTGGTGGGGGGGTAGATATTAAGGCACTCAAGTTTTAGTAAGATAAGCCTTTGAGGTTATCTAGTCTAATTTCTTGACTATATGTATATGAGGAAAACAAGGCTTGGGAGGTGGGGTCCCTTTCTCCAAGGCCACAGCTGACAGCTGGTTTCTAGCAGAACTGAGCTATGTCTTAGTCTCACCTTCCACTACTCCATCATTCTAAACAATGGATCTCAACTTGATAGCAGTTTTGCCCCTCAGGGAATGTTTGGCAGTGTCTGGAAACGTTTTTGGTTCCAAATGTCAATAGTGCTGAGCTTGAAAAATCCTTCCAAAACATGAAGTACATCACAAACCAAGGAAAGAACAGTTAACATTTACTTCTGCTATGAGTTTGATCAAAATCCAGTGACTAATTTTTAATCCTTATTATGTCATATATATATATTTTTTCCGTATATAAGAAGAAAGTATTTGTCTCTGGGCCATTTTCTCATAAGTAGGTATTCCCAAGGAGAGTTCCTGAAATGTCAGTTGCAAAGATTAAATTCATTATAATTTCACAATCTCACAAAGATGATTTTTTTATATGCTTATTATAAGCCTAGGTAATAAGTCTAGTTGGCTTTGTCAGAGCCTAATAAGTGTTGGTGCCGGAACAAAATCACAACTGCAAAGTGACTACTTAGAGAGGTAGCAAAATAAGTCATGACATCAGACTAGGCCATGCTGACATTTGCTTAGTGTTTGCATTTAGAATATAAAAATTTGCTTTAAATCTATTTTCTAGATGTTGTAGTGAGGCCAACATAACTACTTTCTAAAATAATTCCTACTAATGATAGCTTTAATTTATTAGTGTTAACTACTCTTTTAAGCACTTTATTTCCATTACCTTCTTACCCTTAGAATCCACCTATAGGTTATACCATCCATTTTACAATCATGGGACTGAGGCTCAGAGAGGGAGCTCCTCAAGCACACCCAACTGATGCTCAAACCCACATCCATCTGTGATTAGGATATCTTCTTTTTAAAGGTATATTAAGGGGCACCTGGGTGGCTCAGGTGGTTAAGCATCTGCCTTTGGCTCAGGTCATGATCCCAGGGTCCTGGGATTGAGCCCCACATCGGGCTCCCTGTTCGGCAGGGAGCCTGCTTCTCCGTCTCCCTCTGCTGTTCCCCCTGTTTGTGCTCTCTTGCTCTGTCAAATAAAAAAAAAAAATAAAGGTATAGTAAGTGTAGATCAAATTTATTTTTCTTTTTTTTAAAAAGATTTATTTTTATTTATTTTAGAGAGAGAAAGAGAGCACGCATGTCCATGTGAGTGGGGAGGGGGGCAGAGGGAGAGGGAGAGAGAGAAGCAGATTCCCTGCTGAGCAAGGAGCCCAGTGCAGGGCTCAATCCCAGGACCCCTGAGATCAGGACCTGAGCCAAAGTCAAGAGTCACCGTTTAACTGACTGAGTCACCCAGTTATCCCTCAGATTTATTTTTCTTACAATTTTTTCTTAACCTTTTCTGTAACTGACAAAATACAAATAAAGTTGGCTTTGTGTTACAAATCAGACATTGTCATAGAAAATAGACATTGTGTTTGTAAAGAAAGTCTGGACTTTGCATGACAATAGTTCCTATTACTAAAACAGTGAGAGGGAAGAAAACATTTTCTGAAATGCTGCAATAAGATTCATATATGAACACTCATATTTATGTGGCTGATGTGTGTGGATAGACACAGGGTAGTTTAATAAAAGATGGTGGCTTCCCACCTGGTCTGTCTTGATTAATGAAGAGCTTATTTGTAAAATCACAGTGGACTCCGTGATTTCGTGCATATGCGTTTCTAATCTATGGTTTCAAATCACCTAGTGCCTTTCAGTCAGAACTAAACTGGCTTCCTTGCAAGACATTTCCAGTTACTTTGACAGTTCCTATGCTTTTGAATAATTCTACAAATATTGTTCAAGCCATTAAAATTTTAGCAATTAAGATTTACCAGTACAGCTGAATTCAAGTAGTGACTAAGGTCCACAGAAAATCTTCTCTGTTTGTCTTACTTTTCAGTATTTCTCTATCCTACTTTGTCATTGAGAGGCACATATGTATGATGTTGTCACTATTAATTCTTTCAATGTATAAAAGTAGGAAAAAACCCCAATAGTAGGAGAAATTTAAAAGTCACCATATACTTACTGTTTTAGAAGTGTATCTTTCAGATTTATTTTTGTTTCCTTCATTTCTTTCACAGAACATACATTCATCCATCATTTATGCATTTGTACCTTCACTCACGTATCCATTTATTTGCTTACCTGCCAAAAATTTGAAGACAAATACAATATTATGTCCTTAAAAAACTTACAGTTCTCTGAGGAAAGTACTGCATATTGCAGTACTAAGTACATGCATATTGCCTTTGATTGTAGAATTAACTTTATGTGGGATTCAGGAGAAGCCTCATAGAGATCGTGAGAAATAGCTCTGAAATTAGGTAAAGATTGCTGTAGGAGTTTTCAAGCTTAAGGTTTCTTCTGAATTCCCCCAATTGCTGATAGAGATCTGGAGTAAAATCAGTTTTGATTAATATATTCCCCATTGTTTCTCCAGTTAGATAGTGTTATAACTTTCTATGGGCCTGTAGTTCCCGATTTAATAATAAGGCCACAGGAGAAGACTGATGACAGTGACTTAACAAGGTAGGTTCTCTTTTCTCCCCATCAGCAAAAGCCTGCATGAGGCCAGTCATGGTCCTGGCTGCTTCTGCCATTCTCGATGTGGCTTTCATCTGAATTATGACTTCATGACCTCAAGATCAGTTCATGCTTCTTCATACCCGGCTTCCTATCCTTGTTCAAGGAAGGATAAAGAAAGAAGTGAAATGGAGAGGCATCCATATATTCAAAAATGCCTATCAGGCCTCCATTTCTGTTTTACTGCCAAAATTGTACCACATTGCTAAGTGTATCTGTAATGGGAGTCTTGGTAACATAGCTTTTTTTTTTTTTTTTTAACTATAGGGAGGAAATAAATAATGCTAGGTAGGTAAAAGCAGACTTGACAGGGAGAACCTAATATATAAAATAAAATTGGAATCCACACCTACAAAAAATCAACTTTCACTGATGTGGGTTGAGTGCCGTAAGATATTGTGAACTTGCCAAGAAATTATGAAAACTCCAAGGCTGAATTTTCTCCTCCTTTTTTTATATGCTCCCCTTGCTTGTTATGGGATATGGAGTATTAAGATAATGAAGATGCTTGTGCAATCTGTGTGTGTGTGTTTAAGCCACTCTGTGTGTATGTGTGTGTGTGTGTGTTGTGTTTAAGCCAGGTTGGCAATGTCATGCGAACTGAGATGGAGACTTGGATAACTTTGCTTCCATTATGCTGGTAGGTCCTGTCAGTCAACAAAGCACTTGTGAGCCAGACTTGGTAATAAGCACAAAGCAAGGTCCTACTCTGCTTTCTTACCCCAAGAGAGGAGAGGTTGTGTGGGGAAATGAGCCTTCACTCAACCAAGCTTTAAATGAGAAGATGCTTTACATATATAGTTAGATTTTACTGATTTACTAGTAGTTTATAAACTTGAGAGTAAAACCTGATGTGGAGAAACAAAAATCTGATTGGTGTGGGTTCAAAAGAGAGGGAAGCAGATGAAATGGAGACAGAAATGAACAATTCTTCCAGGTTTTACTCTAAGAGTAGTCACTGTGTGTCAGGGGTGGAGTGGTATAGGGTCTTGGGAATAATAAAAAGGTTTCTAGCTTGACAGACTGTATGAGTGGCAGCATCATTATTTAAGATTGAGAATACAAGACACAGGAGAGGTTTGGAAGAAATATAAGAGATTTACTCTTTGGGAATTACTGAGGGATTTAAATGGCTCCTAATGCCCATTCTCATTAGACTGTTAGACATCCAGATCTCAAGCTTGATAAACTATTATGGACTGATCTATGTATTTGGGAAGTATATGTATATTAGTGCATTTTCTAGGGCTACCATAACAAATTAGCACAAAGTTGGTGGCTTAAAGCAATAGATATTTATTATCTCACAGTTCTGGATGATAAAAGTACAAAACCAAGGTGTCAGCAAAGCCATACTCTCTCTAAAGGTTCTAGGGGAGGGTCCTTCCTTGCCTCTTTCCAGATTCTGGTGGTTGCCAACAATCCTCAGCTTGTAGAAGCATCACTCCAATCTCTGCCAATGTTTTCTCATGGAATTTGCCCCTGAGTGCCTGTATCTAAATTTTCCTCTCTTTGTAAGGACACCAGTCATTCATTGGACTAGGGCCCACCCTCATTCATTTGACCTCATTTTAGGTTGATTACATCTGCAAAGACCCTATTTCCAAATAAGGTCACGTTCACAGGGGCCTGGGGAGAGGACTTCAACATATCTTTTCAGAGGACACAGTTCACCCCACAATGATATGTGTGGCAAAAGAAGCCATAAAAATAGATGTGATCACCCAGGCAGAGGATGTGGAGTGAGACTAGGACCAGTGGTAATCCCTTGGAAGTACTCCACCTTAAAAGGAAAGTAAACTAATAAAGGGGGCGGGGGAGGTGTATAAAGACATGGTATAGTCAACAGAACAGAAAAAGTAATCCAGAAAAGTTTCATTTTGGCAAATGTAAAGAAGATTTGATAAGAGGTTTAAAAATCTTTAAAGATTTCAAGTAGCGTGAGTACTAGGAATAGACCACTGTAACTCTTGCTAAATATGGGGAGGAACAAGTTTGGGAACAGGTGAATAATTTAGGACACTACAGCAATCCAGACAGATTATGATGGCTGCCTGAACCAGGGTGTGGCGGTGGAAAGGAGAGGACTGGGCATTTTACTGAAGTAAAGTCAAAAGGAACTGGTGCTGGACTGGATATAGAATAGAAGGAGTCAGAGATGACTTCCAGGGTTTTTCTTTAGCAAACTGTAAGACTGACTGATAAACAATGCAGTGAGTCCATGGAGAGAAGATTTCAGTTTCAAATATGTTGATGACATATCTGTCAAATTTTTTAGTGATGGGGTCTACTGTGCTGATGCATGTAAGTGTCAGAGACTCAAAAGAGGATTGAATCCAAATGTAGCTATTTGGAAGTTATCTGAAAAGAAAGATGACAATTCAGACCATGAGAATGGGTGACATATAGAGAGATAGTCGATTTACATGGGAATATACCTGATGTACACGGAGGGATGGGAGAGAAAAGCACCACCAAAGAGACTGGGGAGAGCCAGGGACAAAGGTCAAGAGGAAGACCAGGAGAGTGTTGTGCTAAGATAGAGAAGAGAGTCTCCACTGATATGAGGAATTCTTAATCGCAGGAATCAAACTGAGGGTTGTTGGAGTGGGGGGTGGGGTGGGAGGGATGGGGTGACTGGGTGATAGACACTGGGGAGGGTATGTGCTCTGGTAAGCGCTGTGAATTGTGCAAGACTGTTGAATCTCAGATCTGTACCTCTGAAACAAATAATGCAATATATGTTAAGAAAAAAAAAAGAAGAAGAAGGTAGCGGGAGGGGAAGAATGAAGCGGGGGAAATCGGAGGGGTAGACGAACCATGAGAGACGATGGACTCTGAAAAACAAACAGGGTTCTAGAGGGGAGGGGGGTGGGAGGATGGGTTAGCCTGGTGGTGGGTATTGAGGAGGGCACGTTCTGCATGGAGCACTGGGTGTTGTGCACAAACAGTGAATCATGAAACACTTCATCTAAAATTAATGATGCAATGTATGGGGATTAACATAAGAATAAAAAAAAAAAAAAAAAAAGAGTCTCCATGTCCCCAGAGCTGTGAACAGCGGCATCAATGGCTGCAAAGACAAGTAGAATGAGAGCTTAGAGGAGTATATAAACTTTAGAAAAACCAAAATATGCATGTTGCGTGAGACCATGTGGGCGTGTGTGTGTGCAAGCATGTGTGTTTGCAGAGAGTCATTTTGGTGCATTAAAGGGAATATATGGCAAATTAAATGGGGTTTTTGGCTGGAAAGAAATCTTTCTTTTCTTTTTTTTTTTTTTTTAAAGATTTTATTTATTTATTTGACAGAGAAAGAGATAGCGAGAGCGGGGGGAGTGGGAGAAGGAGAAGCAGGCTTCCTGCCGAGCAAGGAACCCGATGCGGGGCTCCATCCCAGGACCCTAGGATATGACCTGAGCTGAAGGCAGACGCCCAATGACTGAGCCACCCAGGCGCCCCTGGAAAGAAATCTTTCAATCACGTAGCCATGAAATGGAGAGGAACGGTACCTACAAATGAAAATGACCGAATTGACAGGGAAATATACGGACATAAATGAAATTGACTAAAGCCTTGACAATGTTTAAAATCCAATGGGGAGGAGCACCTGGGTGGCTCAGTGGGTTAAGCGTCTGCCTTTGGCTCAGGCCATGATCCCGGGGTCCTGGGATCAAGCCCCGCATTGGGCTCCCTGCTCCACAGGAAGTCGCTTCTCCCTCTCCCACTCCCCCTGCTTGTGTTCCCTCTCTCGCTGTGTGTGTCTCTGTCAAATAAATAAATAAAATCTTTTAAAAAAATAAAATAAAATCCAGTGCTTAATTCCAGACAGAAGAGAGAGTTCAGAGGAAGAGGAGAGAGAATGGTGATTGAGCACATCTTCCCCCACCAAAAATGGGGAAAGGAAACCCAAGCTCAGAGGGTTAGTTCCCATTCTATGGGAGAATGGTCACCTCTCTGTTGCATTGGGAGGTAAGGGAGAGAGGATGCTGTTAAGTGAAAGTAGATGGCAAATATGTTATTCAGCTAAGAATGATCATCCGAATTAAGGAGGGAGGGAGAGTAAAATGACTTGGAGACGTTAACTCTAACTTTCAGATGCAGTGTTCATGCTGTTTATAAGGAACATGTTGATTGTGTTTCTTCTGCCCTCGCCTCTTTCTTTGGGCCTTCAGTCCTGGTCAACCAGAGAAGCTCTCCTTTATGTGGTCTGCCATCACCCCTTCATCAGAGCGCTTCCTGACAGCTGTGTCCTGTTACTGGAAGGCCACTCCCTCCCTCCCCCACCCCAGGGCCCAGTGAATTCTCCCTGGAGGGCTCTGGAGATGCAGCTCCCGATTCCTGCCACATGACTGAAATCCAGGGTTTCGACATACAGTTTTTGTATCATGATTTGCTTACTCAAATATTTTATTAAGTATTCTTTCTTTTTTTGGCAATCTAATAAAAATCACATTGGACCAATGATATGTCCTATTGTTGCTGTGATCTGTAGTATAATCTCTAAGTCTTGCAGATAGATACTTTATTAGTTTTTTTTTTCACCATTTTAGTTTTTTCTATTACTGTTACAAGTTATACCTATTGCTCTTAAACGTTAAATGCTTGTGGATGAAGGGGTAGGTATTTTCTTCCTTTTTCACTCAGTACGTGCTTTCAAAGGGGTTAGGTAGAAAGCTTCGTATAGTGGTACTTAGTTAGGGAATGTTAAAGTGATTTCATTTTGGTTCACTCACTTGTGATCCAAAGAGGGTGTTGTGGTATTGGTTTTGATAAAACTTCACAACCAATGGGAATCTTTTTTGAGTTAGTGTGGAGTGGCCTTAATGCTGGAAACAATCCTGTTGGCCAGGACCCCAGAGCTATACAGATGAGAAAAGGATGCAGGGAATTCTGTTGTTTACACATGTGTCGGTTAGCACTGAGCAGCTAGAACAGCCCAGCAAGCCCAGAGGGTAAGATGCCTAATAACCTTATGGTTTTCTATCTAATTATTATATTTTCCTGCTGGAGCAGAGCATGTGGTATTCTCGGAGCAAAGAAAAAGACAGTTGCTTGTAAGATGCAGATCAAAACTACTGTAGGTCTGGGAAACAGGGATTTGGAGTTTCTTCTTAAAGTGGACTTGATTCCTACCCTCTTTCTTCCATCTTCCACTGTTGGTATTATTTATCCTGACAACTTACAATACTTTTCTTGTTTTTAAAAAATAACTATGCTAAGCAAAACTCAGGTAAGAATTTCAACTCTAAATTTAGACATTCATAGATTATGTTGATAGTAAAACTTTGTTTTGTAGTTCCAAATGAATACGAGTTAGTCAATGTGTTTGAAGTAATCTATATTCTTGGAGTTTTAAAAAAATATAAAACTGTTATGCATACCCTCTTATTTATGTCTCATGCATTCAGAGTTATTTTCATTTTGATGGATAGTCCTCATGCTGAATTCCTGTTATTGTTAACAGAAAAGTATACTTCAAACTTAGAACTAATACTGATTTCCTTATATAAGTTACCTGGGTAGTATGGAGGAAATAGGGACATGGAATCAAATAATAAAATCCTGTACATAAAGAAATAGATCTTTATATGGAAAGTAATGATAGAACTAAAGGGAAAAAAAGATCTCTGGAAACCATTGGGAAATATTTGTTAATGTTTTCCACAAAGATAAATTATAAAATGAATGTTGAGTGGGTAAGTCTATTGAATAGAAATATAATGAAGATATTATTTAAAAACAGATACATGTAAGTAACATATGCAATTGAAATACACAATGATATTTCTTGATATTCTCATTTATAGCAACATTAGTTTTCTGTTTTCTGAAATTATGCAAAAACACTTTTGCTAATACTTCTGTGGAATTGGGTATTGTTACAACTGTTGATTAAATGCCTTGTTTTTAGTCAATTTTTGTTGAATATCCTTGCATATATGTTAAATATTCCTGAATTCTGACTTTTATCCACATTTTCACATAAGCATTAGATTAAAAAGGCATCTTAAAAAGCTAGAGATACAATATCTGTGCAATTTTTCTGTGATTTTGCAATATTGATTTAATCAATCAATAAATCAATAAATCAATTTGCATGACAGTTAGAAAAATGCTTTATGTGAATTGCTTTTTTCCCCAAAGCTTAAAAAAATAGTTTTCTTGTAAAATGACAGATCATATAATGGTCTCTCTTTTGTATTCTTTATGTTTTTACTGGATTTAGTAATTGCTTGATCACTGGGATATAGCTTCCTGGTTCCTTGATCCAGTTGTGCCCTTGAAATTTATGAGGGTTTCCTCTAATTATTAGAGCCACAGATATAATGACAGTGATTCTTTAAACTTAAAAATGATGTAAGGACAACTTCTATTTGAAGAAATACCATTTCTCTTGGGCTGATACTGCAAGGTTAATTGAATTTTTCTATAATGGAAAAACCTTCAAAAATCCTCTTTTTAGCAAGATTTTAGAGAAGCCTTGAAAGAAAAGTCCAGCTTCCTGAGCTGAGTCTTGAAAAATCAGTGGAATTTAGATAGTTGTTGAAAAACAAAATACCATTCTATTTTGTAGTAGTAGTTGGAGCAAAGAGTTTTGAGGCATGAGTTAACATGAAGCAGGGAAGGTGAGGGAGGAGCCTCATTGGAGAAGAAAAGAAATGCATCGTTGTGAGTAGCAGGACAGAGTTGTGAAGCACAGAACACTGGATACCCTGAATAGACAGAGTAACTTTCTCCCTATATATTGTACAATGGGGGCAATTGCGAGTTTCTGAAGAAATGGGGAGTATTTATTCCTCTTTGCTTTGTCATCATCATCACCATCATCATCATCATCATCATCACCACACTACCAGCAAATAATAGCATTTCCTATGTGTAAGATAATTTACATACATATCTACAATTTTGATAGTTGGATAATAGAATGAACTTCATTTTACATATCTTCATTTTACACATGAAGAAATTTGATGTTCAGAAATGTTAAATGATTTCCCTAAAGCCACAGATATAGTAAGTTCTGGAGCAAAGATACCAAATAATGTCTTTCTGGCTCCAGAGCTATTTCCACTCTGCTCCACTGGTATTTGAGGAATGTGAGTCTGGCAGAAGTTAAGCAGAATGGTTTGGGATGGCGTTGGGGTAATAGAGTACAGGGAAGAGGCAGTGAGACAACATTGTAAACCTGAGGTAATCCCAGTTCTCTCAGGTGGTCCACTCTTACCTTTGGGAATAGAAAGAGGAAATTGATACTGAAAATAAACAGATTTTATATTTAAATTGGCTGTTCTCGTATCCAATTCTTATGCTTTCCTCTGTATTTTCTGGAATGTTGTATTCAAAGAAGATGTCTTTTGATTTCTCAGAGGAAATTTAATCACTCATTTTCATCAGATATCACGTATTCATAAAAAAAAAAATGCCTGCGGTCACTGGAAATAATATTGGGAACAGATTGGCATCTATTGTTTCTTTTTGATGTGTGATATGAATGAATGCTGTGTGACCACACCTTCTTAAAATTATGGAAAGACTCAACTATTATCAAATAAAAGTATCATGTAAGTTTTATTTGAATGGGTGAAGAGCATATATAAAATTTATGTTACTAATAGATAATGTAGAGTACAGTATGTCTGTAGTAAAAAGAATAAACCCCATATAACATTTTTTTTAAAGATTTTATTTATTTATTTGACAGAGAGAGACACAGTGAGAGAGGGAATACAAGCAGGGGGAATGGGGGAGGGAGAAGCAGGCTTCCCGCGGAGCAGGGAGCCCGATGCGGGGCTCGATCCCAGGACCCTGGGATCATGACCTGAGCCGAAGGCAGACGCTTAACGACTGAGCCACCCAGGTGCCCCTCCATATAATATTTTTAACTCCTATATCTAAACCTTGAACATATTTTACTTTTTCTCTAAATAGAGTATTTTTAAAAATATGTATATTATAATCGTATAATAATGTCTATGCTATCATTTTAGAAATGTACTATCTACTATTTTACAAGTTTATTGTCATTTAAGTAGGTTTTACTGGAGTAATGCCTTTTTGCTGTATGCCCAAACAGATGAAGATAGTTGAAATGTAAAGATTCATTTCTTTAAATTTATCATTACTAAAACAGTAAGTACATTTCTCAGTTCAAATATTTTCATCACTGACCTTAAGACATTTCATTTTAATTAAAAAGGTCTAGGCTTTATTCCAAGATTATATTTTATAGAGTGCCTTTTGCGTACTCAGTGCCTGGTCCTCAGTGTTTGGTCCTCAGTGCCCTGATCAACTGTAGATGCACAATTGTTACCAAGTGCTGTAAAAAGGAAAACTGGGTATCTTGTTGGAGGAAAGTAGCCTATCAAAGAGAAGATGGGTTGTGCTTAATGCCATTCCATTAAAGTCATAGCTTTGCAGATTACTAATATTTTCATATAAGTAAATATCTGGGTGATTCATATATGATGATATTTGCTAAGAGTTGCTGTTATATGTAGAGAAGATAAAAAGATATTTGATGTTAAAAACTGATAGAAACATTTTTTTGGTAGCTGAAGACAGAAGTAGCCTTTTGAGTAAAGACCATGTTCATTGCAGAGCTTACAAGTGGTATCTTACAATCTTTTGTCCTCAATTTGTAGAATTAAGCATCCCCCCCCCCCAAAAAAAAAAAATAGAAGTGCTGGAGCACTTCCACATTAGAGCTAGACCCACCAGAGCAGAATGAGGAGCAGCACTCAGTGAGGTAGGAGGGAAAACAGGAGAGAAGAGTCTTTCAGAAGCTAAGTAAATGAGTCATTCTGGAAAGATGAAATGGCCAGTTATATAAAATGCTATTGATTGGTCAAGGAAAATAGGACTTAACTGTTAATTAGACTTTGCAATACAGAAGTCATTGATTTTCTGTTTTTGTAGAGATCTAGGCTTGAAAACTGATAGAGTGAGTTCAAGAGAGAATGAGATGAGTGAAAATATCTTCTAAAGATTTTTACTAGGGCGCCTGGGTGGCTCAGTCATTAAGCGTTTGCCTTCGGCTTGGGTCGTGGTCCCGGGGTCCTGGGATCGAGCCCCACATTGGGCTCCCTGCTCGGTGGGAAGCCTCTTCTCCCTCTCCCACTCCCCCTGCTTGTGTTCCCTCTCTCACTGTGTCTCTCTCTGTCAAATAAATAAATAAAATCTTAAAAAAAAAAAAAGATTTTTACTAAAAAAAAATGCCAGAGAAATGTGATGGCCCCTAGATGGGGATCAAGATGATTTCTGTTTTTCAGGTCATAGATATTATAGCATGCCCATTTGCTGATGAGATTGATTTAGGAGGGAGGTTTAATTTGATTAGGTAGGAGGAGAGGACTATTTGCAGGAGCGAAGTCTTTAAGTCAGTTAGAGGGGATTCAGATAGAACATACAAATGGGAAGTTTGGCCTTATAGACACGGATGAGAATGGGAAAGTGAATTGATGGGGGAAATGTAGTAGGGTTGGCTTGGCAGTGCTAAGGGCTTGTTTGGTATTCAGAGTCAAGATCTGAAGTGAGACCTGAAAGTGAATGTTTTCTCTAAGTATCAGCAGGTGCTCAGGTGCATTTATAGAGCAGGCCAATAGTTGGATGCCAGTCAGAATTGGAGTTTTCTAGCTGAGGGTAATTTGTTAATAATGGAGCTTGGAAAAGGGAGGGCAGTGTCGATATGAAGTGGGTGATAAATAGTTAGAAAGTAATGGGATCAATTAATAGGACGTCAAAGTTGGGTCAAAGAAGAGAGTTTTGGGGACAATAGGAGAAGGTAATCAGAAAGGTGCTTAACATTGAAGCGGGAAGAAATGCTGGTATGGTTATAGTGCCTAGGGTCTATACCAGCCAGCAGGTGGGTGAGGTGAAACTACTGGAACTAATAGGAACTGATAGATGAGCGTATTATAAGGATACTGCATGTGAAGATATTTTGGACGTTAAATTAGTTTTCATACCTGAAAACATTCTGTTACTTAACCAATTAGTACCACAATTGGTTTTACTAGATACATCTTATTTTTTATTAATAAATATTTATTATAAATAAAAATAATTATTTTTAAAAATTTATTTAAATGTGAAAAACACTCCTGTTATAAAAATACATGGAAAAACATGATATTTTATATATGGATTTTATTATGGTAAAAAGATAAATATCCACAACTGGACACTAATTTTAATACCCATTCCCATGCTGAGACTCTAATTTTTTTAATGATTTCATCCACTTACTTTCTTGCTATTTTTTTTAACATATCCATCACCTCATATAGTTACCTATCTAAAATTTTTTAACTGAAGTATAGTTGACATATAGTATTAAATTAAGTTCAGGTACACAACATAGTGATTCAACAATTCTATACCTTTTGAAATGCTCACCATGATAAGTGTATTACAATATTATTGACTATATCCCCTATGCTGTCCTTGCTATTTCTAATGATGTTTTACTTGGTCTATAAACTGTATTATAGATTCAGGGAAGTATAAGATATAGACACAGAATTTTTCACATCTAACAAATTTTAGGCTCATAATTTTTCTAGATGTTTATTATTTTACCAATGTTTTGGATAAAATTAAATTATATTTATTAATGGTGTTCAGAAACCATGAATCAATATTATTATTCTTGGGCTTTAGTTCATCATAAAACTGATCTTTTAACAACTACTAATATTTTAGTATTTAATAATTATGTTTGTCTAAAAGCCCATGCTGTCTAAACAGCTTCAAATAAATGGGGTTTCTTTTAAAGCTTAGATGAGAATGTTGAACAGTCCTACCCAGCGTTTTGAACAATTTCCATTTTACTTTGATGTGACTATTGCAGCATCTCTTCTACATTATATGACCAAATGGCAAAGAATGAAAATGTCCTATTCATTTATATTTGAGTGGTAGCCATGACTCTGATGTGTGTTTACATTATCAGTAGAATGTATTTTTCAAACATATATTTGTAAATAATGTTATTAAGAATCGTCTTAATTTGAAGCATAGATAGGAAGCCTCTGTAAGAGACAGAAGTTTTGTGAGAACACACTGGATATATGTTTGAAAAAAATCAAAACAAAGTTTTCTATTTCTGTAAAATTCTCTATGAAAAAAAAAAACAAATTATTTTTGGATGTTCTAGAGTAGAGCTGTCCAACAGAAATAGAACTCAAGCAACATTTACAATTTAAAGTTATATTTAAAAAATTAAAAAAATAAATGTGACATTGATTTGAATAATATATTTTACTTAATATCTTTAAAATATTACCATCCTAAAATGTAATCAACATAAAATCAGTGAGATAGTCTACATTTTTATTTTCCACACTGTGCTTGATTTAGATTTATACTGCATCTCAGTTCAGACTACCTTCATTTCAAAAGCTTACTAGCACCATCAGGCTTGTGACCATCCTACTGGACAGCACAGGCCATAATACTCCAGAATAGAAATAATTACACAGTACTGTCTCAGCGAGTGTAGGTCATGTTGAAGGCATTACATTTATCTCCTTGTAAATGAAGATATGTGTTTGAGTGACCTTCCTAAGGAAAAGATTTACCCCAGCTTTTCTGATTCTGAATCCAGTGTTCTCTGATTTCCACTATGCCATTCTGATGATGGTTATGTTCATGTATTTATATTATATTAGTTCTGAGCAGTATGTAAAATATGGTGACCTCTGGAAATTACTGGTACAAATGTGTTCTAGCGTTGCTACAATTTAAGAAAATCTAATTGGTGTGAAAAGTAAACAGTAATGAAAATGATCAACCCAATTCTAGGATTCCACACATTTGTTTGTTTGTTTGTTTGTTTTTTTATAAAATGAAAGATCCAAATCTGGTAGAGCAGAGAGATAGAAAAAAATAAAAATAGAGGTTCAGAGGAAGATTTAAAACTCTGGCATTATAGGGATTATTTGAGAAAGAGTTGAAATGAAATATTTATTTGACTGGGGAGGGTAAATAAAAACATAGCAGCTTTTCAGAAATGTAAGTAATCTGGTCTTCAGCTTTTTGCAGTTCTCCTTGCACATGTCTTACACTTTCTATTTTAGGGACTGGAAAGCCAGATCTCTTGAGAGATGTAAATACTGGCTATTCACTTCCTGTTGTTTTGACATTTTTAATCCAATCCCTGTTCTTTACTAAGGGAGTAAAACACTATGCCTACAATACAAAGAGATGACAACTGATTTCAAGATCCATTAGCAATTTGCTAGGAACTCTGCTTTATAGTTAAATTGCTTTTGTCTTTAGTGTTATCTTCTCTCATGCCAAAGGACAAAACCCAAAAATATCAACACTTAAAAAAAGATGATTGGTGGGGCACCTGGGTGGCTCAGTCGGTTAAGCTTGTGCCTTCTGTTCAGGTCATGATCCCAGCGTCCTGGGATGGAGCCCCACATCTGGCTCCCTGTTCAGCAGGGAGTCTGCTTCTCCCTCTCCTTCTGCCTCTCCCCACTGCTCCTGCTCTCTCTCTGGCTCAAAAAATTTTTTATTTATTTATTTGAGACAGAGAGCACAAGCTGGGGAGAGGAACAGAGGGAGAAGCATACTGCCTGCTGAGCAGGGAGCCCTATGGAGGGCTCCATCCCAGGACCTCAGGATCATGACCGGAGCCAAAGGCAGATGATTAACTGACTGAACCACCCAGGCACCCCCCAAAATAAGTAAAATCTTAAAAAAAAAAAAAAAAAAAAAGATGATTAGAGACTCTATGTCTAAACCGACTACAAAGACATTTTGGCTAAAATGGAGATTGTATGGACGGGAAAAATGTTTCATTAGCATGTATATTAACTGATCTTCAAATCAAAATCTAATGTAACACTTTTTAGTATTTCATGTCTTAAGATTATAAATGAAATTTTCCCAGTGAATTCAAGATTTTGAATCTCATTACTATAAGAGGTAACTTAAGTATTACACAACCACCAGATTTTTTTTTCTGGAGAAGGCATTTTCCTCCAAATAATATATCTGAAAGCTGATTACTTGTTTTATTTTACATTAAAATTGAAAGAATTAGGGCGCCTGAGTGGCTCAGTCGTTAAGCGTCTGCCTTCGGCTCAGGTCATGATCTCAGGGTCCTGGGATCGAGCCCCACATCGGGCTCCCTGCTCCGTGGGGAACCTGCTTCTCCCTCTCCCCTCCCCCTGCTTGTGTCTCTCTCTGTCAAATAAATAAATAAAATCTTAAAAAAAATAAAAATAAATAAAATTGAAAGAATTAGAGCAAAATATATGATTGATATCAATTTAATCTTAGGCGAGTCCATAATGTAACAAGGCTATAAATCTAATGCCAGTAACTAAGATAAAAAATCAACATTTTCTTTTTTTTTTTTAAAGATTTTTTATTTATTTATCTGAGAGAATGGGAGACAGAGAGCATGAGAGGGGGAGGATAAGAGGGAGAAGCAGATTCCCCGCTGAGCAGGGAGCCCGATGTGGGACTTGATCGCGGGACTCCAGGATCATGACCTGAGTCGAAGGCAGTCGCTTAACCAACTGAGCCACCCAGGCGCCAACATTTTCTTTAAACATCAGTGTATTATCATCTGCTGATCCGATAATTTGTGATGATATATATGTATATATTACTGTTTCTCTTTTTGTTATACAGTATAAGAACATTCAGTTTTAAACAATTCCATTGTTTCTCCTTTGTTTTTTTTTATATTGTTTTATTTCAGTGTTTCTGAGTATTAGAATCTTCCTTACCAAGAGAAAATAATTGATTTAAAATCTTTGTAGTACCTTATGGGAATGTAGTACTATAAGTGACTATGTTTTAATTATATACAAAATCAATTTTACATATCCCTTTTATGTTTTTTCCATTTATGTCACAAGAGATACAATATAATTTCTGAAACTTATGCTGTTTCTATTCAGAGGTAGATAGCCTTGTGATTTCAAAATAGATTAATCATGTATTTTAAGAAAAAACCGTAATTATGAACCTTGGGTAGGTCCACATTCACTAATAATTTTATTTTCCCAACTTCCTCTGCAATCACATTCATAAAGACTTACAATTCAAGGACTAAATCTGACCTGCAGAAATTTGGAGTATTCAAGGACTTAAATGAACTCCTGCGGTATTACACTTTGAACACACTGCCATGGGTGGGTGGAGGCAGCTGGTTTCCTGTTTAAAATATTTTTGAGAACTTTTAGAAAGTTCAGTTCATTCTCAGCCCAGAGTTCCTTCATAAAAGAAGAGTTGAACATGTGTAAATATTTATATTTGGAAGATTACTCAGGAATATGTGATTAAACTCCAAAAGTTTGGTTAGTTTGTTTGTGTTATAGTTTATGAAATTCTATTATATCCAGTTCTTTCAACATGTTCAAAATAATTTGTTTTGATTCTTTCATAACAAAATTTTGGTTCCATTTTAAGATGTGAAAACATCTTGATAATTTGCTGCAAATGAATCTTTGGAGGAAAAAAAACCTAATATATGCTTGAATTTCTGAGAGTCAGGTTTCACATGTAAACACAATGTAAGTTCCATTAGAACATTTATTTATTTATTTTTAAAGATTTTATTTACTTTTTTGTTTAAAGAGAGAGCACGAGCAGGGAGGGGCAGAGGGAAAAGGAGAGAGAATCCTAAGCAGGCTCTAAGCTCAGCACAGCGCCCAAGGCGGGGCTTGATCTCATGACCCTGAGATCATGACCTGAGCCCAAATCAAGAGTTGGATGCTTAACAGCTAGAGCCACCCAGGCACCCTGAGAACAGACATTTAAATCCATTTATTTCCTAATGTACCTTCAAAGCCCTAGAACAGTGTGCCTGGCACATGGGAGAAATTTAGTAAATATCTGTCAAAGGACTACATGAGTATTCAAAGCTCAAAAGCTAAGAAATGTTTATCCTTATTCTATGTTAGCAACATGCAGAAATGAATAGACATTATTATATGCACATATGTGTAGTTTTAATAAAACGATCATCAAAATACACTGTTATATACGCATTTGCTGTTTTTGTCTTTTATTTTGCCTTTGTTTCACATGAGTTGCTGAAAAGATTTTAAAACCCTAAAGTGGCTAAAAATTGAAATAAATATGGGTACTTTTAAAAGGTTAAGACTGGGCGCTGGGTGGCTCATTTGGTTAAGCGACTGCCTTCGGCTCAGGTCATGATCCTGGAGTCCCTGGATCGAGTCCCGCATCGGGCTCCCTGCTCGGCGGGGAGTCTGCTTCTGCCTCTGACCCTCCCCCCTCTCATGTACTCTCTCTTTCTCATTCTCTCTGTCTCAAATAAATAAATAAAATCTTTAAAAAAAAAAAAAAAGAGGGAGCCTGGATGGCTCAGTTGGTTAAGCAACTGCCTTCAGCTCAGGTCATGATCCTGGAGTCCCAGGATCGAGTCCCGCATCAGGCTCCCTGCTCTGCAGGGAGTCTGCTTCTCCCTCTGACCCTCCCCCTTCTCATGTGCTCGCTCTCTCTCATTCTCTCTCTCTCAAATAAAATCTTTTAAAAAAATCTCAAAAAAAAGAAAAGTATTTTAAAGAACATAGTAATGAATTTGAGGAGCTCCTCTGTATATTAACGTTAAATATATGTGCAGCATAAATTATGTCTTTTACATGTTGAGTATTAATTGAGTAGGTTGATATTTTGAATAAAACAAGAAGAAAAAAATCAAGAATTTAATGACTGTTTAAGAATGATCTATTTTTAAAATGCAAAACATACATATTTTAGCTCAAACTGGAACTTATTCATTTTTTTGTGAAAGAAATATTCCCTCCAAAGAATTAATATAGGAATAGAGTATTGACACCCAAAGGAAGTTGAAGTACTTTGGTAATCCAAGACTAAAAGCTGGTCTAGAATGAGAAGTGAGATCTCCAGGTGTGCAAGCCCAGGAAGCTTGGAGAGGCTGGAGTGGAAAGGTGAGGAAGGGAGACCAACAGCTAAGACTGGTGTTGCTGCAATAAGGATTCTGAACTTAATCCTGAGAATAAAGGGAAAGCAAGTTGAAAGGATTTCAGCAAAGATGAAATAATCAGATTAAAAATAGAAACCTATCTCTGCAGTTGGTGAGTGGTGAGCAGTACTGGAAGGGAGAACTGCTGGTACTATTCTCCAGTAACCTGTGTGAGGGGGCTGTGTTTGGACTCAGGGGGCTGAGGAGGAGAAAAGTAAATTTAGATTAGAAACTGCCTAGACAGGGAAATGAACAGGACCTGGTAATGGATTGTAAATAGATGATGAAGAAGGATCAGTAAGGGAAGTCTAAATGGTTTGGCTTACACAAACTGAGAGGATGGTGGTGACTTTGATTAATGGGAAAAAAAAAAAAAATGGAGGAAAGCCAGTTAACCTTCAGTAGAGTAAGAAATGGAAGATCCTTCCCTAAACTCCCTGAAGCAGCAAAATTCATGCTTTCTATTCACACATAAACACAAACACACACAGCAAATAACTCTTCATTTCCTACAGGCCTGAGGATTGCACATGAATAAAATAAGATTAATTTGTTAAGGCTCAATGGACATGCGTAAACATAATTGCATGCATATGCATTTTGGCAGTTGTAAGCTCTTTTAATTGAATGGTTCAGTTGGTTTCCTCTAGATTCATTAATTGAGTATCTTCTATGTTCTAGCTCCCTCTAGGTTCATTAATTATCTTCTATATTCTAATCACTGTGAACACAAAGATAAATAAAAAGCAAGTTGCAGATGCTCACTGAAGCTCATAGACTGGTGGTAGAGACAGATATATTAAAATTACTATGTGGTGTCATAAATCCAGAATAAAATAATTAACCAGAGCATGAGGCCACAGATAAAAAAAGGAACAAACTGACCAGGAAACTTAGTTTAGACCCATCATTTTTCTCATTATTAGCCATCCTTTCCCCCCACCCCCATCACTTGCTCAAACACCACACACACACACACACATGCACGTGCACACACATGCGCACACACAAAAATTACCAAATTGAACTGTATTTGGGTTTTCAAATAGTTTCTACATCAGCATCTTTTTATAGGCACAAGATCTATTCTTTTAAGACTGCGTAGCTCATATAAGTGTAAGCTAAGAGTTGATGACAGGACCAGAGTAGAATAATAGAACAGCTTGCTTTTAATGTATGTGAGCCCTTTATATGTGAATTGTGCATCCTGTTTGGACAGGAACCAAGGAAACATCAGTTTGAGTTGTTTATTTCAGTGTATCATTTCATCGTTCCCATAGCTTCAGATAATTTGGAAATGAGATTGCTTACATTCCTCTCTTTGTTTTTTCCTTAAGTGCTTTGCTTTCTAAATTGTATTAATCTCATTTTTTCCCGGTTTCATTTTAGCAGATATTTTATTGCCCAAAGGAGAGAGAGAAAATAGAATAAAATGTTTAAAGAGCTGATTGTCAGGATAATATCTATCTTCACTGAAAGCTTGGTACTAGTAATAAGAAATGTGTGAACATTGGTTTAATAGTCTGTATTTTAGTTTTAGCCACAAATTCATGATATACAGAAAGGGAATCTTATGTAGTAAAAAAGAATCATAAAATAATAGTTACCATTTATTGAATGTCAACACTGTGCCTGGATCTTTTTATGTATTACATCACTGCATTCTCAAAGCAAACTGATGAGGTAGGTATTATCACTCCATGTTTATTGTTAAAACTAGTCTGGGAAAAGTTGACTTCTCCAAGGTCTCACACCTGGTCAGAGGTTATATCAAGTCCCTTTGCATTATACCGTTCTTCCTATTTCCTTCTCACTTTTTGGAGTAACAAAAGAAATTGCAGAAGTTTTCTTCGAAAAACTATTAGCTATTGTAAAATTAGGAATAATGGCTAAAAGCATCAGTAAATAGTAAAGAGATGTTTGACTAACTTTGAGGTATAACAAAATGGGAAAGAAAATGTTTTTATGTTCAAGTTAACTTCTGTTATGATTAACAAGATGTGCCTGCCTGCTCTATTATTTTACCTTGTGGTAGTTATATTTAAGCCAGAACAGTCCCAAGGTAATCAGAATACTTTCTTATTCACTGTTTAGGAAAAAAAAAAAATCTATCTTCATTTTTTTTTTTTTAACTTGTAGGGACAATCTGCTGTTTTAAAATGTTACATGTTTTTTTTTAATTTTTTTAATTAACATATAATGTATTATTTGTTTCAGGCGTACAGGTCTGTGATTCAGCAGTCTTACACAATTCACAGTGCTCACCATAGCACATACCCTCCCCAATGTCCGTCACCCAGCCACATGATTTTTTTTTTAATTTCAGGTTTTTTATTACTTTTATGAAATGTTTAATTGACTTATGATTATATTTGTCTGAAATTCTTCTGACTTGTGCAGATTATCTTAAAGCATAGTAGAAATTTGAATATGGGTTTATTTTCTAGATTTTATGCAACAGAACTTAGTAGGAGACTTGGGACTCTGAGGTCAGATCTTTTATGCTGCCAAAGATTGTTAGAAATTTAAAAGTAGATCTGGCTTTTGTAAACATAATGAAAAAGCAGAATTCAACATTTGAATCTAGTCTTCTTCCAAAATATCAAGTTACTTTCTTTTTTTTGTTTTCCACTTTAATTTAAGCATTTGGAGAGCAAAATAATTATCTTGATTCTTTTTTTATGTGTCCCAAATTTTTGAAAATGGAAATATGTTCAAAGAAGATAGAAGTGGTTGGGTTTGTCTCCTACCACCCCCACCCCCACTACAACTTGTCTTAACGCTCATTATTTTGAAGCAAGCCCAGATAATCTTGTTGGTTATCTTTTTAAATTAAACAAATTAAACATTTTTATAAATGCAAGAAAGATAATGGTGAATGGAGACATTATCAAGCATATGATCATAGTTTTTGTGTGTGTGTGTTTAAGTGAAACAGGACAATTAGCTGTTTTGTCATGAAACTTAACAGCCTTACAATCCGTTTGTTTGCTGAGACTCGTGCCTTCATTTCCATTAAGAGGAGATATATTTGGTAATGAAATTCCGATATCCTGAACATAACTGTTTTAATAAGCATTAATTTCATATGACAAGGAAACATCTGGAGAATTTAATCTGGGTGATTGCATAACTAAAGCATGAATCAGCTAGTATATTATGTTTCTTTGCATTAAAGAGATATGATTAGAGAAAGAAACCTAAATTTTTAATTGTACATTATATGTACAGATTCCATCAAGCTTTTTGTTGAATTAAAAAGTGAATTTATTGGGAATTTTTGTATTTTATGCCCATTCAAAATCTTCATAATAAAACTATTTCAGTACAACTAATTGGGAATCATTTAGTTTAAGCAAGGTATTGTCCTTTCAGGAAACATGTGTCCTTTCGAGCAGAGCTGATTGATCTACAGTTTGCTGACAACTGTGAGCTACATTCACTAGTTACGTTATCATGTTCTTCTCCCCCATTGTGTGACCAAAGACATTAATACTTTTTCCTCCACTGCAAGCAGAGGGATATTTCCCCTCTTCCGTGCTGTCCCTGTGCTTCCATTAGAGCACACATTACAATATATTGTGATAATATTTATCATGTATTTTCTGCCCCCTAATCTGAAAGCTTCTTGATGGCTAGAAATCTGGGTAGATGTAGTATTTGTAAAGATAGCCTGGCAACTGGCAGCTTTCTTAGTATCTAAATGATGAGGCTCAACATTGATGGCTTCACGTAAAGTGAACAAGCTGTGAACATATGCCACTCAATGAATTTTTAAAAAGGACACACCCATGTCGCCACCACCCAGATCAAATAATAGAACCTTGTTAGCATTCTAGAAGCCTTCCTCAGGCCTTCTCCCTTTCATTACCATTTTAACCAGAGGTAAACACTGTCAATCTCTATCCTGAGGAGTAGCTTTGCCTCTGTTTGAACTTGTTATAAATGGGATCATTCAAAAGGTATCATTTTGTACCAGCTTCTTTCACTTGACATTCTGTTTATGAGATGTATCTCTCTATAGCACAGTGCATCCATTTTTATTGCTATATAGTATTCTATCCATGACTATAAAGAACTTCCATTTTTAGTTTCTGGAGAATGGACAGATTTAGTTTTGAGCTATTAGGAATAATGCTACTATGAAAATTCTTATGGGTAGTGGTTTTACATTGCATTCCCTTGATAGCTAATGATGTAAGAACATTTTATATGTTTAGTGACTATTTGAATATCATCTTTCATGAAGTATATTTAAACATTTCTGGTATGTTTTTAAAAAATTATGTTTGAATTTTCTTGAAAATTTCTAGTAATTCTTTATACATTTCAGATATGAATCCTCAGTGGGTATACATATGGCTAAGATCTGCTCCCATACAGTTGTTTGCATCTTCATTCTGGTAACAATATCTTCTCATGAACAGAAATTCTTAGTTTTAATAAAGTTCAGTGCATAAACATTCACCCTAATGCTTGCTATCCTGTTTGCTTTCTATAAGGTAATGAGATTTTCTTAGTTAACTTTATGAGGAGCTTTATTTTTTGTCTTACTCTGAGGTCAGTTCTCTAATGGAAGTGATCTTTTTATATGGTGTGATATAGCAGTTAGTTCCATATGGATATACGGTTGACTAGCACCTTTTGTTGAAAAAGGGAAAAATAATTTCTCATACTGAACTTTCGTAAATCAGGTACCACTGCGATGTGGGTCTGTATTTGGACTGTGTTCTCTTGTGTTAGACTGTTTGTCTCTCCTTGTGCCAAAACTTCATTGTTTTAATTATTGTAGCTTTATATTGTTTTCATATCCAGGTGTGTAATTCCTCTTTCTTCTTCTTTGACATTTTCTTGGCATTTTTCACTATTGACATTTACAAATGAATGTTAAAATCAACTTGTCAGTTTCCATAAAATCAACCTTCTCAGGTTTTGACTGGGATTACATTGAATCTGTAGGTCAGTTTGGGTAAAAGTGTCATCTTTACAATCTTAAGCTTTCCAATCCATAATCATGACATAGCCCTTCATTTGTTTAGATATTCTTTAGTTTCTTTCAATAAGGTATTATAGTTTATAGAACATATGTTTACCTATCTTCTGTGATATCCCTAGCCATTTTGATATATTTAATGAGATTATAAAATGGTATTGTTTTAAAAATTTTATATTTGATATGTATTTGTTCCTAGAACATAGAAATACACGTGGTTGCGTGTATTGACTTTATATCAAGTAATGTTACTAATTTCACTTGTTAGTTCTAATGGTGAATTTATTTGAATTTTTACTTATACAACCATGTTACAGTACAGTTTTATTTCTTCGTTTCTATTCCTGTTTAATTTTCTTTTCACTTGCTATATAATACTCAGCAGTAATAGTAATGGCAGGTACCCCTTTCTTGTTTTTCATTTGGGGGGGAAAGCTTTCAATAATACACTATTCAGGATTATTGCTGTACGTTTTCTGCAGATAACTATTATCATATGACATGTTTTCCCTTCTGTATTTGGTTTGCTAGGTTTTTAAATCATAAACTTGTGTTTATTATCGAATGCTTTTTATTTATCTATTGAAATTCTTATCCGTTTTATTAGTATGGTTTAATAAATAAATTGCAATAATTGATAAGCAGCTGCTAAACCAGTTATGTCCCTGGAATATATTCAACTTCTTTGTGATACATTAATCTTTTTAATCACTAGGTTTTCTTGCTAATGTTTCTGTTCAGTTTTTTATATTTATGTTGGTGGGAGATAATTTATAACAAAGTTCTTGTCAGGTCTTGGTATCACGGTTGTTTTAACTTCATAAAATTAGGTGGGGTGTGTTCACTCACTGTCTTTTAACTAGAAGTGTGAAAAATCGTTATCATTTCTGGATATGAAAATATTATCTTTATAAATTCTTTATAAATAATCTTTGCTGGATTCTAGAGACACTTTTCTCTTAAATGTCTCTCATTCATTTAATCTTTCATTCAACCACAAATATTTACTTAATGTTTAGTTTAACTCACACACTGACCTTGCCCCTGGGGATGGAATGATGAGTAAAAACAAACATGGTCCTTACTCAGTATCACACTTAGTGGGAAATATAGACAGTAATCAAGTAATTTTAAAACATGGACCAAACTCTGTTAAACATTTATGAAGAAAAGGTACCAGTTCAGAATTCACAGTAGGTGGAGGCTTAGGGAGGCTTCCTAAGGAAGCTAACAGTCAAAAAAAGATCAATTAATTCACCTTCTCTTATTTGGACTGACATCTAATTCGTATGGTTAGAATGCTGCTAATGATAATAACTGTTGGTCCAGTGTGCTTTATTTTGCATGTTTTGTAGCAGATTTCCCAAAGTAAAGGAGTTTGGTAATCCAGAAGCAATTCATAGCCTTCACTCTAGATGAAAATCTGGCACAAAAACTGCATTATTTAAGTCAAGAAAGGAAAACACTGACAATAAATGAGCCTCACTGGACTCTTAATAGCAATGACTAAAATAAATACTTGCTGCCTTTCTTAAATTCAGTGCAGTCATTTATCTTACCATTGTTTTGTTTGCAAATATATCAGAGTTTGCATTTTCTAGGTTGTTGTATTTTATATACTTGTTTCTGTCTTAAATTTCCTAAATATGATATTTATATTTTATATTAGCTATGATTACATTGGAAGCTAGCTAATGCAATACAAAGCCATGCCAAACAGACAGCAAGATAATATGCACAATTTGTTGCAAAGGTCTTTTTTAAAAAGATTTATTTATTTATTTTAAAGAGAGAGAACGGGAGCGGGGAGGAGCAAAGGGAGAGAGAATCCTGAAGCGGATTCTCTGCTGAGCACAGAGCCCATCTTGGGGCTCAGTCCCAGGACCCTGAGATCATGACCTGAGCAGAAATCAAGAGTCAGCTGCTTAATCGACTGAGTCACCCAGGCACCCTGCAAAGTTCTTTTTTAAAGAATTATTTCTTAGGGGAAAAAAAATTAGTAACATTTAAATAGTAAGTTAAACAAATTATTTAAAAATTTAAAATATCAAATACATCATTTTGAATAAAGAATAGAAATATCACCTAATGTAATTTTAAGCAAAAATAAAATATCTAAAAATAATTTCAACATTCCCTTCGGAGACAACTGTCAAAGAGTTGCAAGATTTGCATTATTCTTTTTGGAACATAACGAATTTGGAGGTTTTGCTAAATACGCTAAGTTTCACTTTAAACTAGTAACGTGTAAAACTGTGAAATCAGAGCCCATTCTAAATATCACAGGAATTGCTTTGGCAGTTTCCCAACAACAAAGGAATTTTTTATTATTTCCAACAGAAATTTTACAGATGCATAATGTTTAACATATCAAATTGGTATTTTAGTTTGAAATAGAGGATTTTAAAATATGATTTTTACTTACACTCCTGAAATAGATTTAACTAAAAGAACAATAACCAGAAAAATGAAAATATTGATATGTGCATATCATCACTTGAATAATACAGAAGAGCCAGACTAAAGTGGTATTATAAATATTTGGAAATCTTTTTTGTTAGGCCAGGGACTGTGCAATTATAATTAATAAAAATTACTTATAATAATAAAAAATTGGAACAGATTTTTCTGAAGAATTTGTCTATCATACATACACCACTCTCACACATCTATATCTGCACTCAGAATAAGTAGAAAATAGAGAGGCATAGAGAGATAAATACAACCAAATATACTACTTGGGTTATGGTGAAAAGTAAAAAGAGTCATATATATGAAATGCTTAAGAAAATGTTTGATAATTTCTCTTTCTCTGGATTTCACTGTAGATGTCAAACTCTTCAGTTTATCATTTTATTTGCAGAAATTATTCTTATATAGAAAATGATAAATATTACAAAATATATTAGTTGATAAGCACTCAACATACATGTTATCCTCAGATTGATTTCAAATAATAAAACTAAGAAACTTTAAGATTTTAATGCCACTTTATGTGTTCACAATAAGCGCTACTAAACTTAAGGTGCTGTTAACATGGACAGCTTTCCTCATACTATTGTAATTTGCACTGAAAAATGGGAAAGAAAAAGTCTAAATAATTTGTAGACAGTTTTCATTTTTTCAAAAGCAAAACAGTATCTTGATTTTAGTTGTAAAATTTCTTTTTAATAAATACATTTATTAGAATGTCAAAATGTACAAATGAGTATGCCCATTTTTACATATCAATATAGAGAAAAATCATATGTGTTGAATTAAATGTGCTGTAGTGAAGAGCAGCTTCAAATCTTTTGTAATTATAGGTAGCCATGTGCTTTTGAGTAACATTTTAGGAGAGTGAATCTGCACACTATTCTCATCTTCTAATTTTAAGTTATTAAAGGCATTTTTGCATGTCAATTTATGTTTCCTGATACTATTACCTCTTCAAAGGGCCAACTTATACCAGTGAAAACCCAGAATATTTCTCCCTTGTTGGTTTTCAATTTTCCCAAATATCAGCAGAGACAAAAAATAGATTTTTCTGAAAATTAACATTTTTTGGTGAAAATTTCAGTCTTTCAGCTATTTTAAAGTAATCTGTAATTTGTAAAGAAAGTTTTCTCCTGTCCAACCGGTATCAGAATTTTAGAGTAATGACTAATAAACGGAAGCTCTCTTCCATAGTTGTGTCTATAAAATTGTTTTTAGATTTCAGTTAGCTTAAATAAAATAAGCAAAAACAATAAAAGGTAATTATGTTCATTTGTGGCCGTCACCCTGCTTACTCATCTTGTTGGCTTGGTTTGTGATGCCTTTCTTCCTTTTTGGATTGGTTATGTGGTGTTCTTCCTATAAACTAATAGCATGCGTAGCTGTCCCTTGTGATAAGCTTCAAAAAGACCAGCTGGTTTTACCTTATGTCAACACATGTAGTTTAAACAAGATAATGTAATATTTCTTACATTTGATTCCTTGAATGGAATGTATTTTTAGTGCCATGGACTCCTTACATGTTAAGATTATCTGAAGCTACACCATGGAATTGAATAACTTTAATCCTATGATTGGCATTTGGATTGAGATTTACGGTTTCTGGTTTCCTCATTTTATATAACTTAACTTTCCAATTAGCCTGACTTTAATTGGTCAATTTTAACATTTTATTTCTTAAATATTGACACTTTGTGTGAGGTTAGAATAAATTGTGATGGATGGCAATGATAATTGATAATTCGAGGAAGTGTTTTTCATAGTCATATACTGCCTTTCTCTTTTGCTGCGTAACAAATTATACCAAAATTTAGTGGTTTAAAACATCATTTATTGTCTTAGTTTCTGTGGGTTAGAAATCCAGGTGTGGCTTAAATGGGTCTCTGAAGGGACTGCAATGAAAGTCAGCCAGGGCTACAGTGATCTTTAGGCTCAACTTGGGGTGAATCTGCTTTCAAGTTTCCTCAAAATATTGTGGGCAGGATTTAATTTTTCATAAGCTGTTAGTTCGTTGCCTCAGTTCCTGAGCCTCTCTACAGGACAGCTTATAAAGTGGCCCTTGGCTTCATCAGAGTGACCACCAGAGGGGCAGTAGAGAGAGTGCTGCCAAGATGGAAGTCCCACTCTTTTCATAACCTAACTTCCAAAGTGACATTTATCATTTTTGCAATGTTATATTCACTAGAAGCAGGTCTCTAGGGCCGGCCTCAATGAACGGGAGGGAATTACACAAGACTGTGACTACTGAAAGTTGGAGATAACTGGGGGACATTGTAGATGTGTGCCCACTATACTCTTTTTATAGTAATAGTATAAAAACTTGATAAGTACATTGGGAGGAAACGTTCTGAACTGTTTTTCTTTACCATTTTTCTCCAATTTCCTGAGGTTGAGGAAATATTTGAAGTGATAGAATGAAACAGTTATGTGGCTTGAAGTCATGGCCATAATCTTGCTTTTTATTGGCATTTATTTTTCATTGGCAAAACCTGACTGATCACATTGTTACATAGCTACTATCTGTATTTAAAATTTAATGCTGAGTTAAAATGAAAAAATTATATGCTATAATGTTCATGTTACTTAATAACCAGTGCTGAATTCCTAATACAGAATGTCAACAACTTGGAACACCAATTTGAATGACAGTAAATTTTTCACCTGAATCTATGAAATCCACAAGGATGTGGCACATTTTCAAGTGCTGAAAGAAAAGAACTAAAAATCATATACCTGGTGAAATGATCTTCAGGAAATAAAGGGAAATAACGATACCAGTTGAAGGAAAACTAAAGGACATTGTCATTAACAGACCTACCCTTAAAGGAAGTTCTTCAAACAAATGAAATGATAAAAGAAGGAATCTTGGTACATCAGAACACAAGGACAATCAAATGCCAGAAATATTATATATAATAGAATATTTTTATCCTAAGTTTTATAAATCACATTTGATAATTGAAAGAAGAATCACAGGACTATCTTATATTAAAGAAAGTGATATTTAAGAATGGAGGAGGTAGAAGCACCAAAAGGAAATTTTCTTCATTTCACTCAAAGTGGTGAAATATTGATTTCAATAGACTCTGATGTCACATTTGTATATTTTAATTCCCAGAGCAACAAGTATGAAAACTGTACAAAGTGATACACTCAAAAACACTCTAAATGTATCAAGCAGACAATATCTTTAAAAATGTTCAAGTGATCCACATGAAAGGAAAAAAAAGTGACAAACAGGAATGAAATAAGGGAAACAGAAAACACATAATAATATGGCCAATATAAGTTCTAGCATATCAATAATTACCTTAAATGTCAATGGCATAAATTCACCAATTAAAAGACAGCAATTAGCAGGGTGGATAAAACAAAAGAACAAACAAAATAAACAAAACTAGAGAGGTAGACAAACCATGAAAGAGACTCTTAACTATAGAAAACAAACTGAGGGTGGCTGGAGGGGAGGTAGATGGGGGATGGGTTAAATGGATGATGGGAATTAAGGAGTGCAGTTGTTGTGATGAGCACCAGCTGTTGTATGTGAATGATAAATCACTAAATTCTACTCCTGAAACTAATATTACACTGTATGTTAACCAACTAGAATTTAAATAAAAACTTGAAACATTAAAAAAAATGAGCAAACTATATGCTCTTAACAAGAAACTTATTTCAAACTCAATGACATACAGAACTTGAAATTTAAAAATGGGAAAAAATACACCATGCAAGCATTTTTTTTTTTATTATGTTCAGTTAGCCACAGTATAGTACATCATTAGTTTTGGATGTGGTGTTCAGTGATTCATTAGTTACATATAACACCCAGTGCTCATCACAACATGTGCCCTCCTTAGTACCCATCACCCTGGTACCCCAAGCCCCCCCCGAAACCCTCAGTTTGTTTCCCGGGGTCCATAGTTTCTTATGGTTTGTCTCCCTCTCTGATTTGTTAAAATAAAAGCTAGAGTGGCTATATTAATATCAAAGAAGTTACTTAGAGTAAAACAAAACAAAAACACCACAGATCTACAGACAAAGAGGGTACTTCATAATGATAAAAAGCTCAATCCACAAGGAACACATAATGATGCTAAATGAGTACACAGCAAAGTAAAACAGTTTTTAATTGCATGAAGCAAAACCTGATAGAGCTGAAAGGTGAAATTATAGTTGGGAACTTCAAACTCCTCACAGCAACTTATAAGGTAACTAATGAGTCTAGGAAACAAGACCAAAAATCAGTGAAGATAGAGGAGATCTGAATAATACAATCAACCAAAATCATCTAACTGTTGTATATAGAACATTCTACCCCCCAACTGTAGAATATACAGTTCAAGTGCCATGGAATATGTGCCAAGATAAACTGTGTGCTAGGCCAAAACAACTTAATACTTGTCATGCTAAGATTAATACTTAACAATACTTAAACAATGGAATTTATTCAGGATATGTTCTCTTACTATAATGGAATCAACCAGAAATCAACAATAGAAATATTTCTAAAGAAGTAGAAATTAAACAGCACATGTCTAAATAATCCCTGGGTCAATGAGGAATTCTCAAAGGAAATAAAAATTATACATAACTGAATGAAATGAAAGTATAGCATATCAAATATTTAGGAGACAACTAAAGGAATGCAAAGAACAAAATCTGTAGCACTAAATTCTTACATTAGAAACAAGAAAGGGTCTGAAAACAATAATCTAAACTCCTACTTCAAGAAATTAGGAAAAGAAGGGCGCCTGGGTGGCTCAGTTGGTTAAGCGACTGCCTTCGGCTCAGGTCATGATCCTGGAGTCCCGGGATCGAGTCCCGCATCGGGCTCCCTGCTCGGCAGGGAGCCTGCTTCTGCCTCTGACCCTCCCCCCTCTCATGTGCTCTCTCTCTCTCATTCTCTGTCTCAAATAAATAAATAAAACAAAATCTTAAAAAAAAAAAAAAGAAATTAGGAAAAGAAGACAAAATATACCCAAATAAAGGAGAAGGAAGGAAAGGTAGGAGCAGAGATCAATGAAATCGAAAACAGGAAAATAATAGAGAAAATCATTGAAAACAAAGCTGATTCTTCAAAAAAGAATAAAAACGAGAATATGAATATCTACCAATATTAACAAAAAGAAAAAGAGAGTAGACATAAATCACCAGTGATGATGTCAGGATTATAATAGAGAAATCACTGCAAATCTTGCAGCTACTGAAAGGAAAACAGGTGAATATTGTGAATATCTTTATGATCATAAATTAACAGCCTAGGAGAAATGGACCAATTCCTTGAAACCATAGCTATCAAAACTCAACCAAGGTGAAACAGACAGTAAATTGTCTTACAAACATTAAAGACATTTAAATTTATAATTAAAAGTCTTACAAAAATGAAATTGCCAGACCCATTTGGCTTCACTGGAGGATTCTATCTGTTTTAGTGTATGCAGGCTGCTGTAGCAAAATACCACAAAATGGGTAGCTTATAAACAACAGAAATTTATTTCTCACAGTTCTGGAGTCTGGGAAGTCCATGAACAGGGTACCAGTGTGGTCACATTTTGGCAAGGGCCTTCTTCCTGGTTCATAGCTGGTACCTTCTCACTGTGTCCTCATATGTGGAAGGGTCAGGCATGCTCTCTAGGGCCTCTTTTATAAAGTCACTAATCCCATCCATGAGGGCTCTATCTTCATGACCAAAGCACCTTGCAAAGGCTCCACTTCTTAATACCATCATATCAGGCATTAGGATTTCAACATATGATATTTGGGCAGTGGGGGGTGGGTGGGGAGTGGTCACAAACATTCAGACCATAGCACTACTAAATATTTAAAATATTAACATACTCTTCCTAAAAATTAAAGAGGGCATATTTCCCAATTTATTTTATGAGGCCGTTGTTACTGACAAAGTACAAAAAGAAAAAACTACAGGGCGCCTGGGTGGCTCAGTTGGTTAGGCGACTGCCTTCAGCTCAGGTCATGGTCCTGGGGTCCTGGGATCGAGTCCCGCATCGGGCTCCCGGCTCAGTGGGGAGCCTGCTTCTCCCTCTGACCCTCTCCCCTCTTGTGCTGTTTCTCTGTCTGTCTCTCTTTCTCTCAAATAAATAAATAAATAAATAAAATCTTAAAAAAAAAAAAAAGAAAAAGAAAACTACAGACCATTTACATAAGCACAAGCTTATGTAAAAATCTTCACCAAAATCTTAGCATGACAAATTCAAAATGTAAACAAACAACTATACACCATGACAAAGAGGAACTTATTTCAGGTATGCAAGGCTGGTTCAACATTTGAAGATCAGCCAATGTAATCTCTCTCAACAAGCAAAAGAATAAAAGTCATTTAATCACATGAATTGATATAGAAAAAGCATTTGGTACAATTCAACAGTCATTCATGATAAAAACTCTCAGCAAGCTAGGAAAGGAGAGGAATGCCTCAACTTGCAATAAAGCATCTAGAAAAAAAACGTACAGTTATCATCATACTTAATATGGAAAGACTGCTTTTCCCCTAAGATTGAGAACATGACAAGAGTGTCTGTTTTCACCATTCTTATTTAACATTACTGGAAGTGCTAGCCACTGCCATAATGCAAGAAAAATAAATAATGAGCATTTAGATCCAAAAGGAAGTTATACAACTATCCCCATTTACAGATGACATGAATATCTACATAGAAAAATCCCAAGGAATCTTCCAACAAAATGAAACTCCAAGAATTAATGAGTTCAGCAAGGTTGAAGGATATAAGAGCACCACACACAAAAAGTCAGTTTATTTCTATACATGTTATAAGCACTAGAAAAGAAAAAAAATATCCTTTATATTCACTCCAAAGAAAATGCAACTTAATAAAACCTGTACAGGCCTATTTGCTGATAATTGCAAAATGCTGATGGAAGAATTCAAGGAAGATCTAAATAAGGCAAGCATACTATGTTCATGTAAATACACTATATCTCCCCAAATTGACATATAGTTTAAATTCAATTCCTATTGAAACCACAATTTTTTTTGTATGCACATAGATCAGCTTATTCTCAAATTTATAGAGAAATGCACAAGCTCTAGAATAGCTAAAGCAATCTTGACAAAGAGAAATAAAATGGGAGGAGTTGCCCCCACCAGATAATAAGTCTTACTATATAGCACCGTAATCAAGATACTGGGGTACTTGCAGAAGGGTTGTGATAGCACATAGGTTAATGAAACTGAGTGGGCAGTTCAGAAATAGACCTAGATGATTATGCTTATATCATTTTTAGCAAAGATACAAAAGAAATTCAGTAAAGGAAGGATAGCCTATCAACTGCTCAAGGTGTTGGAGCAATTGGACCTCTATAGACAGGAAACAATCATGTCTTAAACCTTACATGGTGATACAAAAAGAAACTCAAAATGGGTCATTGACTTAACAATAAAACACTATACAACTTTTGGAAAGAAAATGTAGGAGAAAATCTTCAGGATCTAGGTCTAGGTGAGGAATTCTTAGATTGGATACCAAAAGCAAAATCCATAAAGAAATAATGATAAATTGGATAGTTTCTATATTAAAGAAACTGTTGCTATGTGAAAGACCATGTTAAGGGAATGGAAGGAAAAGATACATATTGAGAGAAAATATTTGCAAACCACATTTCTGACAAAAGACTGGGTCTGAAAATGAGACAGTAAAAACGAAAAGTACATTTAGAAAATGGTCAAAAGACATGAACAGTCATTTCACTGGAAGTGATATACATAGAGTATGTAAATACATGACAAAGGTATTCTTAGCTATCAGGGAAATGCAAATTAGAACCACAATGAACTGTGTACTTATCAGAATATCTGAAATTAAAAAAAAAAATTGACAACACTAAATGCAGGAGAAGATGAGAAAATAAAATGGTATAGTTTTTTTGTTGTTGTTGTTGTTGTTTGGAAAACAGGTTGGCAGTTTCTTATAAAACTAAATATTCGATTACTGTAGGACCCAGCAGTTGAACTCATGGACATTTATTCTAGAGAAGTGAAAACTTATGTTCGTGCAAAAACATGTATAGCAACGTTTATAGGTGTTTATTTATAATAGCCAAAACCTGAAAACAGCTCAGATGTCCTTCCACAGGTTAGGAGGTTAAACAGACTATGTGGCATATATGTACCACGGGATTCTCCGCAGCAATAAAAACAAAAACAGAAAAGCAGACTGTTCATATATGCAGCAACTTGGATGATCTCCAGAGTGCTGTGCTGAGTGAATGAAAGAGCCAATACCTAAAGATTACACGGTGAATTGCTCAATTTCTATAATATTTTAGAAATGAGAAAATTTTAGCCATGGAGACAATTTAATGGTTTCCAGGAACTAGGGACAGGGTGGGGGAACATGAAGGATATGGGTTCTGTCTTGACTGTGGTGGTAGATACACAAACCTATACATGTGATAAAATTGTATGGAACAAAATAGACAAACCTAACAAGTCCAAGTGAAATTGGGAAAATCTGATTAAGGTCATTGAATTGTCTTTGGGACATTCTACTATAGTTTTGGAAAATGTTAGTATTGGGTGAAACTGGCTAAAGAGTACATGGGATATCTTGGTATTCTTTCCTACAACTGCATGTGAATCTACAACTTTCTCAATAACGAATTCAGTTATAAACAAACAAAAAACTTAGATTCTAACAATAGTCTTGCTATTGAAATGAATTAAAGCCTCCCAATGTAATTGTATTGGGGGGGACATATCGAGAGATTAAGGAGGAGGGAGAGAGAGAGAGAACGAGAATCACCTAGTCATGATAAGGAAATAAAATGGTTACTATTAATCAAACAAAAATGAAAGTGTGGTCTACTTAAAGTTCTCAGTGGTAAGGTTGGAAATCCACATATGCTGTGAATGTCAGAAATACTGACACATACACACATAACAGTACTTAAGACACATTGCCTCCATCTCAGTGTCTTGACCAGTACTGGCTTCATGGTAAGTATTGTAGTAGAATGTTCTAGTCCAAAAGAGAATTTAGGAATTAAAGCAGATTTACATTTGACTTAGCCTCTTTTTATTTCTGTGGTATTCATTCCATACATTGTAATATGTTTTCTTGTCATATACCTGTGATGCATCATTATCTTACAATATCTAAAATCTACACAGTCTCACCATTACTTATGGTCCTTCTGATGGTTTTTCCAGTGTTCTCCAGCTCCGCCATTTGTTGAGTAATTTGGATGCAAATATATTTAAACTTAGAATTTAATTCAAAATCTCTATTTTGTATATTGTTGGATTGTCATTTGAGTGATTATATCCACATATGCATGCATATATATGTATATGAAAAACTATGCTGTATATATTAGAAAGCATTATAAAGAATTAAAGTATAATCACATACCCTAGATAAAATCAATCTTAAAAATTTACATATTTTTACTGCCATCATAATTGCTTTAAAATTTAGGTAAAAGTATGCTTTCTGTGCAACTTTTGCTACCTTAGTATTTTATCTATATTTTCAACACTGAAAATTGTTACTATTTTACATACATTGGTAGGCAGTATTTTTAAAAATATGCTTTTTTGAGGATAATAAAAAACCCAAGAATTCATCATTGATAAGGCAATGGACTTGAGTATAAAAGTACCCTGATTTCTTGTGTAATATTTAAATCTCCATTGCTTCTGGGTACTCATGTACCATGAGGTACTTAATAGTCAAAAGCATAATCATTTGAAAAGATTGCTGTGGGTTAGGTGAGAAAAGATAGGACAAAGTGTGGGAAAATTACTGTTTTTAAATATATACCTTTCTTATTTTGCTTTTCTCTTGATTTCTCAGTTTTTCTATCTCCAGAATATAAAAAAAAAATTAAAAAAAAACCTCTCAGCTATCTAATATGTGGATTCATTACATTTATTACAAAGATGCTTAGTAAAGATTGGTATTTTAATTTTAGAGTAAAGATATTCCAAAATAGGAGAGACGGTTCCGTTTACTCAATATTAGAGTGAAAATCTCATCTGTCTTTGGGGTAGTTGAATTCCCTGTCTAACTTCTCAAATGTTTTGTGTTATGGAAACCTCAAATGTATTTTGTTAAATTCTTTACCCTAGACTCAAGTGTAATTTAAAGGAAATTCCATCCATATGTTTATAATTTAATATTTTAGGCTGGTTTTTCCTTTTCTTTTTTATATTTGGTGTCCAAGAATTCTCTTGAGCTACTTCTTTCAGGGATCTTTTGGCAAGATTAGACTAAGTCACAAACCAAAAATTTAAGTTTGGAATTCAACATATATCCATAATGTGTAGGTTCTGAACAATACCAATGTTTTCTCATTTTGATTCTAAATGTCAGAGATACAGAGTTGAAGATTACTCTGTGTCACTAAAATGACATTAGAGGACATTGCAAATAATTCTAGTTAATGTTAATGAGTCAATAAATTTTCTTATTCTTAAATATATTTTATTTTGGAACACAGTAGTATTCTTAATAATTCTTTAAAATTTCTTTATCTTACTATTTACTATTTAACAAGAGTGACTGTTCAATGAACTATTTTAACTGCACATCTTCATATACTCAACCATTTCTGTCAAATATTTTCTAAATGTCTAGTCTTTAAATATAGGCAGTGCTTTTTTTCTATCCTAGCATAAACCATGCATAGTAAACATGCATGATTTGGCTGTAGAAATATAATCTTCATATTTGCAAGTGATTATTAATTTATGGTCTGCAGTGGAGCATATTAATTTATGGTCTGCAATCTATGGTCTGAGAACTAGATAATCTATGCAGACACTCTCTATTTTTTGAATCTAAAAAAGACTTTATAAGCATGTGACATGAACCTTGGAAACAATAATGAAACATAGAAATTCATATTCAGAATACATTGAGAATAACTATGATTTTGTCTCAAGTCTTCATTTGCTGGATATAATTGTAGTGAAAACGGATTAAACAGAAAAATGATTTGACATGGAGGAATTATTTTCTGCAATTACTGCTGACATTCCTAAATATACACAAAAGTTTAGCTCAGTCTGCTAAATAATAGTATTAAAATCATATGCAACCCAATTAAAATATATGTGTGTACTGTGTGTGTATATATTTTTAGCGTGTATATACGTATACACACATGTGTATGGTATATATTTTTTGAGGTGACTTGGGAAGGCACTTTAAGGGTACTGAGACTTTTTTTTTTTCAATTTCCCTCTTTTGGACAAGAAATTTAATATCTGTTCATAGAGGAAAGCTGGACTCCAAGAGTATCTTGTTCTGAGGCTAAGAACATGAGAATCATCATGGAGTGTTGGTACCACTACTTTCCTCTGCATCCAGGCCTCCTGGCCTTTGGATTTTTCTTTTATAAGAAACACAAGAAGGTGGTATTGGCTACTAAATTCTGTAGATGGTTTGATGGATTGAAACTAAATTCTTCTTGACCCTCACTCTCCATGAATCAATGGGCATTGAGATCACACACTTTACTGTGTTTGGGTCAGGATATGGATGTTTATCCTGAACATTTGTAAAAGAAACAATTTGATATATTGGCAATAGCTCTGAATTTTGTGATGAAAGATCTGAATCAAGTCCTGTCTCTGCCACTTACTAGTCAGGTATTCTGACATTGGTTCAGGCACCAATACCTACCTAATAGAATTTCTATAAGCATCGTGGAAAATGTACACTAGAAGTGTTTTAAAAATAGATACGTTATACAAATGTAGAGTTACTACATCTGGGGGTTGTGCTTATATTATATTGGTGGCATTTTATCCTTTTCATTTGAACCTTCAGTGCCTCTTAAAATTTAAATATTCAGAATAGGGGAACATATCTGAATCCAAAGATCTGAGGGAAGAGCATTCCACCCACAAGATCCTAAGGCAAGAATAAACATGGCCTCTTCAAAGAACAGGAGGAAAGTCAGCATGACTGGAGCAAAAAGGGAAAGTAAGAAAAGGATGGGCGACAGGAATCAAGGCCAGGGAGTAGGGTTGGTGGCAGATCATGTGAAAGAGACTGTGATTAAGCGTTTTTATTTTATTCTAATTGTAACAGAGGCATTAGCAAGTTGCGAAGAGAGAGTTATGTAATTTTATTAAATTTTTTAAAAAGATTTTTTAACTGCTGCATACCAATAAGACAGAAGTATTAGTAGGCATTTCAGAAGTAGTAATGCTAAAAGGGGTGGTGGTGGTTTTCACAGGATAGAAGCAATGAAGGTGGAAAGAAATACGTGGATCTAGGAAGTCATTTGAAGAAATGAGGTATTAGAACTTGCTGACAAAATGTGGGTCAGAGAGAAACTAGGTTTTTGACTTGAGCTGTTGGACGGATGGTGGCACCATTTGCTGGGATGTTAACAATGGAAAGAAAACAAATTTGCAGCAGGCTGGGGATCAGGAGTGCAATTTTGTAATGTTAAGTTGAGGTGGAGATTTCTTTGGACATCCAAGTGGAAATACAAAGTCACTGTGTGTCTGAAGCTTAGGAGAGGTTAAAGGACTGGAGATAAGAACTTGGCATTCAATGGCAAAGACATTCTATTTCATATTAGCATGCTTTGGACTCTCCAGTATTTAGAGAGGAGCAGCAGGGAGAAACAAAGGAGGCCAAGGAAGAGGAGGTAACAGAATAATGAGAAGTATGTGGTGATAAGGAAAAAATGTGACAAATGTGTTTAAAGAGCAAGGAATTTTCAATTGTTGTGGAACATTGTTGAGGTCACATCAGGCAAGGTTAAAAAATGAATATCCAATTTGGCAGTATTAAGGTCATCTGTGATCTTGACAAGTGGGATTTCTGTGGAATGGAGGGTACAGATTTCTAGTTGAAATGGATTGATGAAAGAATGGGATGTGAGGAAATGAAAGCAGTGAAAATAAACAACACATGAGATAAACTGTCTCTTTTGTCATAGGAGCAGAGAAATGGGGGCATTACTTCATGGAGAAGGTGGTGATGATGCAGTCAGTTGCTGAGGGTATACTGAGGGAAATGACCCATACAGAGGGAGAATTCATGTGAGGCCCTTGAAACAACCATGACAAAGCTTTTAATATCCCCGTTTTATAGATGAAGAAACTTTCACATAAATTAAGTTTCTAAGGTCACAAGATGATAAATGACAAAGCAAGAAATAGCCAAATTATGGAAAGAATTTGAAGTCATATTTCTGTGATTTCAAAGTCTAATCTCTTTTTCACTATATCACTGGCGTAGGCTGAACAATGCTCCTCGCCTCCTAGAGATGCCCACATCTTAATATCTGGAGCCTGTAATGTGTTACCTCATGGTAAAAGAGATTTTACAGGTGTGGTTAAGGTAAGCATTTTGAGCTGGGGAGATTATCCTGCATTATCTGGATGGGCTCAATATAATTGCAAAGGTCCTTATAGGAGAAGAGAGGAAAATCAGCATTGGCAGTAGGGGATATGATGATGGGTATAAAGAGTTGGAGTGGTCTGATGAAGTGGCCATGAGCCAAGGAATGTAAGGGGCCTCTAGGAGCTGAAAAGGGCCAGAAAATGATCCTCCCCTTAGAGTCTCTAGAAGAAACCAGCCCTGCCCACACTTTGATTTTAGCCCAATGAGATTTATTTTGGGCATCTGAACTTCAAAAGTGTAAGATAATAAAGTTGTGTTGCTTTAGGCCATTAAGTTTGGGTAATTTGCTACAGCAGCAATAGGAAACTAATCTAACACCTTTACTATGTTAGTTAACTCTTTGCAGAATTGTCTGTTGCTCCTTAGTTTGGGTTATATGTGTTTTATCATGGCACTGTCCAATGATTATACTGAATAAACAAATACTAACTTCTATATTTAAAACATTGCTTTACTTGACCATCAAGACAAGGATGACAGGGCACCTGGGTAGCTCAGTTGGTTAAGGGGCTGCCTTCAGCTCAGGTCCTGGAATCCAGCCCTGCATTGCATCTGGCTCTCTGCTCAGCAGGGAGTCTGCTTCTCTCTCTGCCTCTGCCCTCACCACCCCACCCCCCGCTCCTGCGCATGCTCTCCCCCCCCCAAATATATAAATAAAATCTTAAAAAAAAAAAGACAAGGGCGACAATACTACACAACTTCTTGGGTAGTATATTTGAAACTTCTGAAGATTACTCTGGCAAATATTTTGGATACTAGGCCCTCAGTAGCCCTTGACAGGGAGTAGCTACAAATCTGAGGGCTTCCAAGTTGCCTCTTGAACTCTGGAGTGTGGGTTTCTAAAATCTCATCTTGTCCAGAAAAAAAATTTACCTTGCCCCATCTCTTCTAGATGTTCTCTATAACTTTTGATGAATCAGTAATCTTGTGATTTGGGGGAGTTGAGCTTTTTAAAGACTTCTTTGATCTGATTTATAATTCAAAGGATGAATTTTAATCTCTGCCACCAATATGGTCATAGCTCTTTACCCTGAAAATTAAATTCCAGATCATACATAAGAAATAATGCTTACCAAATAATATCTTGCATGCTTTTATGTGACTGTTGCTTTGCTTTAGTAAGAAGTAAGAGTGAATGAAGCAAAGTATTTGGAAATATTTTGCATAGGTATGGCTCACATACATTATAACATTTCTGCTTCTGATTCCAGTTATTTCTCTTAGCTTTTAGATGTGGGATACATTTTAGCCAATTTGGTTTATTAATATAAAGAATGTACAATTGGGGAAATGAAACAGACTTTAAGAATAGTTTTTTTAATTAAAAATTTTTATAACTGCATTTCAAAAGTAAACGTGACAATCATTTGGACTAAATTCTCCAAACTTCGTTATTAAGCCTATGAAAACTTTCCAGTCAGCGAACAGAGTAGTTGGCAGCTACACACATTCCGTCAAATGGGTGTGAGAAAATATTACTGAATCATATTGACAGGAAAGGGCTTTCTCTTGCTCAGGGCAAAGTGTAACCAGATCTATGAAGAATTTCTGAGTTAGCCTCATACATTCTTCAGGAACAAGTGTGAATGGGGTAAATGATGTAGGAGTTTTGCTTAGGAAATGCAGAGGAAAACTGGAATAGTTGGTTTCAAACCCTGAAATGGACATAAATATTGGAAAATGTTGATGGATCCGATATTAAAGAAAATCTATAATTTTAACAAATAGCTTTTAAATAACAAAAAATGGAAAGCATAACCCCTCTTCTTTAGCAGTACCTGGTTTGTTGTGAAACTGTGATAGGAATTATTTTATCGGGTAATTCACTTTCACATTATAAATTAATAACAATCATAATTTTGAGTTATTGGCTTTTTGCTCTTCGGGATTTTATTTTTATTTTTTAACTAATATTTATGGGCATAGTTACATTGTCCTCTACATTCTTTAATTTTTATGAAATTATACAAAATGATATTTACATAGTGATGCATATTCCAGATTCAGGGTCACCTGTCCAACTGTAGGATCTTCGACATGACCACATTTTTTCAGTGCTCTTTCCAATAAAACGTGCACTCTGACTGTTAGCCACCTGGAAATAGTAGCAAGATTATTCTTATATGAAAATCAGATTCAGCAGGGCTTTATAGTTCCACAGCTAATACTAACTTCATTTTTGGCATAGTTCTCAACAGATATTTTGGTTTATTTATTTGGCGGTATTAAGTTGGATTAGATTGCATGAGAAAATTGGGATCATTTGTGGTTTTGTTTACTGAAACCTTGAAATTTAAACATAAATATTAGGAAATGCCAAGGAATTCAACAAGTGTCAGGCTTCCATGCAAATAGGTAATAAGTAACATAGGTTTTGTATATATTGTTAGAAGAAACATATTTAAGCTATAAACTCAAATCTTAGATAAAATATCTTTATGTCGCAATATTTGTTCACTGGTGAGACATTTCAGGAATATTTTAAAACAGAACTTGCCCAAACCTGATTGATACCCTAAGTTTACATAAGAATAGTTAAATTATGTTATATCCTCCAAGAAATTCTAAATGATCTGAACCTAAATTGGTAATTGGCAGGCAAAGCACTATAAGAACTTCAAGATGATCAGCCTGCCAGAAAAAAGAAATTTTCATTTTCCAAGCTTCATTACAAGTGATACATTGGCATTTTATAAAATGGAAATGGATTGTGGATTTTTGGATCTTTATTCCTCTATGCATATTCCAAAGAAGTAAAACTGATCACTTTCTATGTCTGACCTTCTAAGGTTTTTATTTTAAATGTTTTGGGTTTTTTTTTTTTTTATGGGCTTTGTTTTTGTTTTTGTTTTCTTCTTAAAGCATAGAAGACATTGTTATTGTCTGGGAATGGTAGTAATGACATCAAGATATGATGTGGAGAAATTATTCTGAAATAGATTTTTTCTTAATTCTTTTTTTTTTTTTAAGATTTTGTTTATTTATTTGACAGAGAGAGACACAGCGAGAGAGGGAACACAAGCGGGGTGGTGGGAGAGGGAGAAGCAGGCCTCCTGCTGAGCAGGGAGCCCGATGCGGGGCTCCATCCCAGGACACCGGGATTATGACCTGAGCCGAAGGCAAACACTTAACCGACTGAGCCACCCAGGCGCCCTGAAATAGATTTTTTTAAAGAAATGGAGTTAATTTTTTTACCATTGAGCATTATCTAAGGAATATATTATTTTTCTCAAATAATTTTTTACTGAAAACCTAGACTAAAGAAGCATCACACATGGCTTCCACAACACTGGGGAAGAGTAAGAGGTTAAAGACTTAGGAAGCAGGGAAGAGTCAGCTAAGAAAAGGGTGGGGCTTATTATATGAATTCCATGCTAATTCTTTAAAATAAAGTTAATTTCTAATTGATCAGATAATGCAATTTATAATTTGATAATGACTGATAGGAAACATAAATATATGTGTTTTAAAAAGTTTTCATTTATGCTTTTACTACGAGGCTTTTGAAAAACAAAAACAGTATCCAAACTGTAAATAACATACAAATTTATTTTATATTATTTACTTGCCTTTTTGTGCAAGTATTTCCTGGCTCAATATGGTTCCAAAATCTCACATTCAGGGCAAATATAGACTATAACTGCTTGTGTAATTTGCCATAGTGTATGGATTTTTTTTTTAAATATAATACTTACTCATGGGCAGAACCTGAGCTTTCCTGCAGTGGTGTGATCTTGCCGTTTGCTGTAATTGTTCACTTACCTTCCTGTTACAACTGGAGTCTTATATTTCCTATTTAGCGTTCTCTTGCAAAACTTTCCTAAGAATATATTTTTTTTCTGCTTTAGACCCATACAGTATACACATTTTTATTATACTAATCACATGTGCATGTTTGATGGGCCACACTTTAAAATACAGTATGATGTTTTACTTTTCTGAATATTAAAAACTGATTTTTCTTTTTCACGTTTGATCAGAGTGTATGGCATCATATCTAAAGTAACAACTGTTCCTTAGCACTATGTTTTAAATCTGTATTAATCTATTTACTCTTTGCTTATGGCTTTTATTAACATTATTGTGTGTGCATTAGCGATCCTTTGCTTCTTAGGGAAAAAAAAAATCCAAGAAGGGTTTCATTTAGAATTCATTTCCTATAGGTTAATGGAAAGCAATAAGTATAAACAATAAAAACAAAAATCCCTTTGGACCCTATTTGATTCTGCCCTGGTAGTATAACTTCTGCCAAAAATGCTTTTATTTCTGGTCCACCTCATTCTTCAGATAATACATCAGACATCTGTCACTTCAGAGAGACTTCTTTACGTATATAGGTATGTGTTGAATCACAATACTGTTTATTTCTTTCGAAGAGAGTTAAACTTTGTGAGTCTTAGTTTGATTTATTGCTTTTGGTTATTAACAAGGTCCCCGGATGGCAGAGTCCATGTCTGTTTTATTCAGTATCACGGAAGAAGCCCAACGTAAACTTTCTGCTCAGATGTCAGGCCTGTAAGGGATGGAAAGAGTCAAGCATAGGTCCCACTAACTGATAACCTGAAGGATGAGAAACCAAGGGGAGGTGAGCATGAGGAGAGAGGGGGAAGTCTCTTGCTTAGCAATCTGATCGCTCAAAGGAGAAAGTTGAGGGGAGTTTTGTGCAGGGAATGGGCACATCAGGGTGACCGAAGCAAGGGGCATGGAAGCAGGATGATAGAGAGGAGGCTGTGGGGATTTACAAGCCCCAAATTTGCAGTTCGTTTAGGCTATGATGAGATGAAATTCACTCAAAGCACAATATCAGGATCACTTAACTAATTGTGGTGTGATTTAGTGGGAGATATTGGAGCATAAACATAGCCCAAATGGAAATCTGCCAAATATATTTCTGAAATAACCTAAAAGATGATTTTGCTATTGTGTGTATAGGTATTTTGAAGTTGTAGGCTTTTGATACGGGGAGGCAGTGGCTCTGGATTCAGATTTCCTTATTTCCCAAACTGGGTCGGCCCCTTCTAAGTGTATGACTTGGGCTGGTTATGTTAGATCCCTAAGCTTGGTTTCTTCTAGGATGGAGATAATAATAGTAGCACTGACTATTTCACTGAATAATATGAATATGATATAGAAATTGATTATACCTTTATTACATGAAATGAAGAGCTTTTTGGTAAATCTCATTTATCTGTTGCTATCCTTGTTTTTTTTTAAGTATACCATCTCTCTTTTAAAAGAGAGAAAAGAAACTGAAGAAAAATGATACAGTAGTCCAAAGTGATATATTAGTGACTTATATATCACTGAAGAAAACTGTCACCTTGCCTAAGAGACAGCCTGGGCCAGCCAGTCTATGGCATTTTTCCATTTAATGGTCACAAGAACTAACTGAAGTACAATGATATTTCTGTCTTCCCTTACAGATAAGGATAATGAGTCAAAGGCAATTTATGTAATTTGTCCAAGATCCATCTATGTGGGAAGTGACAGAATCAGAGCTTGAATCAATATAATCTGGAACTCAATGTCTTATACATTAAACTTCTCTTTCATGAAAAATAATGTTTAGTAGTAGTATTTATAGAGTAGACCCACCATATTTCATTTATTTGGTTATGTATGACATTAAAAATACTTGCAGTCATCAGGGTAGCCTGATTGTATGAACATTTTAATGCTTTATTGAAGTGTAGTAGATACAAAGTATTGCACATATTTAATGTATATAATTTGATGAGTTAGAGCGTAGACATGCACCTGTGAGCCCATCACCACAATCAAAGTAATAAATATATCCACCACCTTCAAGAGTTTCCTTGTGCCCCCTCCCTCCTTTTTGTGGTAAGGACAATGCAGAATTCAGAGTAAGAAACCAAAGAGTCAATAGCATTAAAATATTTTCTCATGGATCAAAGGCTTTGTGCTATAACCAGGGACAAATACTTTCACAGTCATTGAAATAAGACATGAGGAACCCATTTACACTTGCTTGGGAAACACTTTAGAACAGGAAAAACTATTCAAGTTCAAGGACTGAATGATTAAACCCAACTCAATTTTGTTTAGTCAGATGTGAAAAAATCCATAGTTAATTGGTAGGCAAGGTCTCCACATACCAGAATCCAATTATAGAGTCTTCAAAACAATAGTGAAATAAAAGTTAATGAAACATTTTTAAAGACATTATGATTTTATGATACTGATTTATTTTGAAAATGGCAAGGATAAATTTAAATTTAATATGATAAAATAAGTTTTCTGTTTTTATTTTGGAATTCCAGCCAAAGGAAATATCAGAAATATCATTAAATAGTGAATAATGAATATATACATATATATATACACACACATATATAGGTATAATTATATGTGAACATATACATAAAATACATGGTGTGCTTCTAAGAGTTCCTTATTTACTTTATAATATTTGTCTTGGTTTACTAATAGTCCTAGAAATTTGGCCAGCTATGTTATCATTGCCCTCTGAATTGCAGTAAATGTAGGGAACAATTGCTCCAAATCAGCACTAATTCAAATGCGCTTGGACATGTACCAATGCTAACAAAAATAATTACAACCATGAATCTACATTATTATAAGTGTTATAAAAAGGAGTGAATTGGTTTGGCACCTCTACAGAACACTTGTTAAAATGTGTTTTTTCTTACAACTCGAAAGTGATATACATTTAATTTTTTTTTTTTTTCAGTAAAGACTTACTTTGTAAGTTAGCATATAAAGAATTATTCTGGGGGCGCCTGGGTGGCTCAGTCGGTTAAGCAGCCGACTCTTTGATTTTGACTCAGGTCATGATCTCAGGGTCCTGGGATCAAGCCCCGTACCAAGCTCTGTGCCCAGAGGGCAGTCTGCTTGAGAATTCTCTCTCCCTCTTCTTCTGCCCCTCCCCCTATTTGTGTTCTCCTTCTCTCTAAAATAAATAAATAAATAAATCTTAAAAAGAGAAAAACACTCATTTTTTAAGTTGTTAGTATAATGAAACCCCTTCAGTTAATTAAATGGATGGTTTGTAAGGAGACAATTTATGATCTGTAACTGTATAAAAGCAAATAAAAAATGAGAGGAATTAATGTCATGTACGTTAAGTGCTATTTATACCAATAAATCTTATTTGATAATAAAAATGGGTAATCTTATAAAATCACAGAGCTTTATTAATGTGCAGATTAACCTGCATGTTTTAAGTGTTTATTTTAAAGAAAAGGGTCTACTTGCTGTCATCGATATAGCTATGTTGAATAAAGTAATGGGTATACATACTGATAAGTAGGTCTGCTTTTACCAATTAGTCTTTGTTATTTATATGGAAAGTGGCTTGTAATTCCTTTACAAAGCTTTGAAATTGCTAAGACTCCTCAGAGTTATCTATGCCAGGAAGCCTTTTCGTTTCTAGGAGACAGTTCATCACTTCTTGAGCAGTGCTCCTTACAGTTCCTCCTACATACCTTAGCAACTTAGCACTGACTTGACACATAATATGTACTAAAAAAGATTGATGGAATAAATAAATGTATTTTACAGTGTGAATATGTATTTTTAATTTTTATGTGCTTGTCTCATCCACTGAACTACAAAATTTTTAAGACAAACACCATGTCTTATTCATAAAAATTTTCCTAAATTTATCATAATATTAACCATGGGATGAAAATAATTCATGTATCAGTCTGATGTCATTTTGACTGCAAGTGACAGAAAACTCAACAACCACACCTTAAATAAAGTTAGGTAATCATTCTCACATGGCAAGAAAACCAGAGGTATGCATTCTAGATTTCATGCCACAACTCAGTCATTAAATCAGGCTCTTTTCCTCTTTCTGTTCCACCATTTTAAATATACGGTGGCTGTTACACTTGCCTTCTTCCAGAATCATGTCTTGGTTTAGGCAGGAAGAAAGCAGAAGAAAAGACGTTCTCATCTTGTGGTTTTTTTCATGTTTTTCAGTTTGGAAACTTTCCCAGCAGATTTCCCCTGAAATCTCAGCCAGAACCAGTTACTCTGCTGACTTGAGACTAGTGAATGGTCAGTGAAGTGGAGGCCATCGTGGAAGAGTTAGACCAATTAGGATTTAGCCCCTGGGATTAGAATAGGGGCTTATGCTCCCAGAGATCAGTAGATTCCGCCTTCCACTTAAACAGGTTGTGCTTGAGTTAGCAGGGAAAAGAGGATCACTGAGTAGTTAATGGACAATATGTATTATAGTAAATATTACCTGAAAAGAATTGGATTTGTTACATGTCATATGCTATTCCCAGTTGCATCTTTATATTTTTATTTGTATTCATTTGGCAAAATGTAATATCAATTTCTGTTTTTTTGAGGATAATTACAAATACATAAGTTCTTCCATACTTTTAGTTACAGTGGAAAGGAAAATATGCAATATTTAAAGACACATTGTTTTCATTAACCTTGTTTTTCAAATGTAGGTCTTGCTGTTATAATTGCAAGGGAAACTCAAATGTTAATTATGTTCTCTGTCTTTTCTTAGACCTGAAAAGATAAATATGAATTTAGATTCCATCCATCAGTTAATTGAGGAAACACAAATCTTCCGGATGCCGCAGTCATCAATAAAACCACCTTGTGACATGGTAGCACCTGCTTCCCCCCCCAGGGACACTTGTCATTCCTGTTTGCCACTTCAGGGGTGGCAATTACATGCCACTCACAACGTCTGTGTGCACTCATGCAACACCAATGAGTGGAATATTTGTGAAGAGCTTCGCCTGCGGGAACTTGAGGAAGTCAAGGCCAGAGCTGCCCAGATGGAGAAGACCATGCGGTGGTGGTCAGACTGCACTGCCAATTGGAGAGAAAAGTGGAGCAAAGTTCGGGCCGAAAGGAACAGCGCCAGGGAGGAGGGAAGACAGCTCAGAATAAAATTAGAGATGACAATGAAAGAATTGAGTGCATTGAAAAAGAAACAAAGTTTGCCACATCAAAAGGTGTTAGAAACCACCCAGGACCTGAAGCATCCTAGTTTCATAGAAGTGCCCTCTGCACCAGGAGACCAGTTTCAAATTGGTTCACAAACATGTAAGTCTATCAGAGAATGTCTGGTGAGAAGAGAATTTTCTACAAAGGACAACACAGATAGTAAGGTAAGAAAAGAACTCGGCAGAAGAATCCAGAGATTCTGATCATATTTGAATGCCGTATATACAGCATTGGGGAGGAAGGGGAAAATGACAAACCCAGTGGTGACTACATATGTTTGCTTGGGCTGCCATAACTAGGTACCACAGAGTGGATGGCTTCAGCAACAGAAACTTATTTTCTCATAGTTCTAGAGGCCAGAAGGGTGAGATCAAGGTATTGGCAGGTTTGGTTTCTTTGGAGACCTCTCCTTGGCCTAGAAATGGTCATCTTCACCCTGCCTTCACGTCATCTTTTCTCTGTGTTTATCTCCAAATTTCCTTGTAGAGAAACCATCTCTAGGCCCACCATCATGACCTCATTTTAACTTGATGACCTCTTTAAAGACCTTACACCAAACACAGTGTCATTCTAAGGTACTGGGGGCAGGGTAAGACACAATTCAGTAACCCATATTATTGATCTTAGTAATAGTTTTAAGAAAAAGTAACTCAGCATTTTTTATGTGAAAATAAATTATTTAGAGAGATTTCTCTCCATTTACCCTAATTATGACAATAATAATAAATTATTCTTATAGTAGTTTAAACATTTCCCAAGGTTTGGGACTTTGGCCTCACAATTAATTCCTATAAAATGGGTACCATCAGCAAATACCTTTATGGAATGCTTCACATTATCCACTCTTGAAATTTCTTGGTATTATTGGAATCTTGAAGTTTTTGAGAATTCTGCACAAAATAAACTTTTTAAAAACTTTATTTTATATAGCAGTTCATAATATTATTTATCCATTTTTTTTAACCTGGTAAATACTGTTAACAACCCATGGAACATACTTTCAGAAACTTTGGGAATTCATTTTATCTCTTTAAATAATATCAGTTATTATTGTTACTCCTTTCTATTTAATTCCACCTCTAAAAGTTTATAGCATATCTTGCTCCTCTATAATTCCATCTAAAATTTTAAGTCTTTCTTTTATTTTTTTTTTAAAGATTTTTTTTTTTATTTATTTATTTGACAGAGACAGAGACAGCAAGAGCAGGAACACAAGCAGGGGGAGTGGGAGAGGGAGAAGCAGGCTTCCCGCTGAGCCAGGAGCCCGATGTGGGACTCGATCCCAGGACCCTGGGATCATGACCTGAGCCGAAGGCAGTCGCTTAACCAACTGAGCCACCCAGGCGCCCAAAAAATTTTAAGTCTTTCTATGATGTATGGGATTTATCGTCGATATAACCTAGATTCCATTGTAAATTAAAAATTTTCAAAGACTGAAATGTATTTCACTATAATGTAGGACATAGAAGAAAAAAAAAATCTTGAGGAATGCAAGTTAAAGTTCAGTCGTATACCTCTTACAGACTGATAAAGAAATGAAAATAGGAATTTGATGCTGAATCATAACATTTATTTCCTTCCAAAAATATGTTTTCTTCATGATTTTTCTGCACTGGATTTAAAAATTAACAATAGTTGTTTTATTTTATTTTTTTCTTTTCAGGAAGAAGTTTTGATTATTGACCAGTTAAGATTAAATGAGGAGATGAAACTCAATCTTAACTCTCCTGATTCATTCAAGAATAGTGGTTCTGACAGCTGTACACTGAAATCTGCATTAAGACTGCAGGCAATGACCCTGCCTTTGGAGAGTGAAGTGCCTGAAATTACAGCTTTGCAGGTTCATCTGGATGAGTTCCAAAAAATTTTATGGAAAGAAAGAGAGTAAGTGTTAATCATTGTCTCCTTTAACCAAGTCTGATTTTCAAACTTATTTAAGTTAAGTCTAACAAACAGGCCATTTGATAATTGACCCATGATTAATCATTAAGTACTAATATTTAAAAAAATGAGTTTGATTTATATTCATTTTTTGAATTTTTTAAAATATCAAATATTTAATATGTAAATATTAAATCACACACTACTGCAAAGGCAGTGGGCCAAATAGGAAATCCAACAGCAAATCAAAATATGTCTCAACACATAAGAAAAAGAAAACACAATATTCTAAAATCTGTGGGATGCAGCAAAAGCAGATGTTAGAATGAAATTTATGCTATAAATTCTGTTTTAAGAAAAAAAGTTCAAATAAACAATGTTACACCACAAGGAACTAGAAAAAGGAAGGAACTTAGCTGAAATTTAGTAGAGGAAGAAACTAACAAAGAAAAATCAGAATTAAATAAAATAGAGACCAGAATAAATAATAACATAACATTGAAAAGTAGTGACCAATTTTTTTTAAAAAAATAAAATAAACAAAATTGGCAATGCTTTAACTAAGAAAAAAGAGAGAAGATTCAAAAACCAAAAAGAAATGGAGAAGAAAATAATACAACAGATAACCACAGAAATATAGAATGTGATAAAATGTTACCATAAGCAAACTTAGAAAAATAACCCAGATAATTCCTAAAAATGCACAAGTTACCAATATTGAATCATGAATCTTGAATCCATGAAGTAGGAAATCTTCTTAGACCAATAACAAGAATGAAAGTTGAATTAGGAATCAAAAATCTCCCAACACAGAAAAGCCAAAGACCACATGGTTTCATTGGTGAATTCTACCAAAAATTAAAAAAAAAAAAAGAAATTAATGACAATTTTATCAAAATCTCACAAATCTTACAAATAATTCCCCTAGGAATAGAGGAAATATATTCAAAATCATTCCATGAGGCCATTACTACCCTGATACCAATGCAGGACAAAAACAATACAAGAACAGAAAAATTCTAGTTTGCCCAATATAAGTATTGCTACTCTGACTTTCTTTTGACATCCATTTGCATGATAAATATTTCTCTATCCCGTCACTTTCAATCTGCATGTGTCTTTAGGTCTAAAATGAGTCTCTTATAGGCAGCATATAGATGGGTTTGTTTTTTTAATCTATTCTGACACCCTGTCTCTTTTGATTGGAGCATTTATTCCATTTACATTGAAAGTTGTTATTGATAGATATGTATTTATTGCCGTTTGGACCCTTACAACAGAGATAAAAGAATTAAGAATCAGAGATGAAGAATGCAATAAACGAGATTGGAAACAGGCATGATGCAATGAACAACAGGCTGGCAGAAGCAGGGGAATGATTTAGTGACCTAGAAGACAAAATAATGGAAAATAATGAGGCTGAACAAGAGAGAGAAAGAAGAATTATACAACATGAGAATAGACTTAGGGAATCAGTGACTCTATCAAATGTAGTAATATTCATATTATTGGAGTCCCAAAAGAAGAAGAGAAAGAAAATGGAACAGAAAATTTATTTCAAGAAATAATAGTGGAAAACTTCCCTAATCTGGGGAAGGAAACAGTCATCCAGATCCAGGAGGCACAGAGAGCTCCCATGAAAATCAACAAAAGCAGGCCAACACCAAGACATATTGTAATTACATTTGCAAAATATAATGATGAAAAAATATTAAAAGCAGCAAGACAAAAGAAGTCCTTAACTTACAAGGGAAAACCCATAAGGCTAGCTGGAGACTTCTCAACAAACTTGGCAAGCCAGCAGGGAGTGGCATGATATATTCAAAGTGCTGAATGGGAAGAATCTGCAGCCAAGATACTCTATCCAGCAAAGCTATCACCAGAATGTAAGGAAAGATAAAGAGTTTCCCAGACAAAAACTAAAGAAGCTGATGACCACTAAACCAGCCCTGCAAGAAATATTAAAGGGGACTCTTGAGTGTTAAGGAGAGATGAAAAGGGACAAAGATAAGAAAGGATCAGAGGAAATCTCCAGAAACAATGACAAAACAAGTCAATTTTTAAATTTTGTAGAGTAATTTATAGATTGTTAGTTTTTAGTTTCTATCATTCTTTTATTATAGCCTTGTTCTCATCATCTCTGGCAGATTCACCTTAATTATAATCACTAATGCATATGGCTAGAATAGCCAGTGGATTTTCTAATTTTTACAGCGTTAGTAGACTTCAGCAAGTCAATAAAAATGAAAAAATGTGTCAATATTTATAAGGGGCAATTCACAATTTGTGAGTTATTGATTGCAGAAAAACATGCTTTATTCATTGATCATTTGTGGTATAGAGCAAAGAGCACTAGACTTGAGATTAAATGACCTGGATATGCTCCTTGGTTCTGACATATTCAGCTACATGATACTGGGTTAGCCAAGACTGTGCTGTTGTGTCCTTTGTAAAAATATGGATAGTGGTACCTATATTCCAGTTATCGACTGTTTTATGACAAAACTTCCCACACCGTGGTTAGTGTTGAAACAACAATCACCATTCATTCTGTTCATGAAGCTTGAGCATGGCTTTGTTTGGACAACTCATCTCTCACTACATGTGACTTCAGCTGGGATGGCTCAAGGCTGGAGATGACTTGAGGGCTGGAGGCCACAATCATCTGAGGCCACCTCACTTAGTCGCATATCTGGCAGTTGCTTGGTTCTCCCTTGGGGTCCTAGTCCAAATACCTGCAGGTGTCCCATCCTTGTGGACACTTTGACTCCTCACAGCTTAGTGGCTTGGTTGAAAGCAAACATCTTAAGGGTACAAAGAGAAATATATGGCGTTTTAATGACCTTGACTCAAAGTCATATAGCATCACTTCTGCCTTTTTCACTGAATTCTTGTGAGGATCAAACATGAATAATCTCCGGGAAAGTGACCACTAGTGTGAGTACTCAGTATGATTTTTTTGTTATTTCTTCACCTTAGACAGTTATTAGCATTGTGGAATATTTGATACACTTTAAAATATGGTACCCAAATCTGAAAATCATTATTTTTCCATCTCTTTACTTATAAGACTCTTAAGTGGGCAGAAAAAAAATGGGAAACATAAGTATGAATATAATTATATGTTATATAATCGTTTCAATTTTTCTGGTTTAAATGGATTGGAATAATGATAACATGCCCACAAACCTTTCGCAGGTAGTATAAGCCCTTTATATGCCATTCTTTATCTGTTAGCCAGAAATTTCTCATTAGTCCCTCTGAAATTTATTCCCACCACTAATTCCCTTTTTCAGATGCTTTGTCTATACCTCACCATATGAATTGATTGTGATAATCCAATCATAATACAATAGGTTGTAATAATATTCCTGTGTATATAATAAATATATGTTATTCTGCCATCAAATATAAATTCCAAATATAGGTAATCGACATTAGTGGGAAGGAGAAAAAATTGAATTAATTTTTAGGCCTGTACCCATATTAAAAATTAATTTCAGGGCTGCCTGTGGGCTCAGTCGTTAAGTGTCTGCCTTTGGCTCAGGTCATGATCCCGGGGTCCTGGGATTGAGTCCCGCGTTGGGCTCCCTGCTCAGCAGGAAGCCTGCTTCTCCCTCTCCCTCTGCCTGCTTGTGTTCCCTCTCTCGCTGTGTCTCTCTCTTTGTCAAATAAACAAAATCTTTAAAAAAAATTTTCATTTGGAACTGTCAGTCGCAGTCAAGTTCTAACCTCTGTGTTTTATTTCTTGAAGGATTTAACTTTTTAGTAGTTATAGACTTCTCTCACACCCACTCACAGTGTTAACTTCCCTGACATAATGTAGTAGAACCATATGAAGCTGTTCCTTCCTACATGTAAACTCGCCGAGGTGCCAGTTTTAATGATACACATGTGTATCTCTACACTCCCACTCAGACACTCACACACACATTAAATTTGACTCCCTGGGAATAAATTAACAATCCCTGTAGTAAGTAAATTCTCCAATTCACTGGGACTTCAACATATAAACCATAGTCAGGCCAGAAAATAAGGGGGAAAAGAGACCTCTGATTCCACTTTGTCTCCTCACTCTTCTCTTTAATAAACAGTCCCATGGGTGTTATGTGTCCAGGAATCAGCATCAGCATGCAGTCCAGACGAGGCAATCACAAAGCCTTTTTTCTATCACCAGAGAATGTTTCCCAAGGATATATACTGTTGCAATAAATCTGTCTAACTTTTTAAAACTTCCTCCTGGAATCTCAGCATGTGGATGGGCCAGAGTTGAGAACATGTGAATGTAATTTTTTCTGTTCCCAGCTCGTGGGAAAATTCTCTTGACTAGAGCACAGGATTCAGCCAGGAGAACTCAAGGGATCCTTTCCACCATTGTCACTGGTGAAAACCTCCTTATCAAAACAGTAAACTTTATTATATTACTTGTATTCTGAGTGCTGATCAGTTTTATGAAAAATAATTTTCCAGTATCTAGAAGTTCCTCGTGTATTGAGGATTTATATATTTTTGATCTCTTAGATAAAGACTTCCTAGGTAGAAAAAGTGAGGTGAGGAGGGGAATCTGATCCTCTGACCGAGCGAGGCATACCTAGACATTTAGGGGGAGGAACCTGGGCAATGTGAGATCTTAAGTAAAGATGAGGTAGAATATTTTACCATTTAGAACCAGTTCTCAAATTAAACTGCAGATGGCACCTGTGTCCCTTAGAAAGTGTTTGTTCCACGTCATTTAAGCAGAGCTTTAATCCTCCCCCCTCAATTGTATTTCTTAGTTTATTTTCTGTAGAAGAAGAGTAGCATGCTTCAATTATTTTGCTTTGCTTCATTAAATGGTGTGTTTTTTCTCAATAAAAGGAGTCTTAAAATCTTGATGGGAATATATATATATTCTTCAATGAACACAATGAACAAATTGGCATGCAAGTCTAGTTAATATTATTTAAAGTAATATTATTAAAGATGAGACAGGCCTACTTATTTATTCACTATCACTAATGGGATATGTGGTAAACCTCTGTCTTTTTAGAAAAGTAGTTTATGGTTTGTATTCCTTTATATTTTTCTAGCTTTTTGAAGTATAACTGAGAAATAAAATTTGTGTATTTTTACGTTGTACAATGTGATGGGTTTGGGGTGTTTTTTTTAAGTTTTTATTTTAATTCCAGTTAGTTAACATACAGTATTGCATTAGTTGCTCTTGTATGATACAGTGATTCAGCAGTCCTATATGTCACCCATGCTCATCCTGACAAACACACGTGATGTTTTGGTATACACTGTGAAGTGAGTACCGCAATCAAGCTAATTAACACATCCTTCACTTAACACCATTAATAATTTGTGTGTGTGGTGAGACCACTTACGATCTACCCCCTTAGCAAATTTCAAGTATACGGTATGGTATTGTTAGCTATAGTCATCATGCTGTACATTAGATTCCCAGAACTCACTCTATAACTGAAAGTTTGGACCCTTTGACTGATGTCTCCTAACTCTCCCCACTTCCCAGCCCCTGGCGCTCACCATTCTACTCTCTGTTACTATAAGTTCAACTTTTTAAGATTGTGCATATAAATGAAATGATACAATATTTGTCATTCTGTGTCTGGCTTATTTCACTTGGCGTAATGTCCTACATATGTACACACACACACACAAACACACAACACACACATCTCATATTTTCTGTATCTATTCATTTATAGATGGACAATTAGATTGCTTCTGTATCTTGGCTTTTATGAATAATGCTGCAATGAACATGGAAGTCTCTTCGAGATACTGATTTCCTTTTCCTTGGGCTATATACCTAGAAGTGGGATTGCTAGATCATATGACAGTTCTATTTTTAATTTTTTTTAGATTTTTTTAATTTTTAATTTTTTGAGGAACTTGCATATCTTTTTCCATAGTGGCTGCACCAATTTACATTCTCCTTTACAGTGGCATTTTAACTACACTCTTACCAACACTTGCTATTGCTTGTCTTTTTGATAATAGCCATTCTAAAGATTTTATTTATTTATTTGACAGAGAGAGAGACAGCGAGAGAGGGAACACAAGCAGGGGGAGTGGGAGAGGGAGAAGCAGGCTTCCCGCGGAGCAGGGAGCCCGATGCGGGGCTCGATCCCAGGACCCCGGGACCATGACCTGAGCCGAAGGCAGACGCCCAATGACTGAGCCACCCAGGCGCCCTGACAATTGCCATTCTAAAATGGTGAGGTGATAGCTCACTGAGGTTTTGGTTTTCTTTTCCCTGATGATTACTGATGTGAAGCACCTATTCATATACTTGGCCATGTGTATGTCTTCTTGGAAAACTGTTTACTCTTTCTCATTCTTTGTGTTTGTTTGGGGGCTTTTTTGTTTTTGTTTTGTTTTTGCTATTGAGCTTTATGGGTTCCTTCTATATTTTGGATATTAACCCCTTATCAGATACATGGTTTCCAAATATTTTCTCCATTCCATAGGTTTCCTTTTCACTTTGTTGATTGTTTCTTTTCCTGTGCAGAAGCACTTTGGTTTTATGTGCTTCCACTTACTTATTTTTGCTTTTGGTGCCAAATCCAAAAAAAAAAAGTTTTCTTCTAGAAGTTTTACAGTTTCAGTCTTATATTTAATCCGTCTCAAATCACTTTTTGTGAACTTTCGCAAGTGTTTTTTACTCTGTAGTGTCTTTTGCGTTTGGGCAATCGCCTACCTAAGGAGACGGAGTCTGCTTCTCTGCATAGACTACAAAGTTGCTAGTAAGTCTCAGCTTGAGTTTCTCTTGTAGCCGATGTGCAGACACTTGACATAGAAACAGCTCTTCCGACGTAGCCGCCTGGACTTTTTAGCAGAACCTAATGCCCCGAGAAGAAGAGAGCACCCGGAATCCATCCTGGTGAGGAGAAAGGCTGTGGGAGTAGCTACGTCTTGATCCCGGAGGCAGCAGTGGTCTCTGGGACTGAGCGAAACTACCGCCATGTCTGCAGTTGGTGGTACTAAGGTCATGCTGTGATGTCTGTACCTAAATGGTGGCTGCAATGAAATGCTGATGGGAAGATTGCTATGGCCTCATCTTTGGTACTTCCGGCTGTTCAGGTTTCCCATTTGCTTCTCTGGATCTTCCCAGAATCTCCTCAAAAAGATTCTTTGAGCTATTAATATCGTTTACTACTTAAATTAGCTAATTTGAAATATTTACTTCTCAGACACACAATTGATACCAAGAAAGTGTATAGGCAGTGGGGTCTTGATAGGATCAGCTCTGTGGCATGAGAGTGGTCCTTTGTCCCTGCCTGGATTGCCTCTGAGCCTTGGTCTCTGATCCTTCTGAACATCTCTGATCTTTATAATATTCTTTAAATTCACCTCTTTTCTTTTCTTTCTTTTTTTTTTAAAGATTTTATTTATTTATTTGAGAGAGAGAATGAGACAGAGAGAGAGAGCATGAGATGGGGGAGGGTCAGAGGGAGAAGCAGACTCCCCGCCGAGCAGGGAGCCCGATTCGGGACTCGATCCCGGGACTCCAGGATCATGACCTGAGCCGAAGGCAGTCGCTTAACCAACTGAGCCACCCAGGCGCCCCTAAATTCACCTCTTTTCTAATTAAATTAAATATATATGGCTTTGGCTATTTGCTGAAAGATGGTGAAAATGCTCAAAGATATAATTGTAACTACTTGCAAGTAGAATCACAAAATGACAAATCTGTTGCTGATTAAAAACATAAACATCTTTTATTATTTATAGTTTGATACTAACTCTAGAGTTTGAACTGATAGAAAAATTGATATCTAGATGTTATTACAAGTTAATCTGTTTTTGTTTGGTAAAAGCATTTGATATTAGTAGACCTTAAAGAAAGTACTTATTAGATATTTTACAGTGAAACAGTTAAAAAAAATGATTATTTTATCCCCAAATATTAATGTCTCAGAAATTTTCATTCCTGAAAAATATTTTGGTTAATTTTCCTTTCTGTATATATTTCCAAATTTTATGTTCAATTATTATGGGATCATGACAGTTAACAAAGTATCAAAAGATTGCATAGAAATATAATAATATCTTTCCATAAAAATCGTTTTGGTTCACACCTTATCTTTTAGTTCTGCAAATGTTATATATTTTAGCAATAAGATCTATAAAAGTTTACATCATCATATTAAAAATACTACTTTTTTGCTGAACTTTATTATTTTTTAAAAGAAGTGCATAAAATATGCACTATTCTTTAGAGTAAAATTAGTTTTTTTCCTTCGCCTTATTGTAGTTCAAATGATATGATGATAATTTAAATTTCAATTATAAATTTAACTGTATAATTAATCAATTTTGAAAATCCCTCTAAAATATACAGCAAATTGATTAGGCCAGAAATTAAGAATTTAAGGAGTGCCCTCTGCTGCATAAATTTAAGTGTGCAATGTCCTCAGTGCTTGCTTGCATAGAGTCACAAATTTTTTTTTTCATGAAGCCATACTAAAAATAAAAATATACAAGTATCACATTACCACCAAATACATGTTTATGAATTGCCTGTCCTTTCACTTCTCTAACCTGTACCATTTTTGTAATAAAAATACATAATTTTATTTCAGTAAACTAATAAATATTAGTTATTGCATTTAAGATGCATACTTGAAGAGATAAATAATATTCTTTTAAATATTACTAATTTGCCTTTAATAAGGAATAGGAATCTATTTTATTTTAATACACTTGGGCAAAATTCTATTATTTTTATTTCATGAACTGGCTTTGACTACTTATTCTAAGTCTAGGTGTAATCTAGATATAATTATATCTTTAGAATACATCTATGTTTCTCTATAACTAAGATTAAAAGTTTAATTAATATATAGTTGAAGTGTTCTTCTTGAACCTCTTATAAAATTCTTGAAAGAATATTTACCTCAGTACTTTTTGATGACATTTTTGAGAATCAACATTTATTCTACAGTAATAGTAAATCATTTTTATATCAATGTGAGTTTTTTGCTAACATTATCATTTGATTTATTAAAGTGTAATGTTAAAAACTGATAGTGATTTCTGAACATGTATGATCTTGAATTTGTAAATTTTAAAATGTAGACTTTTCTCAAATTTTCAAATAAATTTTTATTGTGCTTATTACACAAATGTAGTTAATTAATATCCTTTAATAAAATCACTTTATTAATTTGCTATATTCCTTTTCCTTTTTAAAATTTTCAGTCCCTGGGCGCCTGGGTGGCCCAGTTGGTTAAGCGACTGCTTTCGGCTCAGGTCATGATCCTGGAGTCCCTGGATCGAGTCCCGCATCGGGCTCCCTGCTCGGCAGGGAGTGTGCTTCTCCCTCTGACCCTCCCCCCTCTCATGTGCTCTCTCTCTCTCATTCTCTCTGTCTCAAATAAATAAATAAAATCTTTATAAAAAAAAAAAATTTTCAGTCCCTGACAAAAAAGATTCCCATGTTCTTTTCATGCAACTCTAGTAAATTAAAATTATAAATATGGTGATTCTTAAACATTCCAATGAAGTTTAAACTTAGTGAAATTTTCTTATATTTTGCAACTTAAATTTACAAGTCTAAGTCAATACGCAATTTCTTTTAAATATTCAAATGTGCCTAATCATCCAAAAACCTTAAAATTATCCAAATGCCAAATATGTAACATATCTTAATGTACAGTGATTTTTACATGTTCTGTTTAAGTGTGACACCAAATATTAGTATTTGGCAATTTGTTCATTATTTCTATACTTAATCCCATTCTTCTTGAAATCCCAAACATAGTCACTCAGGATAAAAATAATATCTTGGTAAGTAACTTGGGTGTCATTAGCTGGCTGGGTCTGCTTATCTATCAGGATTTTGGGCTGAGGTTGTTAATCTGGAGCTGTGGACATTTATAGACAGTGTTCATAGAACATAGACTTTTATATCAAGCCCTTTTGTTTGTTAGTTTTAATATACTTTTGTTAATAAGGCATTCAAAATTATAGTCATAAATGGTGCTGGTGTTTTTGCAACCTGAGTCTTCTGAGGTTAAACTCTAACTAATTCTCACATGTTCTCTTCAATTCTATGGCTTGGTTCATGCAAATATAATTATATAACTTTTTAATAAGCTATTTATCCATTGATTGGATTAAACTAATATATTTATGACCTAATTCTACTTTAAATTATTTTCATAGTATCGCTACCTGGAATATTCATATTTCTCATAAATATGTAAATGACATTCAATTTTGATTCTGGGTGCATCTTCCAGATGTGTGAATATGTTTCTAAGTTCCTTCTAGTGACATTATCACTAAAATAGACCCAAGTGTGTGTATTGGTTAATTATAATTACAAAAAGGTTTTAACAAACAACCACAAAATCTCAGTGGTATACAACAATCAGACTTTATTCAGCTGGCGTCTCTGAGGCAACTAAAGGCTGATTGATCTACACTGGGCTCTGCAGGAAAGACTGGTTATGGTCCTGTATCTCACACTCCCACTGGGAGCAGTGAGTCTGCATTGCTATGTACTTCTCATTGCTGTGGCCAAAATACAAGAAGGTAAAACCAGTTGCATAAACACTTGGAAGGCTCAGCCACATGATGCCCACTAGCATTCCATTGGTGATGTCAGGCGCATTTTCCATTTTCCAAAACACTGCAAGTGATGATTTTGTCATGTGTTTCACCACTAAATAACACATATCACCGTTTTTCCAGCTGCTTATGTTTTATCACCGTTTTTCCTGTAGCATTCCCCTTTTAAGTATTATTTTCTGTCAGTTATCTTTAGCTGCAGAAAAAAACTCAACAGAACAACACACACACACACAACCTATAAAATTCAGTTGCCTAAAACAATGATATATTTTGCCCATATGGATACAAAAAAGGTGGGCCAGCTCGGCTTGTCTCCATAGTAAGGTTGGGCTCAGATCTGCTTTATGTTTTTATTTGGGGACAGCATTTCCTCAGGGAAACTCTTTTCACAGTGATGGCTGAGACATAGAAGAAGAAGCCCAACCACACAGATTCTTTTCAAACATCTGGGTCTGTCATATCTGCTAATATCCCATTGTCAAAGCCTAGAAACAAGATTGGGGAAAGCAGCTCTGCCCATTGAAGTAGAGAGAAAAGAGATTGAGCATTTTTTAACAATAATCTGATGCACCACACAGATGAGGATTGGCCATCTGCAAAGGTCGATATATGCTAATTACAACCAGAAGTAAACAATTATTTTCAGTGACTCACTCTGATAGACATATGGGCATACAAAAAAAATCAATAATTGAGATATTAAAGGACTGGATTTCAATCCTAACTCTGTCATTTGTTGTACAAATGGATAAATTAATTTCAATTATTTTAAATAAAGATCCCAGTGAAATTGCTTCATTAAAACAAAACTGCAAATATTTTTTTAAAAGTATTTTTATATCCCCAGTAAATGATTGATTTCTTAAATTATTATGTAGACTCCTTGGCATTCTCTTTCATATCAAAGGATTCTTCATTCATATATAGTCACAGTATGAGGTTGGATAAAAGCCATGTTAAAATTAGAAATACATATATATTCATATTCATATTGTTTCCTTATATGGGAGGGAAACAATATGAGTAAGAGAATGAGAGAAGTGCATGAATAATACAGGAGAAAGCAGGTAGAAAGTCAAATATTTTGATACTGGCAAAGTCATATGTTTAACCTACTCTAATGCTAATTGACAGAATAACAAATTAAACCGTTTTATTCAATATTTGTAACTTTTAATAAGCTAGGAAAGTTTTCCTGTGATTATAAAGGTCATATACAAGTATAAAAATAAGGAAAATAGGAAATCAAAAATTGAATGTGTTCCTAAAATTATTTTTAAATTGTAAGTCTATTTTGCTTTTAATTCTTTATTTAGAATGCGCTCATCTTTGGAAAAAGAAATAGAACGACTGGAGTCAGCTTTGTCTGTATGGAAATGGAAGTATGAAGAACTGAAAGAATCAAAGCCAAAAAGTCTGAAAGAGGTATGGAGGCATACTATGTAGAGGAAGAAATGAAACTGACAGTTTTCTCTGTTCAGATGTGTAACCTAGTAGGCAGAAAGCTCCATAGACAAGAGGAAAAGTAAAAAATTGAATTCCCTTCACAAGAGGGATATTTTAACTCACATGTTCATGTGAACTCAGTCAAACTCAACCCACAAGAAATCTTGTTCTAAATAACACATATTTTTAATGATCAACATTACACAATTAACTATCCATTCCAGGCACATGTGAGGGGAATGCTAAAGAGGTCATTATACCATAGCACTTATAATAAACAATTTTATCTTATTCTTTTGTGTGACAGTATGAAAATACCAATATACCTCAAGTGCACCTAGGTTCTTTTCATATTGGCTTTATGGATTATTCAGGATCAGCAACTTGCCTTTATACTTTTCCTTTGCATTTTCATCAATAAAATTCTGTCACGAACCTTTCCCATTTCAATGATTTATTAATTTTCATTGTTAAAACAATATTAATTGCACATCTTGTGTGTACCAAAGCATTGTTCTAGGTAAGCATGTGGGATAGAATAATGAGCAAAGAAAAGAAAAATCCTGACAAAATGATGACAAGCCAAATGCTTCAAATGAGTCAACATTTAGTTGGGTGTCTATATATCTGTGTTTATTTATATATGTATTACATTAATTATATACTATGTATTATACGTTATATATTACATGTATACACACACACACACATATATATGTCCATGCATACAAAGCATACGTATGCTGACCAGCTGTCTAAAAGAAGGTGAGTCTCTAAATCAAGTATGTAATTGTGCCTTAATCAAAAGCACTATTCCATCCGTTGTTAAAAAACGTGGTGAGCAGTATTTCTCTTTGTTTATGAAATCCCATATTAATGTTGCTTCAGGTTTGTTTCCAGCAAGTGGTAAAGTTTAGAGTCATCACGTTTGTTGAACTCACATGACGAACCTTAGTTGCCAACATAAGCCTGACTTAGGAGTCCTACGTAGGCGTTCTGACGTCCGTGGAGTATAGTAATGATCATGCACTGGCTCAGAAATAGTCAGCTATGTTAACACAGTGGACCCCTGAGATTTAAAATGAGGGAGAGCTTTTCCTAATATTATTAAGCAAATATCTCCTGCTTAAAAATATATTAACAAAAGGTCATTTCAGTGAGAGCCACAGATGGTTAGTTTGAGAACATTTCTCAATGAGCCTAAATTAAACAATTAAAGCTAACAAGCCACATAAAGTTTACCTCTCCTTTATAGATTCACGTTAGATTGTCATAGTTGTTTTGTTTTTAGCTCAAGCTTTCGGTATATGTATATATGTATACACAATGTATGTGTGTGTACATATACACATGCATTTATATATGGATTCATAGCATTTATATTCACAGGTACCTAACTGAACATGATGTCTCTGAGTGTGAACAAGGACAGTAAATTAATGTTATACAGGAAAACAGTTCAGAATACAAGAATTATATATATTTAGAATGTATGTGTATTTGCCCCTATAATTTAATGGGCTCTAAATTTGATTGGGAAAACTAATACTGAAGATAGAATGGGTTTTAAATTTAAAATAAATGTGCATTTACTCTTTCTTGCCACTAGTGGGCACTGCAGACTTGACAACATTAGTTTCTTAATGCTTTTTTTCCAAGTAATTTAACATTTATGTAGCAACTGTTTTTGAAAAAGGCATGTTTTGAGTTGGTTTACAAAGGATATGTATATTTTAAATGTTTAATGTTTTATATTCAAAGATGATATTTTGGACATTAAGTGGGAACATGTCTACTTTAACAAAGCTTTATAGATGAGAAAAAATAAAACCAATATAGCATTTTACACTGTAAAATGGGTCTACATTTGATACACATACAGAAATATGTATTAGTACATATGTGATCCTTTTACTTGATAAAATTATAGAGGTTTTGAAACAGGGGAAACCTCAACACTGTTGTGAAAAATTTGTTCAACTATTTAAACTTTGAGCACGTTTCAGTTCAATGAACTACAAATTTGAACATTGAGTGGAAGTGACAATTAATAAAAAAAGTTTTACTGTAGATGATGGAAAGTTAATTTTAACAGAGAAAAAGAAAAAACATTATTTGATTTATTTATATGAGATTACTTTTTAAAATCTCTTTCTACTCCCTAAAAATGGAATTTGTGATAATCTTTAAAGCCTTTTTAGAAGAGATATGATATGCACATATGTTTAAATTATTTTATAAAATATTGTGGAACATTTGAAAATATTTAAAAACTGAATAAGGAAAAATACTTTGTCACGTAATTTTTATGTATACTTTGTTTTATCATAGATTAGAACAAGAAGAATTTTGTGGTACATTTAAGATGGCATTGTAGAGTAATTATAAGTGTAAAATATTCAAAGTTTCTATTCAGTTGATTGACAATCTGGAAATGTGTCATGATGTATCCTTTGGAACTTCATGTGAATTCTCTTTTTTACTCCATTCCTCAAAAATTATGATAAATGACCTTCACTTACACTGTAGCTCCTCATCTATAAAAAAATTTTGAATACAAATGTAATTCTGTTTTAGATGCCTGAAACTGTTACAAGCAAATACATGCCTGGCTAGGAACTGCTGATAGAAAGATTAGCAATTTTTAGAGATGGAAACAGATGTGCTTAATAGACCAAGGTTTTTAAAAATGTATTTGAAAATCTGGCATCTTTAGAGGGAAATCATTCTTAAATCACTGACATTTAGCAAAGAGTAAATATAAGAACTTAACTGTAAAATCTAATACGTATTTAAAACACAACCAAGACAATGAGTAGTAGAAATGATATTCCAAATGCTGTTCCCATGCTAAATTTAATACTTATTCAGCTTTTCCTTTGCACATGTGTAAGTACTGATTTGGAATTACAATATGAATTCCAATTTTTTGAAATGGTTATTTTCATGAAACCTCATGATCTAGAGAATCGAATATTTATGGAAGTAATATTGATTACAAATAATTATGAATACTCTGGTTTCTCTTCAGATCATGTAAATCTTTTGCCTTTTACAAATAATTATGGTACTTTTGCTTTAACAATAAATGACTCTGATTCTTTCCATAATGGAAGATATCTTACCATATATGGAGAATACTGCTAACATTTTAAAATTGGTCTCAAACTGAAAAATGAAATGTAACTTTAAAAATGAAATGTAATTTGTCTTTGAAAGTTTTGTACTCTTACTGGAATTTTTTTAAGGATTTTATTGAGGTATCTTCTATCTTTTTGTGATAATAACTGTTTCTAGTAATTTATAATTTACAATGTTCTTTTGTAATATTTATATTAAATTCTTACAGAGACAAGCTTTGTGGGGCCATATACAGCACTAAGGGCCGTCAATAAAGCCTTATCTCAAATACCTCAAAACACCGTTCTGATTTTGGGGAAACAGAAGGTTAGAATTAGGATTATATGTAGCTAAAATTCTACACTATTACCTTTAATTTTTTTCAGAAATAAGATTTTTTCTAAATTTTTCTTTCTTTTATTTATTTTTTACTTGAAGTTTAGTTGAAGATACCTTCACTTTTTAAAAGATTATGTCAGTGGACACTTAGGTTGCTTCCATATTTTGGTGAGTATAAGTAATGCTGCAATAGATGGAAGGATGTATATACTTTGTGAATTAGTATTTCATTTTTTGGGTAAATACCCAGTAGTGTAATTATTGTATCATATGGTATTTTTATTTTTAATTTTTTGGGAAACCTCCATACTGTTTTCCACAGTGGCTGTACCAAATTACATTTCCACCAACAATACACGAGGGTTCCCTTTTCTCCACATCTTTGCCAACACTTGTTATTTCCTGTCTTTTTTATTTTAACCATTCTGACAGATGTGAGATGTATCTCACTGTGGCTTTGATTTGCATTTCCCTGATGATGAGTGATATGAGCATTATTTCATATGTCCGTTGGCCATCTGTATGTCTTCTTTGGAGAAGTGTCTTTTCATGTTTCCTGACCATTTTTAATTGGATTATTATTATAATTATTTTTTTTGGTGTTGAGTTGTATGAGTTCTTTATTTATTTTGAATAGTAACTCTTTATTGGGTATGTTATTTGCAATATTCTCCCATTCAGGAGGTTGTCTTTTAGTTTTGTTGATTGTTTCTTTTGCTGTGCAGAAGCTTTTTATTCTGATGTAGTCCCAGTTTATTTTTGCTTTTCTTTCCCTTGCCAATATGACAGCTATTATGCATGCATAAGGAAAAGATCCTCAAAGATACTTATTTGAAATAGGTGGATGGCGAAGCGTTAGTACTGTTATGAGCTCAAAACTTAGTTTAAACCTCTCTCATATTGCTATTTTTGTGGCTTAAAGAAATTACTCCATAGAAATGACCAAAATTGTTAATATATCTTATCAGTTCTAACCCTAAACTGTAGCTCCTACCATTGCTTTCCATCTCTGCTACTTTCCCAGTCATAACCATCAGATCTCCTACTTTGCCCCCTCCTGCCAGATCTCTTATCCATCACTGTTGAACTTTTTATTTTTCCATCCAGCCATCAGAGTGATATTTCTAAAAACACAAACTGGATCATATTACACCCTTTCTTCAAACACTTCATTGACTTCCCTTTTTAGAGTATAGCTGCCCTCCAAGTAATTGGAAGGCTAAGGAAATTTAAATCCACCTGGTTAAACCACCAGATGTTGACAATTCAAAGGATGTCTGATAATGATACCACTCTTTTCTACCCTAAACTGCTCTAACGAGCAGTGCCCCAAATTTCAGTGGATAGGACCCGACAGATGATTATTTTTGACTTACATATACGCCCTACATGTGTTTGGAGGGTAGCCTTCTCCTTCTATGTAGTGACTCTGTGCCCTGGGCTCTCAGAGGTCATGCAGCTGAGATGAACACTCTGCATCTGATCAAGATTAGGAAAGAGAATGGGGATCATATGGGGCTTTGTGCTCTGGGCTTGGGGGCAGTGTACCTTAGTTCCACTTATAACCCACAGGCAAGTACTCATTTGCATAGTGACACCTAATTGTAAGGAATGTTGGGAGATGTATTCAAGCTATATACTTAAAAAGAAAGAGAAAATGAATTTTGTAACCATCTAACCAGTTTTCTGCTGCAGGAATCAATATATTACATAATTAGTAGCATTTACTGATTAATATGTTATCTTATTAATAAATATATTAATTAATATATTACCTTCATTGTTACTGATAAGACATATGTAAGGGAAAGTGAGCTTCCTAATCCTAAAATCCATATTAAAAAGTTTGACTTATATCCCCACAGATGAGCTGGACAAATGAAAGCTATTTTTCATGTGAGACCCTTTTACTCTTCAGCCTTTGTGTTTGAGAAAAATTGTGGAAGGTATGTTTCTTGCAGATCTCTCTTACCCAAAGAACGGGAGAGAAAGGAGTAGAGCTCCAGGTGCCCAATTTCCCCTTTAAATTCACCAGTGAAATAACTCCTCCTCCTCCTGGGAAGGAAAGAATAATAGATGGAGGGACACCTGGAGTTGTAGGCAAATAGCTGTCCATCCACAGGGATGGATGCTTTGAGTAGAGAAAAAAACTCCCCTCCCTTTACTATTTACCATAGTCTACATGATTTCACTTTTTTTTTTTTTTTAATCAACTGGTGGATACTTGTTCCTGTGCTGGCTGGAGTGATTGATCCTGACTACCAGAGGGAATTTGGACTGGTGCTCCCCCATGGAGCTGAGGAAGATTGTATCAGGAATGCAGGAGATCCCTTAGGGAGTCTTAGTATTACCATACTCTGTGATTAGGTTGGTGGAAAACTACAAAAATCCAATGCAGGCAGGATTAGTAATGGTCCTGAGCCTTCAGGAATGAAGGTCTGGGCATCCCACCAGGTAAAGAATCATGACCATCTAGGTGCTTGCTGAAGACAAAGGGAACACAGAATGAATGGTTGAAGGAGATAAAACCAGGTGGCCAATTACAGAAATGAGGACTGTAAGTGTCATGAGTATTTCTTTCTTGTTTTGCTGTGAATATGCCTATCCCTCTGTCTGCCAGCAGAAACCAACACTGTTTATCTCTTTATATCTTTGTTTTCTTTCCTCTCTGATTCCCTATCATTAACATAAGATGTATTGCTTTAATATCAGTATTTAAGCATTATTAATTTACTTCAGAGTATTTAACTTATGGGATATCAGGAGAAGAGTAAACATTACTCAGGGACTTTACCTACTCTTCTGAAGAAGGATTAGTGCATTTTCAGTTCTATGCAGAAAAGTTGTATCATGTTAGATGGAATTAAGACCTTGTTTTTGTCGTTATGTAAAGATTAAGTGTGGTTTTTAAGAGTTGCATATGGATGCCAAGCTGACAAATGGTTGTGATGTGATGGTTAATTGTGATGGTTAATTTTATATGTCAACTTACCTGGACTAAGGGTTGCTCCGGTCTCTGGTAAACATTTCTGGTGGGTCTTTGAGAGTGTTTTTGGCAGAGAATAAAATTTGAATGGGCATTCTGAGTAAAGAAAATCCCCCTCCCCAGTGTAGGCAGACATCAACCAATCCACAGAGGGTCTGAGTAGAACATAAAGGCAGAGGAAAGGTGAATTTGCTCTTTGCTTGAGCTGGGACATCCATCTCCTCTTGCCCCAAACATCGCCACTCCTGGTTCTTGGGCTTTCAGACTTGGGCTGGGAATTTTACCTTTGGCTCCTAATTCTCAGCTCTTTGGGCTTGGACTAGAATTTACTCCACTGGCTCTTCTGGTTCTCCAGTGTGCAGACTGCAGATCCTGGGACCTCTTGGCCTCCATAACCACATGAGTCAATTCCCGTAATAAATCTCTCATCTATATACGTGTGTTTATGTTTATATATATATATATATTTTTTTTTTCTTTTTCTTTTTCTTTGGAGAACCTTCACTAGTACCTTTTGGTCCATGCTCTTTTCTCTGTCTAGAACAGTCACACAAAATGCTTTCACCTCCTACCAGCCAGTCACATCTTGCCATTAACCTCAGTTTACATATCGTTTCATAAAGAGGAATGGTTTCAGTCCAAAAAATGCTTCCTTTACTGTATTCCTTCAAAGAAATATGCAAGATTTTAAAAGACCTTTTCAAAACGTGTACTTATTTTTGTGTTTGTTTACTATATGCCTTTCCCTTCGAACTGTCAGCTTCATGATAATATATATCACGTCTGCTTTATTCATCTCCCTCTAGCCAGTGCTGAACAAATGTTATTATAATTTGTGGTGACCCACCCTTTTTTTCTCTGGCTCTGTATGCTTATATTTCTGAATGATCACTGCAGCTATAGTGTAAGAAGGGTAGGGGGAATCCTAGACTTGTCTTTTATTAGCCTGATGAGGCTACTGCTGTACATCCCTGAGGATTTTAGATTTTCCAGGGCACTGGAGTGAACCTTCACCCCTAACATCCTATCCGTCATGAAAATCTGTTCAGTTTGTTCTTTGCAAGACACAAATTAGCTTATCAGGCCGAAGAGTGAGGCAGATAAAATACTGAAATGTATAAGAACAATGAAGCATATGGGACACCAGTTTGCTGATATAAGTGCCTTCAAGACCTTTTAAACAAACCTAATTAAGAATAATATAAGCACTAAATTACATAAGTCAGAATGAATTGAACTACTAGTGGATAATTTATAGACATTGCCAAGGTAACGCTCAGAACACTGTGATGACTGACTTAGCTCGAAGGCTACTATAAGAATTATGAAAGAAAATTAGGCTATTCAGAACCCACTTTGCTTGTGGATATAAAGATATAGATAGGCACAGATATAGAAGATATAGATATGAAGAAAAGGACAGGTTGAAATCAGAGGTTTCAACATCTATTTAAGTTAAGCAATACTATTTTAAAAATTAAAACATAACACAAAGGAATCAGTTGATATTTATAGCAATTAATAGTTTGAGAATAATGATAAAAGTGGGTCAAAAGGAAAAAAAAAGATAAGTTCTCTGGGTTACACAATGGTTTCACAGAGTGAGGACAGTTGGTCTATGAAACATCTTTATTTTATATCCGAGTTGACAGGACATTTTCCAGTAAGGCATGACTCATATATCTAAAGATTCTTATTTTACCTTTTTCTGTAAGAAGGCTCTATACAAGGACATTCAGTTAGGAACATTCTGGAGATAAGAATCCTCTTTTCAGTAAAGAGCATTAGTATTCTTACCTTTAGGAGCAGTTTTCATATTGCAAAGAAGATTGAACAAAGATACCTGCCATCTTTTCCCTTCCCCAAGTGTATGCCCAGTTCACCCTTACCATGGACTGACACCAAACGTATTTGATTGTATACAACTGAATGAAAAAACCTGATCTAGAACAAGAATGTATGGTATGCCATTTAAAAAATTCTGTATGATACAAAAAACCTGAAATGATATATTTTAAATTGTCCATTTTTTCATATGCATTACATATCATTTTTAAATTTAGAAACATGCTTTTAAAATTTTTTTCAAATATGTAATTTGAAGATAAGGATTCTAGAGTTAGAAGTTTGAGTTTTTTGGGTTTGGAGGTTGCATTTTTGGGGAATTCCAAGTGTTTCTAATGAAATTTTTTTAGTTTATTGGGGTATAATTGATATGCAAAAATACATTTAATGTATACATTTTGATGAGTTTGGATAGATGCATACATCTGTGATACCATCACCACTAAGGTACTAAACATATCCATCATCTCCTGAAATTATCTTGTATTCTTTGTGTGCATGTATGTGTGTTGTGGTAAGAATCTGTCCTCTTAATATGTTTTAAAGTGCATATGCCATATTAACTGTAAATACTATAGTGCACATCAGATCTCTAGAACTTATTCATCTTGCATAACTGAAACTTTATACCCATTTAAAAACAATTCCCCCTTTCCCTCTCTCTTTTATCCCCTGGCAACTACCATTTTATTCTGTTTCTATGAGTTTGACTATTTTAGATACTTCATATAAGTGGAATCATGCAATATTTGTCTTTATGTTACTGACTTATTTCACTTAGCATGATTTCCTGTAGGGTTCATCTCTGTTGTTGCAAATAGCAGGGTTTCCTTCCTTTTAAAGCTAGATGATATTCCACTATATGTATATACCAGTATTTTCTTTATCCATTAATCTGTAAATATATTTTTGTTTCCATATCTTGACTACTGTAAATAATGCTGCAATGAACATGAATAGGTATCTCTTAGAGATTCTGATTTCAATTATTTGGATACCCATAAGTAGGATTGCTGGATCACATGACAATATTTTTAATTTTTTGAGGAATCCTTAAACTGTTCTCCCATATACCTCCTGCCCCCACACATACTAGCCTTCTGCATCATCAACATCACTTACCAGAATGCTACATTTTTTTTTTTTACCAAGGATGAACATTCCTTGACACATGATAATCACCCACAGTTCATCATTTACCCTAGGATTCATTCTTGGTGTTGTAAATTGTGTGGGTTTAGACAAATGTATAATAATATGTATCCATCATTATGGTATCACACAGAGTATTTTTACTGTCACTGTTCTAAAAATCTGCTGTGTTCTGTCTGTTTATCCTTCCTTGCTCCCTTAACCCTTGGCAACCACTGATCTTTATATTGTCTCATAGATTTGCCTCTTCCAGAATGTCATATAGTAACATCTTGGTTACTTGCAAGATTTAGCAGTTATGAATAAGGCTGCTATGATCATTTGGGTGCGGTTTTTGTGTGTTTTTCCTTCTCATTTCATTTAATTATTACCCCTGCTGAAATGAGTTACTGCCTTAGATTATTTCATAGATCATGACCACCCTCTAGATAGCAGCATTCAAAGGAGAGGGTAGCAGCTCAGAGTACGGCAAGTTATGTGGAAGGAACTCCGGTGAGCTCTTCTGATGAGAAGGGGCTATTCGTGTGGTGGAGACTCAGAGCACCACTGACTCCTCTCCAGGGCTGTAGTGCATTCTAATTAGTATCAGTAGTTTTAATGAGGGTTAAGAAATCCTAGATACAGAAGGCTCCTTTAGCTGGTATTTTAACAGGGATCATATGGGAGGATTGAAAAGACACAGATGACGACCTGGAATAGAGAGTATTCTTTGGGATGCACTTTAGAATGTGTAGTTGTCTCATGAGGCAATTCTCCTTTGTAATACAGTTCTGAAGTTGTGATCAAAGACAATGGAAGATATAATTATATATTCACATTAAAACTTCTTCTAATGTAGATGAAATGAGGAGCCAGTGGAATCTCATAAGGGTTCTCCCATGGATAATCTGAACTTTAGAAAAAAGAAAGTAAATAATCATTTAATGTAGTTGTACTGAATTAGCAGAATCCATAGGATTCACCTGAAAAGAATTTATATATAATCTATCTCCAGGTCTCTTTTTGGACATTTTGATATAATTAGTTAGGAGCGCTTATCATGTATCTGTACTTTTAGAAGCTCATTATTCTGATATACACCCCAAATTGAGATCTGCTGCTGTAAAATATTAGATCTCAGAGCAGGGTTGGGAGGACCATTGAGAGCCTCAAAACCAATTGTGATCATTCATTTTATGTTACAGATCAACTTTACTCATAACTGAGTACCCAGATATTTGATCAGACATTGTTTTAGGTGTGTCTCTGAGGGTGTTTCTGGATGAGATTAACATTTGGATCAGTAGCAGATTGCTCTTCCTAATGTGGGTGGGCCTCATCTAATCAGGCGAAGGCATGAATAGAACAAAAAGGCTGACCCTCCTGCAACTAAGAGGGAACTCCATCTGCCTGACTGTCTTCCAGCTAGGACATCAGTTTTTTTTTATTTCAGACTTGAACTGAAACATCAGCTCTTCCTGGGTCTCAAGCCTGTGGGACTCAGACTGGACCTCTTCCATGGGCTTTTCTGGTCCTCATGTCTTTAACTTGGACTAGAACTTTCACCACTGGCTCTCCTTGGTCTCTTCAGCTTGCCAACTGCAGAAATTGGGAATTGTCAGCTTCCATAAATCATGTGAGCCAATTCCTCATGATAAGTATCTTTATGGGAAAAAAAAATAAAATGTAAAAATAAATGGAAAGATTTTAATGTAATGTAAAATAAAATAAGAATGATATATATCTTCTATTTGTTTCTCTGATGAACCCTGACTAATATACCAGCCTCACTGAAAAACCCATAGCTTAACCAGATCTACTCACTGCAAGTCCTGGTTTCTTTCCATCTGATGATCTGATACATGTAACTGAAACAGTTACATGTATTCCCAGTTAGTAACATAAATTATGAAATGGAATGTATACATTCCTTATTTTTCATATTGACTGGTAGATTGACTTAAAAATAATTTCTTTATGTATTGTAGAGAAAATACTGTGCTAAAAGAAAGATACTTGTTACTTGGTGATTTAGTGTTTTGAACTATATACACTCCTTTGAGTTCTACAAAGGAGAAGGAGCGTGGTTCCTTCTCTGCAAAGGCCGCTGTACAGATAAGCTGAAGAAGTTTCAGCTCCATGCCCCTGACATGGACCCCTTCTAGGACCTAGCAAGCCATCCTAGCAAGATGTAAATATGTTCATATATTTTTGTGTAATTTGCAAAAATAAAATAATTGAGACTTATTTAAACCTCTACCTCTTTCCACTCTAAATTTGCCCCCAACACTCTTTCCTCTTCAATCTTGGACACGAAGTAGCTGTGGAAATATTTGGGGTCTCACCAAGTTGAAATTGAATTGAGGATACATACAGTTTATATATGGTGGAATATATTTTTGGATGTGTTTGTTATGTATACCTAGTTAGTATGGAAGTTCTCACCTCTCAGAAACATACTTGATACTTTTAAATGAAAAAAAAAAAGAAAAGCATATAAAAGATAAATTTTAGGATACCTATATTTGTGGGGTACAAGTTTGAAAAAGTGAATATCCCCAACAGCAAATAGGCTTGTGTGTTATCCTGTGAGCTTATTTATCCAAACTTATTTCACAAAAAACTGACCAACTATTCTGGAAGAAAGACTAAACCCTCTTTATTAAAAATGATGTTACATAGTCACTGTCATAATAAAAGTTGATGACAGTGTATACAGTCAAAAGTGTAGGAAAAATTTTTAGTTGTTATTTAGTAGTTATTCCTAGACCTTTATATTATTTTTCAGGATTTTATGATATATTATGGTATATGTCAGCTTTCCAAAATTTGTGAATGTTGTTTCCTCATTCTAAATAACTGTTTACTTTAATTCCTAATTGTGCTTTGTCCCCAGTTGAAAAAAAAAAAAAATCAGCCTCTATAAAACCTGAATTTACTCATGTTCCTCTGCTTTCCCTTAGCTCAACCTCCAAAATTCCAGCAGATGGCTTTCTTCTGCATAGTGTGATTTCCTGGTGTCCACACTATTATTTTATTACTTATTATAAGTGCCTGCTTGCTTTTTACCTCTTCACCTAGAGAACAATCACCTTCAAGACCGAGACACCTTCTACTACCTGAGTCTGACTCAGTGAGAAGCGGTCAAAAGACACTTGCAATGGACTTAATGAGGGTGGGTAAATGTTTTAGGGCAAGGAAAGGAGAGTTGCTGGAGGATTCCCAACCCCTTGCTTTTGGCCTATTTTCCATTGTTCTGGCTCCCCCTCCCCCGCCACTGTATAGAGATGGCTTTTGCTGATTCTACATATAGCACTGTTTACACAAAAAGACACAATATCCCAAAGAAGAAAAGTGGATTGTCAGCTATTTGGTCATGGGAAGGGTTTGCACAGGTCAGGCTCTTATCTCCAAAGATTTCAAAAATGCCATATGTTAGGGGAGAGGAAGAATGCATTAACCAACTTCAAGTCACCAAATGAGTGAAAAATTATATAAGATGGAATGTTTCCAAGAGTAACTTATTTACATAAAAAGGAAACAGCATTGTATGCATTTTAGACTTAAATCATAAGTTTAAGTTCTATTTTAATATTGACAGAGAGTTTGGGAAGTATCAAATTCACTTTGAACCACAATTTCAGTGTTAAGTAATGAAATACACAGAGAAGTGAGTGAGTAGGCTTTTTAATTCTTCCTCAGATAGGGATGCCAATGAGACAAATTAAGAGGTGGAAGCTCATTTTGTGCTTCAGGTAGTTTCATTAAGAATGCTCCTAACAGAAGCTCTTTGCGTTTTAAAATTAAAGGAGAAGCCATAATTGCTGTGATTCTTTCAAGGAAGTAATCTTTGCTCTTTACATATTTTTAACAGCTTTACTGCAATTCACAGACTATACAACTCATCCACTTAAAGAGTACAGTTCAGTACCAGTGTATTCACAGAGTTGTGTAACCATCACCACAATCAACTTTAAAACATTTAATCAGTCCAAAAAAGAAACCTCTGTCCATTAGCATGACCCTCCAACCACCACAGCTTTAGGTAGTCACTAATCCAATTGAACACTATAGATTTGCCAATTCTGGGCATTTCATATAAATGGAATTTTGACTGGCTTCTTCCACTTTATGTTGGTTTTTGAATACAGTTATGTAATTTGCTATCTCAGCCACTATTCCTGCCACAACTCAGTAAAGACATAAACATTATGCTGATCTTTTTTATGGAAACCTCATTTAGAAAAATATTATTAGGAGGTCTAATTATCCAAAATACACAAAGAACTCTTAAAATTCAACAGTAAGAACACAAACAACCTGATTTAAAAATGGGCCAAGAACTTAGACACTTTACTAAAGAAGATATACAGATGGCAAATAAACATATGGGAAGATGCTCCACATCCTCTATCATGAGGAAAATGAAAATTAAAACAACAGTAAGATACCACTGCACACCTAGGAAAATGACCCAAATCGGGAACACTGACAACACCAAATGCTGACAAGGATGAGGAGCAACAGGAACTCTCATTCATTGCTGGCGGGAAAGCAATATGGTAAATACAGTTAGCAATGCTGGACTGTATATTTACAAGTTGCTGTAAGAATAGGGCTTTAGTATTTCCCCAAGAACAATAACAGCAATTTGATAATTGTAGTTTCACGCACTCAGCGTGGAGCCTGCTTAAGTTTCTCTCTCCCTGTGCCCCCGCCCCCCACACCATTCTCCCCCTCTCTTCTCTCTCAGAAAAATCAATCTCTTTAAAAAAAAAAAAAAGATCTTTAAAGGACATTTGAATAGTTATAAATGATGGGGAAAAAAAGACTTTTTCTTCATTACTGGCTTTGAGCAATTTGATTTTGATCTGTGTTGATATAATCTTTATATATTTTTCCACTTGAGTTTGTGGAATTTCTTGAATCTGTGTATCTAGGCTTTTATTAAATTCGGAAAATTTTTGATCATTTTTTAAAATATTTGTCCCCAACCCTTTCTCAGGGACTCCAATTACATCAAGCCACTTGAAGTTCTCTTGGAGCTTGCTAATTAGCACCCATGTAGTCCTGTTGTGGTGGGCTAATGGAAATATACTGGAGGGCTTTGAGAGAGGAAATTTGGTTAGTGGGCTATATCCAGCACCTTGATCATTCCTGAGGGTTCAGATGGTCTTCTCTATGATTAGGTTATCAGTATTTGCTAAATAGCACAATGGAAGTTAGGCCTCTACCCTCCCATAGAGATTGGGCAAAAGAGTGCTATCTCCTTCATGGGTACATTTCATAAGAGATGGTTCCCAGCTCCTAGAGAAAGACATGCCTGGATTATTAGGAAGCTGGCAGAAGCCTGGGAGAAGATTTATACCTCAAAGAAGTAGAGCAGGAATTTACAATTGCCAGATGTTGTTTTCTTTCTTCCTTCCTTCCTTCCTTCCTTCCTTTCTTTCTTTCTTTCTTTCTTTCTTTCTTTCTTTCTTTCTTTCTTTCTTTCTTTCTTTCTTTCTTTCTTT